>NC_000068.7:98347833-98947833 GCF_000001635.26 Mus musculus | reverse complement strand
CCCAGATATCATATTCTGCATGTTTTATGAGAATAAATTTCTTTATATCACTTAGGTTTGCCAGGAATCTCCTATATTGACTAACCTGGCCTCCAAATTACAGAGATCCCCCTGCCTCTCCTTTCTGGGTGCTGGGATTAAAGATCTATACTACCATGTCCAGTGGAGGCATGGCCTTTAATCTTTCTTAGATCTTGTCAAAAAATTTTACAATCATATTCTTTGTCTTATGGTTTATGAGACTTGCTTTGAAGTCCGTTAGTTTTTATGTTTACCAAAAAAGCTACTTTTCATACTCTCAGTTCCCTGATTTTGTATAAGAATATACATCAAACACAAAGTCCCAGATACTATATTTTAAAAGTCCTTTAGATTTATCTATCTTACCTTTTATTGTAGAGACTAGAAGTTACAGGATCACACCTTCAGAATTCACTAAGAAGTTTTATTGTGGCCCCTCTCTTCTGAAAGATATATCCAACACTTTACATACAACTTCAGCCTTCATTTACAGAATTAGTTAACAACACACTCCAATTCCTTTTAGGAATTCATTTTCAGCCGTATTAAGGTCCATATTTCTTCCCTAACAAAGAAAGATATAAAAAAATCATCTGAAATGTTATTCAAAGTCACAAAGTTCTGGTTAATTTCTTTGTTCAGTTATTTGTTTCCATTCATTTAAACATTTGTTCTATTACAAAATCTCTTCTGAATGTATTAGTTATAGATTGTTGTGTCACAAATCACCTGTGAATTTAATATCTTATAATAGTAAATATCTAGGCTACTTCATTTTTTATGCTCAGGCATCTTGAATCTTGGTGGAGGATGCAAGATCTCCTGTAATGGAAGCTTTTCACTCTTATTAGAGCCAAGTAAACTGTCTCAAGTAATAAAAAATTCTAAATTTTTTTGTAAACCATCAATATTATTTTCAATATTTAGATCCATCCCAAGTTCACTCACATGAACTTCCAGAAAGGACTCCCTCATATGGAAGCTGGCAATTCTAGGAAAGAATGTAAAGGGAGTCTAAGAAAACTCACAGAAGTCATTATCAGCTTATAATCTATTATCATAAGAGATTCATCTGAATCTGCTATTTTATCCTCACTAACCATTTTTACATAAGTTATAGGAGAATAAGTTCCATAGTTTTACTGTCAACACATGAAAAATAAATTAAAAAGACTCATCTTTAGACGCAAAAGACTCGATTCCACTTACTGTGTTACTTTAAACTGTAGCTGGCCTTTGCTACTTTATGTGTTTTTTTCTCCTCTTTCTTCCCTTGGTTTCACCCTTGTTACTACATGGGAAAGTAAAAAGTATAGGGGACAGGGGTGAGTAGAGATCCCTGAATTTTATTTCTTTAAATTGCTCTTTGACCAAGACTATTTATAAACCACAACCTATATTCCTCAACGATCACCAACCACAAGCCCACTACACAGGGTCCTAGAATTTATATGCCCTTTGAAAACTTCCCAGATATGTTCTTTTGTAAATGGGTTACCTCACTCAATATGATATTTTCTTTTTTTTTAATTTTATTTTATTTTTATTAGGTATTTTCCTCGTTTACATTTTCAATGCTATCCCAAAAGTCTGCCATACCCACCCCCCCCAATCCACTACCCACCACTCCCGCGTTTTGGCCCTGGGGTTCCCCTGTACTGGGGCATATACAGTTTGCAAGTCCAATGGGCCTCTCTTTGCAGTGATGGCCGACTAGGCCATCTTTTGATACATATGCAGCTAGAGTCAAGAGCTCCAGGGTATTGGTTAGTTCATAATGTTGTTCCACCTATAGGGTTGCAGTTCCCTTTAGCTCCTTGAGTAATTTCTCTAGCTTCTCCATTGGGGGCCATGTGACTCATCCAATAGCTGACTGTGATCATCCACTTCTGTGTTTGCTAGGCCCCAGCATAGTCTCACAAGAGACAGCTATATCTGGGTCCTTTCAGCAAAATCTTGCTAGTGTATGCAATGGTGTCAGCGTTTGGGAGCTGATTATGGGATGGATCCCTGCATATGGCAATCCATCCTTTCATCACAGCTCCAAACTTTGTCTCTGTAACTCCTTCAATGTGTGTTTTGTTCCCATTTCTAAGAAGGGGCAAAGTGTCCACACTTTGGTCTTCGTTCTTCTTGAATTTCATGTGTTTAGCAAATTGTATCTTATATCTTGGGTATCCTAAGTTTCTGGGCTAATATCCACTTATCAGTGAGTACATATTGTGCGAGTTTCTTTGTGTTTGGGTTACCTCACTCAGGATGATGCCCTCCAGGTACATCCATTTGCCTAGGAATTTCATAATTTCATTTTTTTAATAGCTGAGTAGTATTCCATTGTGTAAATGTACCACATTTTCTGTATCCATTCCTCTGTTGAGTTCTGGGTTCTTTCCAGCATCTGGCTATTATAAATAAGGCTGCTATGAACATAGTGGAGCATGTGTCCTTCTTACCGGTTGGGACATCTTCTGGATATATGCCCAGGAGAGGTATTGCTGGATCCTCCGGTAGTACTATATCCAATTTTCTGAGGAACCGCCAGACTGATTTCCAGAGTGGTTGTACAAGCCTGCAATCCCATCAACAATGGAGGAGTGTTCCTCTTTCTCCACATCCTCGCCAGCATCTGCTGTCACCTGAATTTTTGATCTTAGCCATTCTGACTGGAGTGAAGTGGAATCTCAGGGTTGTTTTGATTTGCATTTCCCTGATGATTAAGGATGTTGAACATTTTTTTCAGGTGCTTCTCAGCAATTCGGTATTCCTCAGGTGAGAATTCTTTGTTCAGCTCTGAGCCCCATTTTTTAATGGGGTTATTTGATTTTCTGGAGTCCACCTTCTTGAGTTCTTTATATATATTGGATATTAGTCCCCTATCCGATTTGGGATAGGTAAATATCCTTTCCCACACATGGTATGTATTCACTGATGAGTGGATGTTAGCCAAGAATGCTAGGAATACCCACTATACAACTCAGACTTCATGAAACCCAAGAAGGAAGACCAAAGTGTGGATGCTACAATCCTACTCAGAAAGAGGAAGAAAATAATCTTGGGAGGTACAGGAAGGGAGGGACCAAGGAGAGAGAGAGGAGGGGGAGGAAAAAATGGGGGAAGTATCAGATGTGGAAGGAGACTGGGAGAAATACAGATGGTTGAGAATTTGAACAGAGGTGTGTAGCTGTGGGGTAGGAGAACTGGGGGTAGCTACTAGAAAGTTCCAGAGGGCAGGGAAGCAAGAGTTTTCCAGGACACAATAGGGATATTTTGACAGAGATAGTTTTCCAGGACACAATAGGGATGATATTAGCTGAAATACCCAACAAAGGGGAGATAGAACCAGCAGAGACCATATCCATATAGGCATGGCCCCTGGTTGAGAGATGGGGCCACCCATTCATCTCAAAAATATTAACCTGGAATTGCTCCCCTCTAATGGAAATGCAGGGACAGAGAGAAAAACAGAGACTGAAGGAAAGGAAATTCAGAGACTGCGCCACCTAGAGATCCATCCCATCTGCAGACACCAAACCCAGACACTATTGCTGATGTCAAGATGTGCTTGCTGACAGGAGCCTGATCTGCCAGAGCCTGACAAAAACAGAGTTGGATGCTCACAGTCAACCATTGAACTGAGCATGGGGACCCCAATGGAGGAGTCAGAGAAAGGACTGAAGGAGCTGGAGGGGTTTGCAATCCAAAGAAGAGCAACTATATCAACCAAACAGATGTCCCACCAGAGCTCCCAGGGACTAAACCACTAACCAAAGAGTACATATCCATGGCTCCAGCTGCATATGTAGTGGAGATGGCCTTATCTGGCATCAATGGGAGGGGAGGCAACTAGTCCTATGAAGACTAGATGTCCCAGTGTAGAGGAATGCTAGAGTGGTGATGCAGGAGTGGGTGGGTGGGTGGGGGAGCACCATCATAGAAGCAGGGGGATGGATTGGAATAAGGAGTTTGCAGAGGGGAAAACAGGAAAGGGGATAATATTGACAATGTAAATAAATAAAATGTCCAATAAAAAGGGAAAACAACAAAAAAGAAAAAGAAAAAAAGAGAAAACTTCCCAGAATTTGAAGCACTACACAGTTTTAGAAACTATATGTAGCTGGTATACCGACACCTCTACTAGAGCACAAGGCAAATCACTGTAAACTGTTATGGGCAGTCCAAAGCAGCCCCTACACGTTGTATTAAAAAAAAAAAAGACAAATTCTCATAAATATTTTTGTGTTTTTTTTAAAAACATAATTCCAAAATTCTTAAAAATTTCACTACAATAAACCATTTGTTCTATGACAGCACATTTTTATACCTAGTTTTCAAAAAGATGGACGCAAAGCAAAACAAACAAAAAGAAAAAGAAAAATCTCTCTTTACCTCAGAGACAAGCTTTAACCTATTTATTTACATCAAAGAGTGTCCTTCAGTGTTCTGACATGGGAACAAGACAGCACAAAAATTTCCTAGATTCTGATAACCAAATCAGCAAGACAAGTCAGCCCATTTTTCCAAGTATATTTATTGTATATTAGTAAGTAAGCCCTGTTCAATCAAAACTATCAAATCTCTTCACAATTAGTAGAAGCAAAGTTTACTAGGAATCACTTAAAATGATTTTTAAAGTTGCTTATGAGATTAAACTACAGATCAGAGAGCTATCTTGACTAAACACTATATGAAACAATTTTAGAATTTCTGTTGGTCATGTTCAAATTGGGAGATAAAGAAATGAAGCAAGATCTTCAAAACTTACACAACAATACTTTTTTTCCATAGTATCAGTTAAGAATTAGACTACAGTAATACTATATTCATTCAGAATTCGGTAGAACTACCTGACCTATTTATGTCGGGTGAAAAAAGAAAATTCATTATTTCTATTCTTAAAAGTAGTTTTGGAGACATTACAGTCAGTACACTAAACCTGAATTTTCCCAGCTATAAAAATGTCTTAGTCTGTATTTTATTGCTATGAAGAGGCACCATGACAATGATAACTCTTATAAAACTGCATTTTCTCAATGTTTCAGAGATTTAGTTCTATATCATGGTAAAGATCATGGTAGATTGCAGGCACACATGATACTTGAGAAGGAGCTGAGAATTCCTCATTGGATCTGAAGGCAGCAGGAAGATGCATACACTGGACATGATTAGAACATTTTAAACCTCAAAAACCATTCTCGGTGACACATTTTCTCCACTAAGGCCACAACTATCCAACAAGGCTATAACTTCTAATTCCTTCCACATAATGCCATTCCATATGTCTAATCACTCAAATATATGAATCTACGGTGGCCATTCATACTCAAACCCCCAGAAACTCTAAATGGAGTAAAATTAACCACTTGTACATAGGGATCTCTGGAGTAAATTTAAAAAACCAAAATTTTCAAAGTTAATATAGGGTTTAGATAAAAGGAGTATTATACTTATGGTAAAGAAGGTAGTGGTCTAAATTCTGACTTTGTCATTTATCTCATTTTATGAATATTGACAGGTTTTTCTTAGATAAATAAGATAATTAAAATCTAAAGCAAACATTATGGTCTAAGACAAAGGTTAGTAAATATAAAAAGAAAGTTTGAAATGTAATGCTGAGTCCTCCCTTCCTAACGGTGGTTATAAAAGCTGCTTTCCTTAACTCTGCTTCTAGATGCTAGAGTTTTGCTAATTAGTGTTTTAAATTTTAACCACATTTAGTAATTCTTGAAATCAGACGATCAATTTACATCATGCACATTTTTAAGCCAAGTACAATGCTGAGGCAAGGAAGGGGAGTTTCTTGTCAGTTGAGACTAAGCTTGCTTAAATTTCTAGAAAGGTGAGATATAGTACATGTGATTAGTGTACATAATTGAGGCTGAAAGGATTGACATCCTTAGACTTTCAGCTGTGAAAATGAAAGAGGACAAGGTTAGCATATTATATTTGTACATGCATATATCTATTTAATTAAGTCTTAACCTAGATTTATCTTTATATTTCAATAGCATTAGTACCTGTAAATATTTTGAGGGTTTTTTTAAATATATAGGAGTATATTTGTAAATTATATACACATTCTGCATTTTATGAAACTAACATAATGGACGATGTATGGTATCTGTGGGATACTGGAACCAATCTATATGGATTCTTGGGGATGGTTGGTGACATTAGGTAAAATACAAAGTCCATTGTGATGGTTAATGGCCTATTCTGAGAATTTATTGGCAGCATTCTTTTAGCTGAGACAGTACCCATAATACTCATCAAAAGGAATCATTTTCAGCCAGCATGCTGAGCTGTTATCCCCATAGATTTCTCTGACAGAGATTATTGGTTCAAATTGTCAGCTGTAGAAAACTTCATTCATGCTCATTAATAGGCTGCATTTTGGAATTGTTTCCCAGATTAAACTGTTGAGCATAACAATGGAAACATGCACAATGGGGATGGCTGAGATTGCAGGTGATCATGCTGTTTAGAACACATACAAGGCATTTTGTATATCATCCCCCTTAGAATATTTAAAAGCATCTATTTCAAAAACTGAATGGATCTAATATGCTTGAGTTTAAACTCAGCTTGATTTGTATTATTTACACCATTATGACTCTGTTGGATATATTCTTACACCCTTCTCCCAAATTCTTAGGAATTAATGACTTCAAGCTCCTGCTTCTTTCTTTGTTTTTTAGAGCTTCATATTCAGCAATTATAAATATCACCTCCCTTTCCCTTAAGTGACTTTTAGAATCCATTCATGTATTTCCTCAATTTGATACAGGAGTCACTCACATTTTTACATGCCTGGGAATGCTTTATTTTGTCTCTTAGTTTGAAGTTGAAACTTTGGGGATTCTTTGGAGAGTCAGTTGTGTTGGGTGGAATTTTGCTGGGGAAAACACAAAAGGAGTGTTTTCCCGAAGTGGACACAGTTGTGAAAGGCTAAGGAAGACACATGAGGAACATTTTATTGAAGCAGACACAGGAGAAAGGATGTTCTGCTAAAGCAAACATGTGAAAGAACATGTGATAAAGACTGTCTGCTAACAACACGAATGTATTGGTCTGCCTTACATTGCGTAGTTCAGCTGCATTTGTCAGGACTCTTTGGCCTCAGATTGAATGGATTCATATGCTGTGACAAGGCACCTAGATGACAAGTGATGTTTGGAGCGTATAAATAGGACTTGATGGAGTGACAGAGAGAGAACTAGGCTTTCTTGGTACAGCTAGCTGTGTAAAGCTTGTGGGTCTCACACCTTCTAACTTGACTCTATTGAACCTAACTGCTGAACACTCAATGAACAGGAAGTGTTTGCCAGTGGATTCAGCTGCCACTACCTGCTAATCTGTGAACTGAACTGCCCATTTCTAGACAATACAGACAGTTCTGCTCCAGAAAACCTTCCTAAACAGATCTACTTCCCCTGTATTCTTTCTTTCCCACTATCTCTGGTGGGTGAGTGGTGGGCTCCAAGGGTGGTTGACGCTCTTAAGAACCATCATGAATATAAGGTTTGAAAAATGTAAAGTAATACAGTTTTTTTACAGAATCATACATTAGTAGATTCATCCCTGAAATTTGTCTCCATCCTTTTCAAATCCACAACCTCTTTAAGGAATTTTGTGTTGCTGTTTGTTTGTTAATATAGATAGGGTCATTGAATGGAGCTTGGTGCTTGTAGCTATGACTGACCTAAAAGTTAGCAAAAGATCTGGTTCAGCTTCCAGGTTACAAGATGAGGTTTGGGATGGAGCTTCACTGTATAATTCGCAGCTGACTTAGAACCTAAGATGTTTAACAGACTCCTGTCAAATATAGGTTCTCCCTGGCCTCACATTCACGTGTTTGGATTTTAAGTGTGTGCCACCACACCCAGTTTTAATTTGTCTTTGTATTCAAACATTATTACTCAAAACATGGTTTTAGAATGATAACACTCTAATGCTTATCTTTGTAAAGCTACATAGAAGCTAAAATAACACCAGAATTAATGAACAGTTTCATGGCTACATGATAAGCACCTAAACATAATTTTGTTTTAAAATAATAAGGTATAGACTATTGTATCTTTTTTACACTGGCTTTCTGGTGTTTCTGTATATGAATCATGTGCCAATCATTAGTCAGATTTTTGCTTTTGGTGAACTTAGAAAGTATGTAACACATTTTATGGAAGAAAAAAAAAAACTAGACTTTACATCTCCCCATAGCAGCAGTCTTCTGGAGAAGGAAACCCTGGCATGCTGAGGAACTTCTTCTGACACTGGTTATTCTCTAAAGTCATTTCAAGTCTATGCTGTCTGCTCTGCTGAAGATAATGCAGAGTTTAGTATCTCTGTAAGCCTGCAAGTCATTGTCATAAGACAGAAAATTGGTTCAATCACAAGTCCCACAGAATAATGGTATAGGTTGGTATACTAGAAACCTGTAAAACACCAAGAAGTTTGTTGTAATTTCCTTTCAAGCTAAAAGTTGGATGCACAATGCAATAAAATTATATTTATTGATAGTGGTTAACACATCCATGGCTTTGAATGAGGGGTGTATTGCAATATTTGTTATTTTGTAAGAAGTGTGGAAAAAGGAACAGAAAGCAGAAGGTGTAAAAACTGCCTTTGGTTACGACACAAAGCTCATCGTCAGGGAGCTTGCAATAGGGAGGCATTCCTTCAAATTCTCTGAAATATGTTCAGCAGTAGAATTATTTTTTAAACACATATTGAAAATAAGGACAGTAAACAAAATATCTGATCAATATCAAATTACATTTCATAATTATTTTAAAATTTGGTAAGATAAGGAAAGCTTCTGAGATAGGTGTGCTTTAGTAGAGAGGTTTAAAAACTTTGATTTCAATACCGTTGTTTTTCTAAAACGTTTTTTATTTCATTTTATCTTTTGAAATTAGAATATAATTACATCAGTCCCCAGTTCTCTCTCTAACTGTAATTCATCCTTTCTTCACTCTCTTTTGCTTTTTCTAATTTATCTCTTCTGCCTTATTCTTGATGTGTGTGTGTGTGTGTGTGTGTGTGTGTGTGTGTGTGTAATCATAAATATGTGAATGTGTCTTGCTCAGTCTGCTTAGTCTTATTTTTATGTAGATTATTTCTGGCTAAATTATCTATATCAGCTAACCAGTTAGGGGTCCCATACCTGGGGACACTCTTTTGCATTCATCATTGCTTCCTTTCCTAGAGGTCTTTCTTTAGGCATGTGACCTTGTGAGGCTTTCATCCACCATGTTAATACATCTATTGCTTTATACTTACTCAGGTTTTGTTCAAGCAGCCATTTTGTTTTGTTTTCATGTGCAATGCTTTCCTGTCATTTCTAGTAAACCCAACCTTACATAAGATTTCTTGGTTTTCTAGTTCCTGTAACATCTTTCTCCCTTCTTCCCAGTGTTTCCTGATCCTAAGGTATAGGAGCAGTCCTAAAGACACAGCAATTGAGGCTGAGCACCCAAGATCACTTGCTCTGTGCAGTTTGACCAGCTGTAGTTTTCTGTGATGACCTCTGAAGGGAGTTATTAGAGCTGCTTGAACTAATGAAGTAAATACTATAAATGAAAATCTAGAATGAGAAATATGAACTAGCAATGTAAGGAAAGCAGGTTGAAATGTCAGCGTAGCTGGATTTGTTAGACTTCATGGAAATATGTTATTGTGTTTTATGTATCATCAAATGTTGAAAGACTTCACATTATTATTTCTTTTTTATTTTTGCCATTTATTAATTTATTAATACTCCACATTTTATTCCCCCCAGGTCTACCCTCTGACTGTTCCCCCATAGCATACCTCTGCTGTTCTGTCTCCATGAGGTCATCTCCTCCTCACACCCCTAAACAAGACTTCTAAACTCCCTGGGTCCTCGAGTCTCTTGTCCCTTGAAGGTTATGTGCATCTTCTCTGACTGAACCAAGACACAGCCGTCCTCTGTTGTATATGTGTTGGGGGCCTCATATAAGCTGGTATATGTTTCCTGGTTGGTGGTCCAATGTTTGAGAGACCTCAGGGGTCCAAGCTAATTGAGACTGCTGGTGTTCCTACAGAGTTGCTTTCCTCCTCAGCTTCTCCCAGCCTTCTCTAATTTGACCACAAGGGTCAGCAGTTTCTGGTTGGGTGCAAATATCTACATCTAACTCTTTCTGCTAATTGTTGAGTTTTTTGCTAATGAGGTCATGATAGGTCACTTTCTGAGCACTCCATAGCCTTAGCAATAGTGTCAGACCTTGGGACATCCCCTTGAGATGGATCTCACTTTGATCCTGTCTCTGGATCTTTTTCTCAGGATCGCTTCCATTTCTATCCCTGTAATTTTTTCAGAAAGGCAGTTATGGGTCAGAGGGATGGCAACCCACTCCCTCACTTAATACCCTGTCTTACTGCTGGAGGTAGGCTCTTTGGTGTAGGTCTTCTTTGTGTTGAAGTTTTCCTTCTAGGATCCTCTGTAGAGCTAGATTGGTAGATAAATACTGTTTGAATTTGTTTTTTGGTCTTTTTTTGTCGTTTGTTTGTTTTTTTTTCTAGAATATTTTGTTTTCTCCATCTATGTTGATTGAGAATTTTTCTGGGTATTATATCCTAGGCTGGTATTTGTATCTGTAAGCGTCTGCATGACATCTGACAAGGATCTTCTGGCTTTCATAGCTCTGTTGAGAAGTCTGGTTTAATTCTGGTAGGTCTACCTTTGTATGTTACTTGGCCCTTTTCTCTTGCAGCTTTTAATATTCTTTCTTTGTTCTGTATGTTTAGTGTTTTGATTATTATGTAACAAGGGGATTTTCTTTTCTGGTCCCATTTATTTGGTGTTCTATAGGCTTCTTGTGCCTTTATGGTCATCTCTTTCTTTAGGTTGGGAAAGTTTTCTTCTATGAATTTATTGAAGACATTTTTTTGGGTCCTTTGAGCTGAGAATCTTATTTTTCCTCTATTCTGACTATTCTTAGATTTAGTCTTTTCATTGTGTCCTGAATTGCCTGGATGTTGAGACTTAGGAGTTTTTACGTTTTAATTTTCTTTGACAGTTGTGTCAATCTTTTCTATGGTATCTTCTACACTTGAGATTCTCTCTCTGTCTCTTACATTCTGTTGGTGATATTCACATCTGTATTCCTGACCTTTTTCCTAGGTTTTCCATTTCCAGGTTTGCCTCCATTTGTGATTTCTTTATTGTTTCTACTTCCATTTTAAGTCCTGGAGTGCTTTATTCAATTCCTTCACCATTTTAAGTGTCTTTTTCTGTTATTTCTTTTTTTTCCATTTTTTATTAGGTATTTAGCTCATTTATATTTCCAATGCTATACCAAAAGTCCCCCATACCCACCCACTCCCCCTTTTTGGCCCTGGCATTCCCCTGTACTGGGGCATATAAAGTTTGCAAGTCCAATGGGCCTCTCTTTCCAGTGATGGCCGACTAGGCCATCTTTTGATACATATGCAGATAGAGTCAAGAGCTCCGGGGTACTGGTTAGTTCATAATGTTGTTCCACCTATAGGGTTGCAGATCCCTTTAGCTCCTTGGCTACTTTCTCTAGCTCCTCCATTGGGAGCCCTGTGATCCATCCATTAGCTGACTGTGAGCATCCACTTCTGTGTTTGCTAGGCCCCGGCATATTCTCACAAGAGACAGCTGTTATTTCTTTAAGGGATTTATTTGTTTTCTCTTTAAGGGCTTCTTCCTATTTACGTTTGCTTTCCTGTATTTCTTTCACTGAGTTATTTATATCATTCTTAAACGACTCTATTATCTTCATGAGATAGGATTTTAGGTCAGCTTCCTGATTTCCAAGTCTGTTTCAGGGTTTGCTGTGGTGGGAGACCTGGGCTCTGATGATGACCACACATGATGGCTTCTGTTGCTTCGAGTCTTAAGCTTACTTCTCACTATCTGGTTATCCATGGTGTTTGTTGGTCTGGGTGACTCTGTCTGGAGTCTGCCTCTTTGGTCTCTGGGTTGCTTTAGATTTTCTGATAGGCCTGCTGCCCTGGCTGTAGCAGACCACCTGTGGGTCTGTGACTTTTCAGAAGGACAGAGAAGCTGATGATCTGTTGCCCAGTTGATTTCACCTATAAAAAAGACATAAAATGTTGAGTCTTCAGAGGAGCAATCAAGCTCTTGAACTGTGTGCAGATGTTCTCCAGGGGCCCTATGGACTGTGGTTTCTTTTTCCCTGTGTGCAGCATAAGTCTCCGGAGGCTTTTAGTCTGTCAGGTTAGTTGCCCTTCATGCCATCCCCACACCCCTAGGAGGTCTTCAGACTGTGGTGTCTTTTGCCCAGTTGTCCTGTATACAGAGGAGCTCCTTGGATGCTTTCAAGCTGTGGTGTCTTCAGGGGAGCAGACAAGCTGGTGATCAGTCACCCATTGGGCAGTAGATCTCCTGGGGCGCCTTAGGCTGTGGGGTCAGTTGCCTGGCAGTTCTGAGTGCAGTGGATCCTCTAGGATGGCTCAGGAGCAGATCAGCTAGCAGTCTGCCCCAGCAGAAAGGACCAGGCAGAAGAGGAGTGGTATTCAGGGGGTGGGGATTTATGTGGGTGATAGGTTCCAAGTCCACTGGCTTCCTAGTGAGGAGCTTTGAGAGATGGGGGCTGGGGGATTCTTACCAACTGCTCTGAGTGTAGTGAATCTTTTAGGATGGGTCATGATCTTGTGTCTTCACAGGAGCAGACCAGCTAGGAGTCTGCCCCAGCATAAAAGTCCAGGAGGAAGTGTTATTATTTATTTCTAATGTCACATATATACCACTCACACATTTATCAATAAAATAGGTCCTAGATCCAATTTAAGGACTGGACATTGATCCATTTATTCAAATTGAACGAAGATGATTCCACAATACCAAATTCTCCTTAGTTTTCTTTTATGATAATCTCCTAGAATACATTAACGTATCTGTTACCTTATTTTTCTCCTTCAAACCTTCAGACACAGTGACAGTTTTCAGTGAATGACAGAACTAAGTTTCTCTATTCAAAACAACATAAATTAACTTTATTGCTGTAGGTATTCTTATAATTTTTCTCAAGGTGTCCTGCTTTCAGTCACAGATATTGCTCCATTTGAAGATATACTAAACATATTCAGTCTAAATAAATAGTCAGTGAAAGCCATGCCAGACTGCATTTCACATTGGACTTTTTAGATTGTTACTGTGATTTTTGATATTTTTATTTTGCAAGGTTGGAAATAATATCAATGTTAAAAGGGAGATTTTGTGACTATTTGCAAAGCACAAGAAAAGCTGGTTTTTAAATATCTGCATATACTGTTCGCATATTAGAAAAAATATTCAAAATAAGACAAGCAATGAAGTTTCACCACATTAAATAACAAGTTGATTAGAAGTCATATTTTTTCTAAAAATTAAAAGCAGTTTTTCTAGAGAAATTATGAATTCCTCTATGTTGTTTGTGTGAGGGTAACTAAAAAACATATGAAATTTGTTAAAATCAAGAAAATCTAGGTAAAAAATTTTACTTTCTGTAAGACTGTATTTAATTTTAGGCTTTATCTATTTTTTTCAATTTTATTGTTATCCTCAATACAATTTTATGAAATGCTTTAAATTCAATGGTTTCAACTTCATAACAGTTGAAAGCTACAAAATTCTATGGTATGTTTTGTTACTAATAAAAACATAAAATTTTAATTAAAAACAATAATTTTGATTGGTAAAATATATTTCTAAACAGAAGATACACAATTGAGAATTTCTGCACCCCGTATAAATGACCATGATTCCACCCCCAGCCCCCACCCAAGTGAGGCAGAAACACTGGATTCAAATACAGTTCATCTCATCAAGCACACTCTAATTCTTAAGGGAATAATTCTTGGTCTCTTTCTATAGACACTTGATTATAATCATGATATATATTAATGATATACAATCTGAAGAAACACTCTGTAGTGAGAGACATCAAAATGATGGATGTCCAATTAATAGGAAACAAAATTTAAATAAATGTTTCAATTCCTTTGTTTACGCCAGGACACCCTAGATAAAAGAATCAGGAAAAATTAGTAAAACAATTTTATGATCCACATTCATTTTCTCTACAGCTTGTTTTCAGATTCTTCTAAATTGTGGCGACTTTTTTTTTTTAATTAATAGTGGTTTATGCTACACACAAATTACTTCCAGAAGTACTATGTGTATTTAACTTTGCATATTATTTTTGTCCACTTATATTATTTCTGTTGTTACCCATTATTGCACTGTCAATTATCTATGCTATTTAGTGCAATCTTCAGACAGGCTTCCAAGACTGGCAATTGAACCCAAGCTGAGGCAGGCAAAGCACCAAAGCCTAAACATCAGGTTACATTGATTAACTCCCCTTTAAATGTACCCCCTCCGTTGAATATGTTTGTGTGTATGTGTGTGTGTGTGTGTGTGTGTAAAATTAAACATAAACATAAATACAAATGTAAAAATAGTATAACTAATATAACTATAAGTATAAATATAAAATAATATACAAACATGCATATATATATGTATACACACACACATATATATATATACGATTTTAAAATGTCACCTTACTACTTAGATGTTTAAATAATTTTTTTAAGTTCAAGGTCACATTCAAGGTTAATATTTTATCAAAAGACACACCTATCTCTTTCCTTCTGCTTCTGTAGTTTTATTTTCAGATATTTGACCACTTGTTCTGTCCTGCACTGGTCAGATTAACTTAACTATTTGCTTAACTTAGTAAATATTAGTAACAATGATAAATATGATATAAAATCAAACAAAAAATAAAAAGTAGCTAAGACTTTCTAGAAAAAAACAGGCAAAAGAAAGACTCTACTTTCAAGAAGAAAGAAAAAGAGAGTGATATTTGTCACTAGAGCCTCTGAGTCTAAGTTTCTTAAGCAAATAATTAATTCTCTATAATTTGTTTCATAGTAATGAAACAAATAATAATGCATAGTAATTGTGCATTCCAGGACAAGGACCTGTAATTCTGTTACAGTCATAGATTTTTTCTAGTCAATAAATTCAACCATATTCTTTTATTTAGAAGACAATCTAATTTTATGACAGGTCTATAGCATCTCTCTCATAATAAAATAAATAAATTAGCATTGATAAAATCAATGGTATTAGTATTTGTATCTGTACAGTTTAATATTTTTGAATTAAAAAGTATAGTACTCCTTATATTATTTCATGACACATGCAACTGACATTTAATATACAGTTACATAGATCTGCTCAAAGCCAGAAATAAATGAAAACCAAAATTCGAAGGAGCACATGATGAGAAAACGGTGAGGGTGGAATTTAACTGAAAAACCTAACCAGATTAAATATCTAGATGTTTAAATTTAAGAATATGCAGAAGTGTCGTCTGGAAAGACTGGCATTTGTTATCACACTCCTCATTCACTTTTACACCAAAAATTATAGTCTGTTGCCCCAGGAATATTCTGTCTCTGCCAAGAAAACAAGGAATAATTTTCCCGCTAAAGCAATATGCAGTAATTGCCCCAAATTACCAGGAGCAAGATGATGAGCAGAACATTAGTTTTCTTTTAATCCATTATCTCTCATTTCTTTCCACTTTCCACCTGCTCAACATGTCAGGTGCCTGCCCCCTGTCTTCACACAGACAACATTCCATAGAGTTAAGAAACATTTCGGCAGGTTAAGTTTTGAGACCTAGATTCAATTCTCCAGTATTTCCAGGGATATATGTTTGTTTGTTGTAGTGCTCAAAGGCCCACATTGGTTAGGTTGAAAGGATAAAAAAGTTAGCAGACATGATGGGCTAGAGAAAGGATACTAAGGACATTTTCATATTGAAATTTAACTAATTTAGGTATTAAGACAAACTGTTCTTTTTTACTGTTAATATTATTAACTTAAAGATGATTTAAGCCTGGCGTGGTGGCGCATGCCTTTAATCCCAGCACTTGGGAGGCAGAGGCAGGCGGATTTCTGAGTTCAAGGCCAGCCTGGTTTACAAAATGAGTTCCAGGACAGCCAGGGCTATACCGAGAAACCCTGTCTCAAAAAAAAAAAAAAAAAAAAAAAAAAAAAAAAAAAAAAAAAAAAAAATTAAGGACTATAAAGTTTAGCAATTTATTGAATTTTATGAACTGGCATACAAAGATATTCTAGTTTTCTTTAATTCTTTCTGAAGTTCAAGTGGTTTTATTGAAAATAGATTCTTCTCTCATAAAATACATTCTGCCTAGTTTCCAATCTCTTTATTACTCCAAGTCTCACATACCCTCTCAAGATTTTCTTTCCAGTTGTTTCAGAAAAAATCAGGCTTCCAAATAAGGACCAATCATAACAAAACAATATACAATAGAACAAGGCAAAAGCCCTTTCATGTTGAGGCTTGCCCAGGTACCACAATAGTAAGAAGAGGGTTCCAGGAGCTAGCAAAATAGTCAGAGATGCAGCCTCTCTCCACTGTTAGGAGTTCCATAAAACAAACAGACAAACAAACAAATAAACAAAACAAAATAAAACAAGACAAAAAAAGCTCACAGTTTAATACATGTGCAGTGGACCTGTTCAAGACCTATTAGGCTCAGTGCTTTGCCACTTCAGTCTTTCTTTTTGTTTGTTTGTTTGTTTTTTTGTTCTTTTCTTTTCTTTTTTTTTTATTACATATTTTCCTCAATTACATTTCAAATGCTATCCCAAAAGTCCCCCACACCCTTCCCCCCACCCCCCACTCCCCTACCCACCCATTCCCATTTTTTGGCCCTGGTGTTCCCCTGTACTGGGGCATATAAAGTTTGCCTGTTCAATGGGCCTCTCTTTCCAGTGATGGCCGACTAGGCCATCTTTTGATACATATGCAGATAGAGTCAAGAGCTCCGGGGTACTGGTTAGTTCATAATGTTGCACCTACAGGGTTGCAGATCTCTTTATATCCTTGGATACTTTCTCTAGCTCCTCCATTGGGGGCCCTGTGATCCATCCAATAGTTGACTGTGAGCATCCACTTCTGTGTTTGCTAGGCCCCGGCCTATTCTCACAAGAAACAGCTATATCACGGTCCTTGTGACAAAGGCTTGCTAGTGTATGCAATGGTGTCAGCGTTTGGAAGCTAATTATGGGATGGATCCCTGGATATGGCAGTCTCTAGATGGTCTATCCTTTTGTCTCAGCTCCAAACTTTGTCTCTGTAACTCCTTCCATGGGTGAGTGTTTCCAATTCTAAGAAGGGGCAAAGTGTCCTTTGGTCTTCTTTCTTCAGCTTCATGTGTTTTGCAAATTGTACCTTATATCTCGCTATACTAAGTTTCTGGGCTAATATCCACTTATCAGTGAGTACACATCATTTGAGTTCTTTTGTGATTGTGTTACCTCACTCAGGATGATGCCCTCCAGGTCCAACCATTTGCCTAGGAATTTCATAAATTCATTCTTTTTAATAGCCGAGTAGTACTCCATTGTGTAAATGCACCACATTTTTTTGTATCCATTCCTCTGTTGAGGGGCATCTGGGTTCTTTCCAGCTTCTGGCTATTATAAATAAGGCTGCTATGAACATAGTGGAGCATGTGTCCTTCTTACCGGTCGGGACATCTTATGGATATATGCCCAGGGGGGGTATTGCAGGATCCACCGGTAGTACTGTGTCCAATTTTCTGAGGAACCTCCAGACTGATTTCCAGAGTGGTCTTTCTTAGAATTGGAAACAATCACCCACGGAAGGAGTTACAGAGACAAAGTTTGGAGCTGAGACAAAAGGATGGACTATATAGAGACTGTCATATACAGGGATCCATCCCATAATTAGGCTCCAAACGATGACACCATTGCATACAGTAGCAAGCCTTTGTCACAAGGACCGTGATATAGCTGTCTCTTGTGAGACTAGGCCGGGGCCTAGCAAACAAAGAAGTGGATGCTCACAGTCAACTATTGGATGGATCACAGGGCCCCCAATGGAGGAGCTAGAGAAAGTATCCAAGGATCTAAAGAGATCTGCAACCCTGTTGGTGCAACATTATGAACTAACCAGTACCCCAGAGCTCTTGACTCTAGCTGCATATGTATCAAAAGATGGCCTAGTCGGCCATCACTGGAAAGAGATGCCCATTGGACAGTCAAACTTTATATGCCCCAGTACAGGGTAACGCCAGGGCCAAAAAATGGGAATGGGTGGGTAGGGGAGTGGGGTGGGGGGATGGTGTGGGGGACTTTTGGGATAGCATTTGAAATGTAACTGAGGAAAATACGTAATTAAAAAAAAAAGAGAGAGAGAGAGAGACCAGCATCATTGAGGTGACATCTTCTGGGAAGTGTTTTCTGAAAGTACAAAGAGGCTGTGTTCCAGAGATAGCCAAGGTTGTACTTCTGCTGCAGTGCGACTTGGTAATGTGTAAGGGTCACCCAGGTGGTACTGGTTTTGAAGGCATGAAGGGGTCACAAAGAGCAGCTACATGAAGGGGTACCATATGAGCTACATTCTCTTGAAATCCTCCATCCTTTCTGACACTTATAATCCTTCCTCCTTCTCTTCCATGGGATTCCTCCATCTTTGAAAAGAGGGACCCATGGAAACCTCTAATTTAGACTTTGTCTAATAATTCCTGGCTGTGATCTCTGTACCTCCTTCCATCTGCTGCTTGAAAAAGTCTTTCTGATGACTGGACGAGGTGACAAATTAAGAGTATAGCAGAATATATTCAAGAATCATTTCATTTAAATATATTTCTAGTTATGCTTGGTTCTACCATAGGTCTCTGGGCTATCCTGTCTCAGGTTCCTGGACATATAGGGAGTGTAAGACATGCATTCTCTCTTACATGTTCAGCATACTCAATTTCTCTCCCATAACTCCTCCCCTGTCCATGCCAGCTCACTCAACTTTATGGCAGCCAGATTTCTTTCTTGTTATTGTTTGTTAAAACGCACTATGCACAAATTTTGTCAATGCACTTTTGCGTGTGTTAAACAAACAAACAAAAAACAATAATAAAACCCTAAATCAACCTCTCTTTTTGTCTCTGTGTCTGTCTGTCTGTCTGTCTGTCTGTCTGTCTCTCTCTCTCTCTCTCTCTCTCTCTCTCTTTCTCTGCCAGCACCTACTAATGTCAATAGTTTCTTAGCAACTGGTGAGAATTCTTTCACACTATCCCTCTCCATGCTCAGTTTTTGTGTTAGTTTGTGAAAATCTTGTGAATAATATCAAACTGCTTTAAGTTCATATGTGCAACTTCTCTTTGAGTCTGGAAACAATGATTCTTGAAGTCCTCACCAGCCTGTGACTCTTAGAATCTCTCTACTCTCCCTCTTACAGAACTGTTCTGAGTTCTGGGACGAGAGGTTGTAATTTATTGACAATAGTCTCATCAATGTCTGACACTAAAGCTTTCTTTAGAGCTTCTAAGCATTAGAGAGTGGTTTCTATTGCACCACATTCTTTCTTTATAAGTACTAACTTAACTCAGATTAAGTAAATCAGGCAATTGAGCTAAGCAGACTTGTGTCTGTTGATTTCATGATGTTTTTCTCAATTGCACTCTGTTGTAATTAATTCTTCAGAACTAAAAACATCTCTTCATTTCAATCACTTCAAATACTTAGAGTTACTCTGTTCAATTTTTTTAAAGACATGAAAGCAGTAATAAATGAAAGCCATACAAAAATTATGCAATGCCTTGTTATTATTATTGTTTTTTACAAATTTAACAGTTTCAGGTGACAATACAATCTGTTAATAATATGAATATGTATATATATTTTTTAGAAAATATCCAATATAATTGTGATTTATTTGTTTTGATAGAAGTTTTCAGTGTGTTCTACTGTGGTATAATAGAAGAGTAGAACTACTGCACCAAGCACATCATACTGTTTGTTTGTTTGTTTGTTTGTTTGTTTGTTTGTTTTTATAAGGAAAGCAGAGATGTGGAATTATTAACTAGCTCTTTTGAAATGCACAGACTTCCAACTTTTGGTTCATTGGTGCTAATTACTTTTTGCACAGATTACTCTGGAAGATGATTCTTCTGATAGGTGATTGCAATCAGGATGATAATATGTAATTTTGATTAATCAAGAAAGTTTGATTAATTTTCATGTTGATCCTAGCATAATCCCAGACTAAAATGAGTTCTTATTTACTGTCACTAAGATAAGTAACAGCTTATAGTGAGTTGAGTATTTCTTAAGATTACCACCAAACTTTGTTAAACTACAGATGTCTAGCATTTCTAATCATTTATATTTATTATTGGAAGTCATGTTTTAAAGTTCTTCCAAAATTCCACAAAGCAAAGCTCATTATTAATCATGAAAGCAAAGATATTTGTTAGAGCTTATTGGTTAACAATTTCCTTGCAGGACACTCTTGCATCCTCAAAGTACTTTCTGTTATCTATTGATTATTTTCAATTATTGTTATATTTAAGTAATATGCTACAGTTTTGTCTAAATTTATAATGTTTATATTTTGCTGGAATTAATGTGTTACCTTCATCTAGTTAGTTTTAAAATGCGAATAAAGTTAAACCTAAGCATTAATAACTGAAAAGTTAGATTAGAATGTGTTTGATACACAACTTTGTTACATGAAAATTTTCTTAATTTTAGTGTGTAAATTGGGTGATTTGGGTTGTTATTACTTTAGCTTTCCTTATATTCTTGATTTCATATTCCACCATGTTGTCCTCTATGGTAGGGTCTCTTTCTTCCTGAAAGTATTTGTCGCTGTATCAGTTCAATGTAATTTCCTTGTCATTCTTCACATGGAAATTAAAATATGTCCAAAAAAGAAATGCTGTCTATAAACATTTAGGTAAACCAGTATGCTTCTAGCTGTTCCCACAACCATAGTACCTGTGGCATATAATTGTTCTTTTACTTTATTTTGTAGTAATTTTTCATATATTTATATTTATAATAAATCTTCGTGATTAAAATATCTTTTTCTTTTCTACATGTTATTATATTTCTGATGTTACTAAATGTTCCTCTTTAATAAGTATATAATTAATAATAGGATCATCAGAGTTATTTAGTGATATTATTAAAATTTATATGCTTTGTTGTTACATAGTATCTTGTTGGGAACTAAAAAAGGGGTTCCAGGGGAAGTAGGGGAATGTAAGAACCACGCCCTGCCAGAGTTCCACCTAATCTCTGGTCAGTCAGGCTGTGGGGGGCAGTAACTTAGGCAAGAGACAGAGTTCCAAGAGCATAAAGGAACACCTACTGTCTCAAGAAGGTGAATTATCACCACTGGGGTTCAGGCCTCAGCTCAACTGGAGACCAGCGTGCAATTCTGAACATTCTCTACCCCTTAATACTGGAGAGGATATAGAGAAAGAACTTTTCTCCATTGCTTGTGGTACAACCATTCTGGAAATCTATCTGGAGTGTACTCAGAAAATTGGAAATAATTATACCTGAAAACCCTGCTATATTGCTGCTGGACATATATGCAAAAAATGCCCCACTGTACCACAAGGACACATGCTCCACTATGTTCATAGCAACCTTATTCATAACAGCCAGAAGCTGAAAATGACCCAGATGTCCCTCAACCAAAAAACAGATACAGAAAATGTGGTTCATTTATACAGTGGAATACTATTCAGCTATTAAAAATGAAAACATTATGAATATTGCAGGCTAATGGATGGATTTAGAAAATATCATTGTGATATTGGGTAGGGTAACCCAGACCCAAAAGGATATTCATAACATGTATTCACTGGCAAATGGATATTAGCCATAAGTACAGAATATTCATGATGGAACCCAAAGACCCTAAGAGGTCTAACAAAGACAGGCCCAAATGAGGGTGCTTCATTCTTACTTAGAAAGGGGAACGAAATAATAATGGGATGCAGAGGAAGGGAGGGTCCTGGCTAGGATATGGGAAAAAGAGAGAAAATGGGGCAGGATCAGGTATAGGGCAAAGTGGAGAGAAGGTCAGGAGAATGAAAAAGAAAATATGCAGCTGTTGGGGTCGGGTACGGAGGAAACCTCTAGAAATTTCTGAAGAACTGGGATATGAGAGGCTCACAAGATTCAACGGGGTTGACCTATGCCAAAATGCTCAACATTAGAGAAATGGATTCTGAAGTTCACTTCCAGTAGATAGACAGGACCCCTAGTGGATATATAGAGTTACCAACCTACCATCAAAATTTTTGACTCAGAATTGTTCCTGACTAAAAGAAATACAAGGACAAAATTGAGCAGAGATTGAAGGCAAAGACATCCAGTCACCAGCCTAACTTGGTATCTATCCCATGGCTGGTCGCCAAACCCTGGTAATATTACTGGTGCCATATTGCACTTGTAGACAAGAGCCTAGCATAGCTGTCCTCTGAATAACTCTACCAGCAGCTGACTGAGACAGACACAGATACTTACAGACAAACATTAGATTGGATGGAGACCCCGATAGAAGACTTAGGGAAAGGTTTGAAGAAGTGGAAGGGATGGCAACCCCATAGGAAGACTTAACAGTATCAGCTAACCTGTGCCCCACAGAGCTCACAGAGGCTAAGCCACCAAGGAAAGAGCACACATGGACTGGTTCGTGGCCTTCTGAACATATGTAGTAAATGACTGCCTCGTCTGGCCTCAGTAGGAAGGGAAGCACCTAATCCTTGACTGATTTGATACGGCAGTGAAGGGGGATGAAGGGAGTGATCTGAGGGTAGGTGGGTTGGTGAGTGAGTGGGCATCACACTCTCAAAGGCAAAGGACACAAGGGAAAGGGTAAAGGACTCTTAGAGGAAGGACCAGGCAGGAAGAAACACTGGAAAAGTAAATTAAAACGATTTTTAAAATTTAAAAATACATATTAAAATAATAAAAGATACATTTTGAATAAAAATCCATATATGCTCTGAGTTTCATTTTTTTTAAGATTCTTCCCTAGTATTAAAATAAAGTTAACAACAAGAATTATGTATTTAGGCTAACTTTTATAATATCTTCTATTCTAACACCCAATAGCCAATTCTATTACATCAAAATAACTCACCATCTGTAGTGATATTACCAATGGACATTATAGTTTTGTTGTTGTTGTTGTTTTGTTTTTTTGTTTGTTTGGTTTTTTTGTGGAGTATTAAGCAAACTTAGATACTACTAATTTTACATTACTAAATTTTCACAATAGTATTATATTAAAATTAGTATACTTATCACAAGATATAATTACTTGTGCTTAAAACCCTCCAGAAAAAGAAATTGATTGGAAAAAATGTGATAAAATTGAAGGGGCACCTAGACTATTTTCTGATATTTATTTTCGTATTTTCCATGGCCTACCTGCATTTCTTTGTTTTATATATTATAAAATAATATTCTTTTTAATAATGTAAAATAATAGTTTTTTTCAATAGTAACTTAACTGATTTTGTTATTTGCAATTATTGTCATCAAAAATAAATACCAAATGCTTAGACCCTACTTTTTTACCATATTATTGTAATAGTTCACATCAGAGTAGTTCTTTACTCCTACAATTTACATCTGAATTTACCCAGATCATTTCTGTTAATGTTTAAAATCCATGGAGAGTATCTTCTTTGATCATAATAGAAAAATAACAAGCATCTGGTAAATCATGGAATGGATCTACTGGACAACAAATATTTTATTACTAAAACATGAAAAGAAATCACATGTGCAGCTTTATAAAATAAGTCAGCTACTCGACATTTTGGTCTGAAAGCCATCACTTCTCAAGATGCCAACAAAAATATGTTAATGAATGCATCACATTGGGAAGAGCATCAGGTACAGAAGTCCAGTGACTCTGACTTATTGGAGATTCTGAGTAGCTTAAGGTTTATGTAAAAGAATAATTAGAACATGAAGGAGAGAGGTACATAGAGTAAGAAGTTCTAGATTATTTGGTTGATCATGATGTCAGTTAAGGTATTGCAATGTAACTATCCCTTGAGGGAAATACCCTTCTACCCATAAAATGGTGTGTCTGTAGACTTCACTGACACCACCATAAATAATTATGCTAAATAGTAGCAAGTTCTAATGTACTGGAATACAGGGGACTGCAGGTGTAGGACTATGCTTATAGCTCTTTAGGGTTCTTAATGGGTCTGGAACAACATACTGCAAAAACTGAACCTAAGTTGATTAATTGCCAGTATTTTTTTTTTGCAGGAATATGAGATAGATACTCTCAAAGATTAGAATGCTTACACAGTTAAATATAAGCCACACCCAAAGTAAAAGAGACATTGGCTGACCTGAAAGAAACATGCAGTGATTTCACACTGCTTTGATGGTAGTTTTAGTATGTGGTGTTTGTGTGTGTGTGTGTGTGTGTGTGTGTGTGTGTGTGTGTGTGTGTGTGTGTGTGTGTGTGTGTTTGGGGAGGTGTGTTTTTGTTCTTTTTACAATTTTGCTTGTATGGGATCATTTTCTGTGTTTTCCTAGGTGTAGTTAACATCCTTGCTTTAGGATTTTCCTTTTAGTATCTTCTGTGGGGTTGGGGTTGTCAAAAGATATTGATTAAATTTGATTTTGTTGTGGGATTTCTTGTTTTCTCCATCAAGTCAGATGAACCTAGCTGTCTTAGTAAGGGTTTCTATTCCTGCACAAACATCATGAACAAGAAGTACTTGGGGAGGAAAGGGAAATTTCTTCAGCTTACTCTTCAACATTGCTGTTCATCACCAAAGGAAGTCAGGACTAGAACTTAAACAGGTCAGGAAGCAGGAGCTGAGGCAGAGGCCATGGAGGGATGTTCTTTACTGACTTGCTTCCCCTGGCTTGCTCAGCCTGCTCTATTATAGAACCCAAGACTACCAGCCCAGAGATAGCCCCACCCACAAGGGGCCTTTCCCCTTTGATCACTAATTGAGAAAATGCCTTACAGCTGGATCTCCTGGAGGCATCTCCCCAACTGAAGCTCCTTTCTCTGTGATAACTCCAGCCTGTTTCAAGTTGACACCTCAAACCAGCCAGTACACTAGCATAACCTAAAGGACACATATTTTGATGAATCTACATGGGTAATTCAGGCTCCTGGTTGATCTGTCTTTGCTACTTAATTGAGCAGTCACCTATGATCATCCCATTCTTCCTTCTGAAGAGGGATTACATTTCCTTGAGCTGTTAGCTAAAAATAACCTGTCTCTTTTAAACTAAATTTTGTTATGTATGTGGTTATATCAGTGAGAAAGCAACATTGTATTTTATTGAAGAAAAAACAAAGGTATATAAGGCATACTATAAACAAAGGAATTGTAGAAATATTTTAAATGTGAAAATAACCTTGATACCTAGATATAACATTCTGAATGTAAAAGTGACTTAGCTTACATGTGTGAGCATTGCCATCCTCATTTAAAGACTACCATTTGGATCTTTGAGATTCCATTTTTTCTTTATACATGTATATATATGAAGTATGTAATATATAATATTTGAAGTATGTAATATATATATAATATATATGTGATGTATGTAATATATAATTATATATATAATATATATTACTGGTGTGTATGTATGTGTATATATATATATATATATATATATATATATATATATATAAAACTTGTTTATATCCCCTTTCTGATCCCCCCTATGAGAGTCTCTTCTCTAACCCCCATTCCCTTTTCATCTGTGAGGGTACTCTCCCCTGCCCCTTATCCTCCCAAAGGGTACTCTCCCCTGCCCCTTATCCTCCCAACCTGTCACATCAAGTCTCTGCCAGAGTAGGTGCATCCCTGTTGGGGAAAAGACTCCATATTCAGGCTACAGCTTCTTCTTCTCTTCCAGTTCTTTGAAAGGAGGTGAGCACATGGAGACATGTCTGATTGATTATATATATATATATATATATATATATATATATATATATATATATATACATACACATATATAAGCCTCATTCCAGTCCTTGTGTTTCCTTTGGTTGGTGGCTCAGTCTGTGAGTGCTCCTAAGAGGTCCAGGTTAGGTGACTGTGTTGGTCCTCCTGTTAGTTTCCCAACCCCTCCAGGGCCTTCATTTCTTCCACAAATCTTCCATAAGAATTCCCTACACCACGGAAATGAAAGGGTTGGAGGTAGGAGTGGGTGCATGGGTGGGGGAGCACCCTCATAGAAGCAGGAAGAGTAGAATAGAGGGCTTCTGGAGGTGAAATTGGGAAAGAGGATAGATAACATTTAAATAAATTATCCAATAAAAAAAGAAAAGAAAAATAGAAAAAAAGAAAGAATTCCCTATCTCTGTCCAATGATTGCCTGTGGGTATCTGCACCTGTTCCAGTCAGCTTCTGGGTAAAGCTTTTCAGAGAATGATTATGCTAGGCTCCTGTCTTTAATGTCATGGATTGGTGGTTGCCTATGGTCTCAAGCTGAACAGGTTATTTTTTGGCCGTTCTCTAAGTCTCTGCTCCATCTTTGTCTCTGAATTTCTTTTAGATAGGACATATTTTGGGTGGAATGATTTGTTGGTGAATTCATGTCCTTATCACTTCACTGTGGGTGCTGCTTACAAGAGGTGGCCTTCTCAGGTCCCATGTCTCCACTTTTAGGCATTTCAGTTATGGTCACCCACATTGACCCCTGGGATTTTTTTTCATAAAATTTTACTATTCTATAGCATTTTGGAAAATAGGAATCAATGCTATATACCTGCTAGGGACAAACATTTCCTTTAATAAACGTCCTGAGTCATCATCCAAGTTCATGCATGGATCAATAACTAATTAGTTTGTATTGTTTTGTAGTATTTCAGGATTTGAAACATAGTCAACTATTAAAGAATAAGTGGCTAGATTATCATTTCAATTACTAAGAAAATAAATATGTAATTCCCTTAATATTGCCATAATTCATAGAAAAGGAATTCCATTTATTTATTTATTTATTTATTTATTCATTCATTCATTCATTCATTCATTTTAATCATGATGCAGCCCTCCCTCCATCTTCTCCTCCCAATCCTACCCTCACAAACTCCTTCCCACAATACCTCCTTTCCTTCACCCCAGAGAAATTGAAGCAGTCATTGGGTACCACCCTACCCTAAAACATCAAATTGCAGCAGGACTAAGCACATCCACTCAAACTGAGGGCTGCCAAGGCAATCCTGCTAGGGGATGGGAATCCAATGGATTAGAACAGAGTAGACCACATTGTTCATTTGCTACAAGTGTATAGGTAAAGTCTCTGCATGCTCTTTGGTTGGGTATTTGGTCTCCATCAGCTACCATGGAACCAGGTTAGCTGACTGTGTAGATCTACTGTATTGTTCTTGACCCCTCCAACTCCCTAAGTCCTATACCCCATTCTTTCACAGAGCAAGCCACATATGAGGCAGAGCTCTGTGAGCATTCCTTCCTTCTCCTTAACATGTCAGAGGGTTTAGATTAATCAGAACAAACATTTATGTGCTTAAAACAGCTCTGCACTGGAAGCCCAGGCCATCTATCGTTCAGAATCCAAAACAACAACAAAATAACCAAACCAAAACAAAACAAATAAAAAAAAACTAAAACCAAACCAAAACAAAGAAAAATGTACAGTTCCCCTTTGTTTGTGTGTTTGTTTCTCATGCTCACTGCTTTTCTTTTTCCCTAATAAATGTTGTCTAGCTAAGAAGACCATTATATTTGAGAATATATTGTTTTAAATTTCATTTTAAGGAAATTTCTCTGAGCATATTTTTACAAAAGTTACTTTAAACCCACTTAGAGGTATAGAGTATATTTTCTGAAAACAAAAGTAGAAAATTCTGATTGCTAGTTTTATTTTTAGCCTGATCCAAACTGAAGATAACATCAAACAACAGTCATTTTGTTGTTGTTGTTGTTGTTTAATGTATGGAGGATGAGAATTAAACACAATAAAAATATTGGCATAATGCCATGTTATTATGTTTTCAAAGAGATGGAATACTGTATCAAAAATACTATTATCTGAAAGTCGTTTGTTTAAACCAAGATAGTTGGCTTTTGGTAAAAATAATAGTGAAAACAAATACAAAGTATTTGTATTTTGAAAAATAATGCATGGTTATTAATGTTGATATGTGAGAGGACAAATCCTTTTTGTCACATATTCTTTCTCAGTATGAATCTAGTGTTTTCTGCAGCAGGTTTTTCTCAAGGAAGGAAAGTGATGGAAATGAATATGTCATGGTACAAATACATTCAATTGTTGTATCACTGTGGTTGTTTTTGCTTTATGTGTAGATTTTCTTAAAAGATAAAAAAGTGAATTTAGAGAGTGGGCTAGGCTGTCCTCAAACTTGTGATCCTCCTGTCTGAGCCTCCGTCAGCAAATCCTACTGATGTGTGCCACCACAACCAGGGGTCGGGGCATCCTCATAGAAACTGGGGAGTGGAGGGAAGTATGGAATGTTGAAAAGTCATAGGGTGGACTGGGAAGGGGATAAAATATGAAGTGTAAAAAAATTTAATAACTTTTTAAAAGAAAGCAAGCTTAATGAGTTAATTATATGAGAAAATGGCAGACAATTATGTTGAAACAATATCAAAATATAGAGAATTGATTTCCAAGTTCTGATCAATATTCATATTCTTAAGTGAAAATGCAATATGATTTGTCTCTGATAATTTCCACCACTTGATTGGAAAAGTTCATTGCTGAAACTTGATTTAAAATCTTTTTTTTATTAGGTATTTTCCTCGTTTACATTTTCAATGCTATCCCAAAGGTCCTCCATACCCACCCCCCCAATCCCCTACCCACCCACTCCCCATTTTTGGCCCTGGCGTTCCCCTGTACTGGGGCATATAAAGTTTGCAAGTCCAATGGGCCTCTCTTTCCAGTGATGGACGACTAGGCCATCTTTTAATACATATGCAGCTAGAGACAAGAGCTCCGGGGTACTGGTTAGTTCATATTGTTGTTCCACCTATAGGGTTGCAGTTCCCATTAGCTCCTTGGGTAATTTCTCTAGCTCCTCCATTGGGGGCCGTATGACCAATCCAATAGCTGACTGTGAACATCCACTTCTGTGTTTGCTAGGCCCCAGCATAGTCTCACAAGAGAGAGCTATATCTGAGTCCTTTCAGCAAAATCTTGCTAGTGTATGCAATGGTGTCAGCATTTGGAAGCTGATTATGGGATGGATCCCTGCATATGGCAATTACTAGATGGTCCATCCTTTTGTCACAGCTCCAAATTTTGTCTCTGTAACTCCTTCCATGGGTGTTTTGTTCCCATTTCTACGAAAGGGTAAAGTGTCCACACTTTGGTCTTCGTTCTTCTTGAATTTCATGCGTTTGGCAAGTTGTATCTTATATCTTGGGTATCCTAAGTTTCTGGGCTAATATCCACTTATCAGTGAGTACATATTGTGTGAGTTCCTTTGTGATTGGGTTACCTCACTCAGGATGATACCCTCCAGGTCCATCCATTTGCCTAGGAATTTCATGAATTCATTTTTTTAATAGCTGAGTAGTATTCCATTGTATAAATGTACCACATTTTCTGTATCCATTCCTCTGTTGAGGGGCATCTGGGTTCTTTCCAGCTTCAGGCTATTATAAATAAGGCTGCTATGAACATAGTGGAGCATGTGTCCTTCTTACCGGTTGGGACATCTTCTGGATATATGCCCAGGAGAGGTATTGCAGGATCCTCCGGTAGTACTATGTCCAGTTTTCTGAGGAACCGCCAGACTGATTTCCAGAGTGGTTGTACAAGCTTGCAATCCCACGAACAATGGAGGAGTGTTCTCCTTTCTCCACATCCTCGCCAGCATCTGCTGTCACCTGAGTTTTTGATCTTAGCCCTTCTGACTGGAGTGAAGTGGAATCTCAGGGTTGTTTTGATTTGCATTTCCCTAATGATTAAGGATGTTGAACATTTTTTCTGGTGTTTCTCTGTCATTCGGTATTCCTCGGGTGAGAATTCTTTGTTCAGCTCTGAGCCCCATTTTTTAATGGGGTTATTTGATTTTCTGGAGTCCACCTTCTTGAGTTCTTTATATATATTGGATATTAGTCCCCTATCCGATTTGGGATAGGTAAAGTGCTTTCCCAATCTGTTTGTGGCCTTTTTGTCTTATTGACGGTGTCTTTTGCTTTGCAGAAGCTTTGCAATTTTATGAGGTCCCATTTATCGATTCTTGATCTTACAGCACAAGCCATTGCTGTTCTATTCAGGAATTTTTCCCCTGTACCCATATCTTCGAGGCTTTTCCCTACTTTCTCCTCTATAAGTTTGAGTGTGTCTGGTTTTATGTGGAGTTCCTTAATCCACTTAGATTTGACCTTAGTACAAGGAGATAGAAATGGATCAATTCGCATTCTTCTACATGATAACCGCCAGTTGTGCCAGCACCAATTGTTGAAAATGCTGTCTTTCTTCCACTGGATGGTTTTAGCTCCCTTGTCGAAGATCAGGTGACCATAGGTGTGTGGATTCATCTCTGGGTCTTCAATTCTGTTCCATTGGTCTACTTGTCTGTCGCTATACCAGTACCATGCAGTTTTGATCACAATTGCTCTGTAGTACAGTTTTAGGTCCGGCATGGTGACTCCACCAGAGGTTCTTTTATCCTTGAGAAGAGTTTTTGCTATCCTAGGTTTTTTGTTATTCCAGATGAATCTGCCGATTGCCCTTTCTAATTCGTTGAAGAATTGAGTTGGAATTTTGATGGGGATTGCATTGAATCTGTAGATTGCTTTTGGCAAGATAGCTATTTTTACAATGTTGATCCTGCCAATCCATGAGCATGGGAGATCTTTCCATCTTCTGAGATCTTCTTTAATTTCTTTCTTTAGAGACTTGAAGTTTGTATCATACAGATCTTTCACTTCCTTAGTCAGAGTCACGCCAAGGTATTTTATATTATTTGTGACTATTGAGAAGGGTGTTGTTTCCCTAATTTCTTTCTCAGCCTGTTTATCCTTTGTGTACCGAAAGGCCATTGACTTGTTTGAGTTAATTTTATATCCAGCTACTTCATTGAAGCTGTTTATCAGGCTTAGGAGTTCTCTGGTGGAATTTTTAGGGTCACTTATATATACTATCATATCATTTGCAAAAAGTGATATTTTGACTTCTTCCTTTCCAATTTGTATCCCCTTGATATCCTTTTGTTGTCTAATTGCTCTGGCTAGGACTTCAAGTACAATGTTGAATAGGTAGGGCGAGAGTGGACAGCCTTGTCTAGTCCCATATTTTAGTGGGATTTAAAATCTTAAGAAAGCAAGAACTTCTTTATTCTTGTGATGTGTCAAGGGGAGCATTTTCAGCATTTCCAAATACTTCTTTAGAAAACTGTTTCATAATGTTGCCTCAATACATTTTCATATTTGTTATAGCTAAAGTCATGATTGTTAACAAGAAGCTTATTCAGATAAACAATAGGATGAGGAGCATAGTGAAGGGAAAGGATAGTCATTGATTTTGACAGCAAAATCACTGTGTTAGTATACTTCATTCCTCTTGCTAACTCCAGGAGAAAGTCAGCCCTCTTAACTTTTGCCACTTCTTGAGGCCAACCTCATCTTGAGATTGCATCATAGCTTTTTCTCCATCTTCAAAACAATAATGTTCATTCCTCTGTTCTCATGTTATTTCCTTCTACAATTAATGGGCTCCAGGTCTTCTTTATGCTGTTAGGACCCAGATTACCACACTAGAATAACCGGAATAGTCACTCTCATCTCTAGATTCTTAAGCTCATAGTATATGCAAAGACCCCTTTGTTTGATAACACATTGTATTCACAGCATCAAGAGCCTACTGTAGGACATATTTGGTGCACTTATGTAGGAGGGGAGTTCATTATTATGTTTATCACATTGCATATATAAACAGATTATATAAATATTATTATTTTATTTATTTAAGTTTCTTTATAACAACACAGTGATATAAATTAAATGAAGGATATAGTGTTACTTTGATAATTTGATTTGAACTCCTCTTTTCCTTAACTCCCAGTATAAAACAACTGTAAATTTTAATTTATTAAGTTACAAAAACATTAAATCTATTACTTGTACAAAAATTGTGTTGAGATTTTAGATGACTGGTGGTTTATAAGTAATATTTAAATATTTTATTATAATTGTAAACATTTCACTTTCTGTCATTATGATCACTGATGCTGCCATTTTTCAGGTATTGTTTATTCAACCATTTCTGTGAAAGGTTTTTTGTTTTGGTTTGGTTTCGTTTGGTTTGGTTTTTTTTCTGGAAGACATCATCCTAGAGTTTTCTCTCTTACGATAATTCTCCCCCTTCTGTAAAGTTTCCTGAGCCATAGACATAGTAGATATGTTTTATATGAACTGTTGATCAATTGTTGTGTCCACGGTCATGCCAATTATATATATTAGATAATTTACATAAATATATATTTGAATAAACAATCTATAATTTTAGGTAAATATAAAATATTGATTCCTGGTAGCTTTGTTCAACAAACATGGTGTTATTTTCCTCCCTATGTCCCAAATTAAAACATTTCCTCTAATTTTCCTGTCACCTCTACCCTGATATGTCAGTTTCAAACATCTGTGTCACACTGTGATCCTTTTATATTTTCCAGATTTCTGTGAATTCTTCATGTTTCATACTCAAATTTGAAGTTTGGTATCTTATGAAGGAGAGAACATATAGTGTTTTACTAGTAAGTCTGTGTTACCTCACACAAAATAACTGTTTTTCTAGGTTCACCCATTTATCCATACATCCTGAAATTTTTTCTTTACAAATGAATATTACTCCATTATATATATGTATCAAATTTTTATTATTGATTGATCTGTGGAAGGTCATTTGTGATATTTTCATTTTCTAGTTATTGTATACCAGACAGCAAATAACATTGATGAGCAAGAATCTGTGGAATAGAATGTTGAATCATTTGTGTATATGCAAAAGAATGTAATATTTTAATTTTCTGATAAATTTAATTTTTGTTTCATGAAGCATTTTCTATGCTTATTTACAGAATGGTTGCACCAAGTATTCTCATATTTGCGTGTGTGTTTTGAATGTTAAGGCAGACTGGCAAAGGAATAGTAGCATGAACAGAGATTTGGGAAGCATCTCCTTTGATTGCACTCCTGATCACTAAATTCATGCATGCCCATCACAGGAGCTAGAGTATGGAGAGCAGGTGCATGCATTACTTGGTAAATTAGTGTCCAGATGGAAGTGTTCTCAGTTATAAAATAAAGACATGCATTGCTGCTGTTTTATGGAGCATGAATGATACAGGAACTACATTACATTTTCTTGTATCAATCCATCACACATATAGAAAAAGATAAAGTGCCGGGCAGTGGCAGCACATGCCTTTAATCCCAGCACTTGGAAGGCAGAGGCAGGCAGATTTCTAAGTTGAGGCCAGCCTGGTCTACGAAGTGAGTTCCATGACAGCCAGAGCTACACAGCAAAACCCTGTCTCGAAAAAACAAAACAAACAAACAAACAAACAAACAAACAAAAGACCCCAACAACAAAAAACAAAAACAAAAGAATAAAGTAAAAGACAATAGGAAAAACAAGAAATACTTGGTGTCCTTCCTGTGTTTGGTCTTTCTTTACTCTTTAATAGGGCAAAGGCTTTGTTGGTACAATATAGGAATGTCAGATAGTGAAAAAACACGTGGGTTTCCTTGGTATTGTACTGTCAGTGTATAATTGTTTAGAAGTTACCATGAACAACTTGTGCAAAACTGATGACTTAACATAGGAGTTGAGCTCATTTTTGTTAGAATTTGAAATATGCTTTAATTACATATATAAATATAAATGGTAAAATGTATAATTACTTAAATTTGTCTTTTATTACCATGACATTTAATAAAAGTAAAATATGTCATTGTCCTTAAAAAAAAAGACAACACAAACTGAAGATAAGTTACTTCCATTCCATCTCTGATAGGAGTATACTTAATTTTAATCACCTTTACATTGCCCCAAAATCCACAAATTATTCAAGATTGAAAGGTTTTACAGTGCCCAGTATGCAAAGATAGGAGTGGAACTTTTCATGATTATAAAAAAGTCATTGTGAATGATCAGCACAAAGAAGCTTAATAGGGTTTATACAGGTAGGTATATCATATAACCAACAAACTAGAATTGTTTCTTTATTTAATCATTTACAGTATTTAATTTTATTATATTTTATTTCCCTTATTTTAATCTATAGAGTTTGGAAGTCGTTTGCTTAGGAAATTATTTTACTCCAATGGAAATCAAAATATCTCTAAATTTGAATTTTGATTTTTGACTTATTTTAATTTGATATCATGATTTAATTTCATCTATCTCTTCTCTTTTCTTCCTCTCAATCTTTCAATATACTTCTACCATTGTCTTTAATTTTTTTTTATTAATTTTTCTGTATGTTCGGTGCCAAATGGTCAGCTGTGAAAAAATACATACATATAACTTTAAAAAAATCTTTTATTTATTTATTCATTTATTTATTTATTTATTCCCCTGCTGGTCCACCCTATGACTGTTTCACATCCCATACATCCTCCATGCTCCACTCTCTACATGAGGATGTCCACAACCCCCAGCCCCTACCCCAAGAGATCTCTAAACTCACTGAGGCCTCCAGTCTCTTGAGGGTTAGGTGCATTTTCTCTGACTAAAACCAAACCTGATAGTCCTCTACTGTATATCCTTTGGGGGCCTCATATCAGCTGGTGTACACTGCCTGCTTGATGATCCAGTGTCTGAGGGATCTCAGGGGTCCGTCCAGGTTAATTAAGAGTGATGGTCCTTCTGCAGGGTTGCCCTCCTCAGCTTCTTCCAGCTTTCCCCTAATTCTACCACAGGGGTCAGCAGATTTTGTCCATTGGTTGGGTGTTATGATAGGTCTTTTTGTGACCACTCCATAGCCTCAGTAATAGTGTAAGACATTGGGGCCTCCTCTTGAGCTGGATCCCACATTGGGACTGTTGCTGGACCTTCAATTCCTCAGGCTCCTCTCCATTTCCATCCCTGCAGTTCTTTCAGACAGGAACAATTATGGGTCAGAAGTTTGACTATGGGTTTGCAACACCATCCCTCACTTGATGCCTTGTCTTTCTGTTGGAGGTGGGCTCTACAAGTTCCCTCTCTCAAATGTAGGGCATTTCATCTAAGGTCCTTCTTTTTGAGCCCTGAGAGTTTCTTATGGCCCAGGTCTCTGGTACATTCTGAAGGGTCCCTCAGCTTCCTACCTCTCGAGCTTTCCTGTTTCCAGTTTCTTCTACCTCCAAGTGTGACTGAGACATCCTCACTTGGGCAGTTCAGGTTGTTGACCATTTTGAGTTCTGTGGACTCTATCATTGGTATTCTGTACTTTTTTTGTTTAATATCCACATATTAATGAGTACATACATTACTCTGGGTCCAAGTTAGGAGACTTTACAATAGAGGAATCTTGAATGGCTGAGAAACACCTAAAGGAATGGTCATTTTCTGTACCCATTCCTCTGTTGAGGGACATTTGGGTTCTTTCCAGTTTCTGGCTATTATAAATAAGGCTGCTATCTTTGAGGCTTTTCCCCATTTTCTCCTCTATAAGTTTCAGAGTCTCTGGTTTTGTGGAGTTCCTTGATCCACTTAGAATTGAGCTTTTTACAAGGAAATAAGAATGGATCAATTCACATTCTTCTACATGATAACCACCAGTTGTGTGAACATCATTTCTTGAAAATGCTGTCTTTTTTTCCCACTGGATGGTTTTAGCTCCCTTGTCAGAGATCAAGTGACTATAGGTGTGTGGGTTCATTTTTGGGTTTTCTATTCTATTCCTTGATCTACCTGTCTGTCACTGTACCAGTACTATGTAGTTTTTAATCACAACTGCTCTGTAGTACAGCTTGAGGTCAGCCATGGTGATTCCACCAGAGGTTCTTTTATTGTTGAGAATAGTTTTTGCTATCCTAGGTTTTTTTGTTATTGCAAAAACAAAATGATGAATTTGCAAATTGCCCTTTCTAACTCAGTGAAGAGTTGAGTTGGAATTTTGATGGGGATTGCATTGAATCTGTAGATTGCGTTTGGCAAGATAGCCATTTTGACTGTTTATCCTGCCAATCCATGAGCATCAGACATCTTTCCATCTTCTGAGATCTTCTTCCATTTCTTTCTTCAAGAGACTTGAAATTCTTATCATACAGACCTTTCACTTCCTTATGTAGATCACACCAAAGCATTTTATATTACTTGTGATTATTATGAAGGCTGTTGTTTTCCTAATTTCTTTCTCAGCCTTTTTATCCTTTGTGTAAAGAAAGGCCACAGATTTGTTTGAGTTAATTTTGTATCCAGCTACTTCACTGAAGCTGTTTAGCAGGTTTCAGAGATCCCTTGTGCAATTTTTAGGGTCATTTATATATATTATCATAGCATCTGCAAATAGTGATATTTTGACTTCTTCCTTTCCAGTTTGTTTCCCTTTGACCAAAGTCCTTAATGATTAGAGAAATGCAAATGCAAATGACCCTGACATTCCACCTTTCACCAATTAGAATGGCTAAGATTGAAACATCAGGTGATAGCACATGTTGGTGAGGATGTGGAGAAAGAGTAACATTCCTCAATTATTGGTGGGATTGCAAACTAATACAACCACTCTGGAGGTCAATCTGGAGGTTCTTCAGACAACTGGAAATAGATCTACCTGAAGACCTACTTATACCACTCATAGGAATATTTCCTAAAATTGCCACAGGGGTAGGTATTCCACTATGTTCACAGCTGCCTTGTTTGTGATAGCCAAAAGCTGGAAACAACCCAGATGTCTCTTGACAGAAAAATGGATACAGAAAATGTGGTTCATTAACACAATGGAATACTATCAGCACTTAAGAACCTTAAGAACAAGGATATTCTGAGTTTTGTAGGCAAATGGATGGTACTAGAAAACATATATAGAACTTATAGATACTGAACAAGTTATATTTAGGACACACATATATTTCCAAAATATATGTTTATACATTTCATTGGTGTGTGTGTGTTTGTTTATATGTGAATAGATTTTTAGCAAATGAGGTTGTAATGAGAGTAGAATTTGAAGAAGTGCATGAAGGATAGCTGTTTTGTAAACACCATACAAAATTTTAAGAAGGATCTTTTCATTGCATAAATTTATCATTGTGCTTTTATTTAGTCAATGCAACTATCATAGTCATGTGAAGTTATTTGGTTTCTAGGTATAATCATTTCATACATTTTTCTTTGGTGGATAAATTAATAAAATATATTAGATACTGAAAGAGTAATATTTAATGTGAAGCTTCACAGGTTACACTGAGAACACCTATTCTAATGGTATAAATGTTGTTGAATTGTATAGATTTGCGGTCTCTAACTTTAGCATATGGTGCTCTTATTTGTAAAATATTTTTAAATAATAAAATGTACAAAATTAAACATGTAAGTATCATTCACAAGGTGTAATTTTTAACTACTTGTTATAGTATGCTATATGCCTCAAAGATGTGGTGTAATTATTTCCTTATTCAGAAACTGCCCATTATAAAGTGATAAATCAAGAATACATCTTACTTACAGAAAACATTATGGTCATTATTTTATTTCCACCAAACCTTTCAGATAGTTATCATTATTTAACTTGGTTTAATACTGATAAAGTTCAAGATTTGAAATCATCTAATTAATGTGATCCTATCTTAACTGCAATTTATTCTAGCCAGTCAAACTATAACTCTTTGTCATATATCCTATAAATATGGCTAATGATTTTTCATGAGTACAATTTCAAACACTTTGCCTTAGTTACAACTCAATAGTGTTTTCATGTACTTCAAATTTCCTCGTTTTTAACTCTTTGAAGATTTTTTGAACTCAGTATATGTGATAAGCTTTACCACCAATTACATATTATTCCTATGAATTAACTGCCTTCTTGCAGTATCTTTATCATTTATATTTAATATTCACTTTAGTAGTTTTGACATCTCATCATTTAGTAGTTAGATTCCTTTAGAGAAAGAACATCTATGTATATTGTATGATTTTTTAAAAAATTTATTAGGTATTTTCTCCATTTACATTTCCAATGCTATCCCAAAAGCCCTCCATACTCCCCCCACTCCCCTACCCACCCACTCCCACTTCTTGGCCCTAGCGTTCACGTGTACTGGGGCATATAAAGTTTGCAAGACCAAGGGGCCTCTCTTCCCAATGATGGCTGACTAGGCCATCTTCTGATACATATGCTGCTAGAGACACGAGCTCCAGGGGGTATTGGTCAGTTCATATTCTTGTTCCACCTATGGGGTTGCAGAACCCTTTAGCACCTTGGATACTTTCTCTAGCTTCTCCATTGGGGGTGCTGTGATCCATCCAATAGCTGACCGTGAGCATCCACTTCTGTGTTTGTTAGGCCCCAGCATAGCCTCACAAGAGGCAGCTATATCAGGGTACTTCCAGCAAAATGTTACTAGTGTATGCAATGATGTCAGCATATGGAGGCTGATTATGGGATGTATCCCCAGGTAAGGCAGTCTCTAGATGGTCCATCCTTTCGTCTCAGCTCCAGACTTCATCTCTATAACTCCTTCCATGGGTGTTTTGTTCCCAATTCTAAGAAGGGGCAAAGCATCCACACTTTGGTCTTCGTTCTTGAGTTTCATGTGTTTTCCAAATTGTATCTTGGGTATTCTAAGTTTCTGGGCTAATATCCACTTATCAGTGAGTACGTATCTCGTGAGTTCTTTTGTGATTGGGTTACCTCACTCAGGATGATGCCCTCCAGGTCCATCAATTTACATAGGAATTTCATAAATTCATTCTTTTTAATAGCTGAGTAGTACTCCATTGTGTAAATGTACCACATTTTCTGTATCCATTCCTCTGCTGAAGGGCATCTGGGTTCTTTCCAGCTTCTGGCTATTATAAATAAGGCTGCTATAAACATAGTGGAGCATGTGTCCTTCTTACCAGTTAGAACACCTTCTAAATATATACCCAGGAGAGCTATTGCAGGATCCTCCGGTAGTACTATGTCCAATTTTCTGAGGAACCACCAGACTGATTTCCAGAGTTGTACAAGCTTGCAATCCCACCAACAATGGAGGAGTATTCCTCTTTCTCCACATCCTCGCCAGCATCTGCTGTCACCTGAATTTTTGATCTTAGCCATTCTGACTGGTGTGAGGTGGAATCTCAGGGTTGTTTTGATCTGCATTTCCCTGATGGTTAAGGATGCTGAACATTTTTTCAGGTGCTTATCCTCCATTCAGTATTCCTCAGGTCAGAATTCTACTGTATGAAATGTATTCACACAGAAGATTTGATTTTCTGTTGTTTTTCTTAATAGGTCAGCAACATTTAGATCTTTACAAATCAGCAGAAATGTATTACATATTACATATATTCTATAAAGTATTCCTTTGTTTGTTTGTTTGGACTTTCAAGACAGGGTTTCTCTGTGTAGCACTGGCTGTCCTGGAACTCTCTCTGTAGACCAGATTTGCCTCACACTCAGAGATCTTCATCCCTTCCCCTCTCAGTGTTGACACTAAGGTGTGTACTACTTTTCCTGCTGTTGCAGAATCACTCCAGTTTTGGTAGAGGTGTGATGAGGTTTTTAGTTCCTGTTTGCCCACTGACATACCTCTCAGATTTTACTTCTGTCTGCATCCTCTTACTATTTCTTTAGATTTTGTTTCCTTATTTTCTCATTATACTTGATCACACAGAATCATGTAGTACAACCTGCTATATCCTATGCATTGGTACAGAGAACCTCAGTTTTTCTTTCCTCGGACAACAGAATCACACACAGATCTGGGTGATCATTGCTAGTGGTGTGTGATCACTTTTAGTTCTCCTCCTTGTATTAAGGTGATATATCTGTAAAATAATTCAAATATACCAAAGTAAATTATATAGAGATATAGATAGATAAATAGATAGTTCTATTTCTACAAACTCAATGATACACGTCTGCACTGAATATGTGCAGGTATTGTCTTATTACCACAAATATTTGGTGTAACTATTATTTACATAGGATTTATGCTATATTATTTATGAGAAGTTACACAGGGAATATTTAATATACACTGAATAAGGATAAGGTAAATGCAGATATTAATTGATTAGATTTTAAATATGAGCATTAAGCATCAGTATATTCTGTTTAGAATTATGGAACACAGCTCCAAGATAAATGTATACACTAGCTTTTGTATATAGTGATTTAATAGGTGTTAAGATGAACATGAATTCATATTGGTATCAACAGGGATATACACTGTATGAATCATTAGAACGTACTATTGAGTTTTTCTGTAAACTTTCAGATAAATGTGAAATCTGGCTTCCACTATCAGGTACTCATTGATATAATCTCTTTTCCTATTATATAAGCACTGCTAACTTGCCTGATAGTGAATAAAATCAAGATTATTGCCTGAGTCATGTGTGGTTTTTTATTTATTAACTTGTATATTTTAATAAACGCCTTTCATTTTCAAATTTACATAAGCCATTACCTCATTTCCGAAGCAGTTCAGTATGATTATTATATATATTAGCAACATTCACTATTTTTCCATGTGATTATGAAATCCACCTTCTGAATTACTTTCTTGTAATTATATACGTTGTTTATTTATATTTGCTTTAAATATAGGTTTCGACCCAGGCATGGATGCATATTTTCACAAATTAGGTATCATATAATTTGTTTTCCGAATCCTAATAATTCTGTTATTTCAATTTTTTTTCAAACTACTAACCACTACAATGTGAAGTTGTAAAGCTGATATTCCCTTTCCTTCAATTGTATTTACTATTGCTTGCATTCATGGAGAGCTTACCCTGCTCTTCTTTTCCACACTGATATACATTTCATATCCAACCCACCTAAGTATTTCATGGGTTGATAGGTCATTCAGTTTTGCTGCTCAGCAGTAGTCTATTGTGTGGACATATCACATTTTCTATTGATATATTAAAACGTATCCTGTTTTTTTTCCATGTCTTAGCCATTATAAATAAAATGTATAGTTGTTTGCATGTAGATATCTGGTTGGAAATAGTTTTCAATGTATGTAAGTACCTATGACCATCATTTTCATACATTTTGGTTTTTTTCTAATTTTGTTTGTTTTTACTAAAAATTAGTTGTTAGTTGTTTCACTTCTAAATGCCCTGAAATATGCCCCTCCCTTTTTGTCTAAATCTTATTGCCATGTTCCCTCCTACCTTTTTGGTTTATTATTTTTAAATGATCCAACGTTTTTAATTAGAATTGCTTGTGCCAAGGGGTGCATGTGAACAGTCATTTACCAGGACATAGGCAACTTACTAGAGGCTACTCAACTGAAGAAAATGACACTTCTCCAATATACATTAACCGCATGGTTTTATAGCATATCATAGGACCATTTAACTTTGTGAAAACCTGCCAAACTATCCTCCCAAGGGATAATACTATTTCTTTTTCTAAGCAACAAGGTTTATTTTCTACACCCTTATCCTTTTTTATGTTAAAATACTGAATGAGAGATTTAATGTCTTTATGAGATTTAACAACAATATAAAATACCTTATTTGACAATTTAATACATATGACAGTGAATGTTGGTCATATTAAATAACTTTACCTTCTGTTAATAATTTATTTACATTTCAAATTTTATCCCCTTTTTTGGTATCCCCTCTGGAATCCTCATATCCCATCCACCCTCCCCCTGCTTCTATGAAGGTGCTCCTCCTCCCACACAGCCTCTCCTGGTTCTCTGACTTGGCATTCCCCTACACTGGGGCATCAAGCCTTCTCTCTGTCCCACAGAATCCCCTTCTTTTCCCAATAGTACCCTCTTTACTTTTAACATCTTTTGTTTTTGTCTATGACTCATTGTGTTTAATTATGACTGTTAGCATGAGCATAGCTGGGATGTTATTTAATAGGAGAAAGGGGAAGTTTCTAGAGGGCTTCTTCCCTTAGAAAATATGAATGACCAGTAACTTTCCAAGGATATGTGGGACTCATGACTACTTATCAGTAATGAAATGATGGTGGTCCCACTTCTTATGCAGGTCTTGTTTCTGTAACTACAGTTCCTGATAGTTCATGAGTGCAATAGCCTTGTTGTGCATAGTTCACACCACTTCTTTACATTCACTGGTTTTCAAATTTTATCATCCGCTTTTCTGTTATTCTGTTTTCTGTGGTTTGGATAGGATTATATAACAACCCATTTAAGACTGAACTTTCAACAGCTACTTATTCTCAGCAGTTTGACAAGTTATGAGTCCGTATTAATAAACACTCGCAGTAAAAAAGAAGCTTTTTTTTTTTTTTAAACAAATGCTAAGGGAGTCACTAGAACATGAGTTGAATATAAAGATAAATATTAAATTTTTACAACTAAAACTAAAGCTTACCCCTTATTTTAAAATTAAATATTTATGTCAAATGAGTACGACACCCCTCTATTTTCCTTCCCACTTTGATTTACTGGCAACATGCTTCCATGATTTATTCGTTTAGCTCTAATATGTTGCTACCTTGTTTCACTTAGCATAATACTTTTAAGATCCATCTATATGATTGCTTATGGCACAAATTCCACTTTCAAGGTAGAAAATAATCTAGTTGTCTCTATATACATTATATTTCTTTATTAATTTACTCATTGTTGCAAAGGTTTATTCAACTCTTGGGTGGCTAAGAATAGTGTTGCTATGTAGAATGTTATGTAAATATCCTCTTAGGATTCTATTTTTAATGTCTTTCGGCATAAACTCAAATCTTTGAGTGTAGAGTATTTTAGTAATTATTTTCATGTTACTTTTTAGTATTTATATGATGTTACTTTTCATGATAGCTACATCATTTTATGATCCACTGAAGAGTATAGAAAATTCCAGTTATTTCACTTTTCTCCTCTGGGCAGTGATATTTTCTGTTTGCAGGTATTTTTATCAGATTGCACATATGTATTATATTCATGAAATATGAAATGTAGCATATTATCACAGTTTTTTATTACTTTTATAATAACACTGGTAAAATATTAGTGTCTTTTATAATTGCCCAATTTCTCAAATTTTATTTGTTCTTGTTTTTAATTTATAATATTTACATGTTCTATATATTATTTTTAACTCATGTATCATGCTTTGTGTACATTTTCTTCAAATAAATTTATTTTACTTGAAATGTAATGTTTTTCATATTGTAATATTTCTGTGTATGGGTACACTACAAAAATTGGATTCTTGTATGTAATATATAATATTTGACTAACAGTAAGGAACTCTTCTAATAAAACTTCCATAATGTCTGTGAATTGTAATCATTGGTACTTCTTATGTGTGCTTATTTTAATATGTAATAGATGTTGTACCCAAGGTTTCCCCTATTTTTCTATATACAAAAGAACCACATTTTCTCCACTCATATTCTGTTTCTTTTATCTTCCATCTCTGTATCTTTTCTCTCTTGCTGTCATTCCCAGTCCTAAAAAAACTCCTCTATTTTACAAGGCATTGATTTCTTGCCTTTACTTTGGTGACAGCAGACATTTGACCTTTAATGTCAGGATAATATAATAACAAAATAATAACATCCAGTTCTATCTATCTTGAAGCTAATGATTCTGTTTGATTTTGTACCTTAATTATCTAAACAATGTTTTGACAAAACAGAAGTTTACACATTTCTACATAAAAATGTTTTATATACTGGATCAAGAATCCCCACTCTCCCATTCACTATCATTATTAAAATGCCTAGTTATCATAGTTTGAATTTTGGTTTTCTCCTTCATTGGAAGAAAATATACATGATGACATGGATAGGGTACTGTTCACATTGCATCTGTATACATGACAACTATTGTCTTCCAGCTGAACAGACTCAATCATTGATGAAAATATGTATAATTATGAAGACATCAATATAATAGTATAAAATATTAAAAATAACAGCATCTATCTAATGAATATAGACATTTTAATAAGAAATTGTTTCTAAGCCTGGCATGGTGGCACACATCTTTAATCCCAGCACTCGGGAGGCAGAGGCAGGTGTATTTCTGAGTTCGAGGCCAATCTGGTCTACAAAGTGAGTTCCAGCACAGCAAGGGTTATACAGAGAAACCCTGTCTTAAAAGACAAATACAAAAACAAATAAAACGAAAAATTGTTCCTACATATTTCCATGTTTAAATAATTAGTAGATAATAAATATATGCAAATTTAACAATTAAAAATTTAGCTGTGATATCACATATGACTTTGTATGTATATACTGCCCTATTCTACACATAGTAGATAACATGTATAGTGCATTGCTCCAGCAAGAAACATGGAATTATAAATGTATTGTGTACGAGCACAAATCACTCAAACATTGTTATTATATTTATTTCGAAAGACAAATTTGGAGAATACTGCTTCAAATTATTGTATTTTAATCCTGCCTTTACAATATTATATTGGCCTAGGCTTAAATTAGACCTGTTAGGATTATGATTCCAGGTTTCAGAATATAGGTTTCTCCAAATGAGGAAGTGGATGGAGTAAGCACACGTTTGTCCTTTCAGGCAATGTTTAAAATTCCATCCTTTGTTTTGACTATGATATCTTTGTGTGTGTCTGTGTGTGTGTGTGTCTGTGTGTGAGCATGCGTGTGCGTGTGCACACAAGTTTGTGTGTGTTCAGATGTTGGTCTATTCAGAGCATTTACTATCTTGTGCATGTTTGTATTTACATCTCTACATCTTGGGATTAGTGGGGATCAACCTAGTAGGCTAGAATTGCAAGTGAAATTTAGTACAAAGCTATATACATGTATGTTGTGTATTCTTGTTTGAGATATTTCATTATAATGCTTTAAAATTAAAATATGTGAAATACTAAATACTTATATTTCATAAGCAATACTTCCAATAGGCATATTTGACCCAGAACCTACTTTCCTACCTACTAGCCCATGGTACACCTGAGAAATCTTTCTATTTCTCCTTCCCAGGGAGGCCCATTTATCTTCCCTTATGTCCTCCTTATTACTTAGCCTCTACAGGTCTGTGGATTGTAGAACTACAGGTCAGTTGCATGATTCTCCTTTAATGACATCTATTACCACATTGATCGCCAGGGTTGATTGGGCTGATCTGGCTTGTTAGGGTGTGTCTGCTTAGTTACTCACTGCTCTGTGTGCATTCCTCCTGAGGATGTGCTCTCAGTTGAAGAGGATAGCCTTCCCTGAATAGAGGATAAGTGTTCCTCTGTTAAGTTTATATGAATGGCTGCTCTCTCCTAATAGAACCTCCAAACAAGTTTTCCTGTGTACTCTTAGGAGAATTTATAATTGTTTTGTTTTGAAATTATAATGTAATTTTTCATTATCTTCCTCTCTTCCTTCTCTCCAATTCCTTCATATAATCCTGCTTGCTTCATTTTTCAAATCATGGTCTGCAGCCATGTGTTTCATCAGTTGTGATCAGTTAGCCTAATGTTACTTGCATAAATGTTTTTCAGGGCTGACCATTTGACACATGATAATTTTAAAAAAATAATAATATGAAACAATATTTTTCAGTTACAGATATTATTTAAAATTGTTAATGTACTAGTATTTTAAGTCTTTTAAAATGTTAGGGAACACTTTTTACTACACTTTTCATTTTAATTCATTACCCTAAGACTTACAGGCATGAAATTATTTTGAACAGGCAGCATGTGTCCCAGCTCCTGTTGCTCTAAGGCTCTGGTTACCAATAGTAACACTATATTTAAAATGAAGTTTTTCCAGACACAGTTAAATATTCATTTTACTGCAGTATGTTTAAAAATACTGTCACATTTAATTTTTACCAAATATTTTGGCATATTTTTGCAGTCTATCATTCCATAGGGAATGAATAACTACATGCAACGGTGCAGCATTTTCTAAAACAATGTTAACTTAAAATTGTTGAATAATCTGTGTATTAATACATCTTTACAGGAAGAGAAACTAATTTTATGTCAGAGTCTCTGGCATTTCAAAACCAAGCACCCTCCCCAATGCAAGCTGCTGCCTCTGCAAGTATGGAAATCAACACAAACACTTTTAAAGGCCTCTAAGATGCAGAAACTACTCGCCAAGCATGAGGAGCTTTTCATCTAAGGATGCTCAAATGGATTATAAAACAATACATTACTTTTATGTTCTCACGGACCATTAAATCTTTTTAAATGCAGTATTCCTTTAGCTCAGTAAGCTTTCAGTATGCTGAAGTAGAGGAACTAGCTCCAGCTTTCAATGCAGCAAGGGGCTATTCTTCAACTGCTCCTCTTTTCTCTAGTTACCTTCACAAATAATATCAATTTCTTAGCTTAGAAACATCAAAAAGCATATCTACTTCCTTTCATGTAAATCAAAGTTTTGTAAATCTAGTTCTTTTGAAACTAATGTGCAATTTGGATGTATTTCTAAGTTGTCCTGTTAAAAAGAAACATGGCATTTACCAAAATGATTAGATGCTTGGATATCAGAAATTTAATTATTTTTGTGTATTTTAGAAATTAACATTGTAAAGAAACATCTGTTTGTGATTAAAATGTGTCCTTATTCCCAAGATATAAAGACATTTTATGCCAATAACTGTGGTTATGACCTTATACTGAAATGAGTTCTTTGATGAATTAATGAAGTATAAGATCATACTAAACTACATGGTATTTTGTTGTCATTTCTGTTGATTTGACAAAACACCATATCTTAGAGGAGAAAAAGGTAGAGAGAAGTAAAGAACAGAGGTAAGAACAAAAACTTTTACTTAAGTTTGATTCCTGATTTCCCCAGTATTTCACTCAAATGGAGTACTGACTTCATAAAGACATTCACAGTAGAGACTATTGAGTACCTTGCCCATTACCTGGCTTCCAGGACAACTTAACTCTGCTGCCTTGCCTAGAAATGGTTCTCTGTACAGTGAGCTCTCCACTCCTATATCAATTCAAATCCAAAGCAATCCCCTTTAGACAAGCTCAGAGCTTGATATGATGTAAGTAGTTCTTCAGTTGAACCTTTCTGCACAGAAGATAGGCTTTGCCTATTTGACAGTTAAAGATAAGCAAGACAAGCAGAATTTAAAGACAAATGACTGTTATGCTTAAAAGAGAAAAAATAATGTGTTTGGAAAAGTTCACATACATCAGACATAAAGCAAGGCAGAGGTAAAGTATCACTATCAAGATGGAGGCAAAGTTTGAAGCTGTGCTGCAAACTTGTTCTGGAATACTCGAAATTACCAGAGTATAATGTGGGTGCTTCAGTCTTCATAGAAGAAGGAACAAAATACTCATGAGAGCAAATATGGAGGCAAAATGTGGACCAGAGACTGAAGAAAAGGCCATCCAAATAGTGTCCCACCTAGGCATCTATCCCATACACAGTCACCAAACTCAGACACTATTGTGGATGCCAAGAAGTGCTTGCTGACTGGAGCCTGATATAGCTGTCTTCTGAGAGGCTCTGTCAGAGCCTGACAAATACAACCAATGCTTGCAGGGGGTCCCCAATAGAAGAGTTAGAGATAGGACTGAAGGAGCTGAAAGGTTTTGAAACCCCATAAGGAAGAACAGTAATATCAACCAACCAGTCCGTCCGTCCCCCCCCCCCCGCACCCCCTGCCCAGAGCTCCCAGGGACTAAACAACCAACCAAGGAGTACAAATAGAGGGACCCATGCCTCAATCTGCATATGTATAGCAGGGGATAGCTTTGTTGGGTATCAATGGGAGGAGAGGCCATTGGTCCTGTGAAGGCTCAATGCCCCAGTGTAGGGTAATGCCAGGGTGGTAAGATGTGAGTGGATGGGTGGATGGGGGTGCACCCCCATAGAAGCAGGGAAGGCGGATGGGATAGGAAGTTTTGGGGAAGGACTGGGAAAGGGGATACCATTTGAAATATAAATGAAGAAAACATCCCAAAAAAAGATTTTTTTCTCACTTAATATATCTTGATAATTTCTCTCCTTCTACTCCTCCCAGTAGCACCCCCCCCCACATTCAGATGTATTTCCTTTCTGCCTTTCACAAGACAACACACAAACAAACAAACAAAAAACTCAGATAATAAAATGTATGAGTGTATAATCTGATAACATAATTACCAATAAATAAAAGCAAGTATATTGTGAAGAAAAACAATAAAATAAAATAAAATTCCATGGTATTGAAAAAGAAAAAGAAAATAAATATGCATCTAAGGTATTAAAATATAGAATAATAGATAATATTATATAATTATATATTATAAAATAGTATGATTAGATTTTTTATAATTATATAAATTATAACATTTATATAAAAATATAATATAAAGAAAATACTATATATGGTACTATATATTATTAAATAATAAAAAAGATAAAATTAAAGACTAACATATCAGCATAGCACAAAATAAGCAAACAAAGATAAAAATGTCCAAGAAAGGAACAAGAAATATACATAAAGGAAGAGACCCACTCATTCATACCATACACTCAGGAGTCTCCAATACACACTAAACTGGAATCTATAATATATACCTAAAGAAGCTATAGGGTAAAAAGAAAGAAGAAAATGTATATAGATAAAACAAAAAGTAAAAAGTAAGATAAAATAAAAAAGAAATTTCTGACAAGACATTATGAGCCCTGGATCCTTTAAAGATACTTTTGAACTTGTTTTCTGTTGGCCATCTGATGCTGGATATAAAGAATAATCTGTTACCCCTTTGAGGAAAGTAAGTTTTCACTAAAAAGTGTGTATTAACTAGAAATTGTTTTTGGGTTCTGGATGGTGTCATGTGTCAAATTCTTCTTTCAGTTTTAGGAGCCCATCAAGTAAAGACCTGTATGACCGTGTGCAGTCTGTTTCTGACTCCTGACCTCCATGAATCCATATGCTTATATATTGTGCTGGTTTAGAAGTCTGTGCTTCTTGGTGCCCTCTACCTCCTTTGATTTTTATATTTTTTCTGCCTCATCTTTTATCGGGTTCAGTGAGACATGAGGGAAACAATATGATAGACACATCATATTTAGAGTTGTGTCTTTCAAGGCATCTCACTGTGTAATATCCACATCACTGCATTTGGTTCCATATGCTTCAGGAGGAGACTTCTATTATAATTCCTGAACAAGTCATTGATGTACACATATAGCATAATATCAATAGGAATTATTTTATTATAAAATGTTTATTATACAATTTTATAAAATATTTGTTAATTTTTTTTTTTGATTTGTGGTATTTAGTTTTAACCTATACCTCTGGGCAATCTAGTTATAATTTCTTGATCTCCTAAGCAGTGTAAGCAGTGTTGGATATGGGTTGCATATTATGGAATAGAACTTACATCTGATCAGATATTGGTAGATTACTACAATAAGTTTTGTACCACCATTTTACTAGCATATGTTTCAGGCCAGGACTGAAACCATTATAGAAAAACTTGTTTGTGGCTGGGTTGGTATTTGTGGTTCTCTTTTGGTAGCATGCAGAGTACCTCCTGTAGCAAAGATGCTTGCACATAGGGGTGAAGTCTTTATTGAGATTGGATCAGCTGAACATCTTCATGATCAATGAGTTATTTCTGTGATGTCTTTAGCAATCAGGCATTGCCTTCAGTTTGTGGAAAGCAATCATAAACTTTCATGGTCTTGGTAACAACATGAGATTTCTGTGGTTTCCCATAGCAGCCTTTGACCAACAACCTATTAGCTATGACCCATCACAGTACAGGGAGTTTCCTTTAGTGACAAGAGGGAAAGCTACATTTAGTGACAAAAGATGTCCAGTTGGAGTTCTGTCTCTGTCCAGTGTATATGGTTGAGTAAGTGTCTCTGTGATAGAAGAAAGACATCTTTGGATTTATGCCCAACAGTTGTATAGCTGGATCTTGAGGTAGATTATTTTCCATCTTCCTTAGAAACTGCTACACTGATTTCCATGTGTCTGTACAAGTTTTCACTCTGAACCGCATAGGAGGAATATTCCTCAGCAGCATGGGCTATTACTTGTTTTACTCATCTTGACCACGCTGATGGGTGCAAGATGAAATCACAGAGGAGTTTAGATTTTCATTTCTGTGATGCCTAAGCATGTTGAACACTTCCACACAGGTTTCTCTTTTGATAATCTTCTGATTAGATCCATACTAGATTTTTAATTAACATATTTGCTTTCTTGACACATATTTATTGAGTTATTTATATATTCTGAATATTAGCTCTTTCTTGGATGTTTGGAGGGTAAAATAAATCTTTTTTTCCCCATTCTGTAGGCAGCTGCTTTGTCTGAATGAAGGTATCCTTTGTCTTATACGAGACTTCAATTTCACTATATCACCTTTATTATCTGTTGATCACAGTGCCTATGCGACAGGTGTTCCATTAGGAAGTTTTCTCCTGTGTATTCTTCAAGAGTATTCTCACTCTCTTCTTTCTGCTCTGGCAGATTCAGTGTATCTGGTTTTATGTTGAGGTCCTTGATTTATTGGACTTGAGTTTTGTGCTTGGTAATAGAAATGAATTTCTTTACATTTTTACATGCAGCCATCTAGTTTGACTAGCACCATTTGTTGAAGGTACTCTCTTTCTTTTCATATATATATTTTTTTGTTTGTTTGTTTTTGGTTTCGGTTTTTTTTTTTTTTTTTTTTTTTTTTTTTTTTTTTTGAGACAGGGTTTCTCTGTGTAGCCCTGACTGTCCTGGAACTCACTCTGTAGACCAGGCTGACCTCGAACTCAGAATTCTGCCTGCCTCTGCCTCCCAAGTGCTGGGATTAAAGGCATGTGCCACCGCTGCCCGGCTTCTTTTGTGTATTTCTATCTTCTTTATGAAAACTAAGTTTTCCAAAGGTATATATTTATATCTGGATCTTTCTTTGATTCCAGTGATCTTTATGATTGATTTTGTACCAGCCATGTTTCATTTTTACTACAAAAGCTTTGTGGTAAACATCCCATATTGTTGTTGTTTTATTTTTGTCTGTTTGTATTTCTACATAAAATTGAATAATGTTCTTTAAAGATCTGGGAAGGATTGTTTTGGGAAATTTTTGGGGATTACATTGAATCTGTAGATTGTTTTTGGTAGGATGTACATTTTTGCTATATTAATTCTGCTGATATATGAAGAGTGGAGAGCTTTTGTACTTCGATATATCCTTCAATTACTTTCTTAACTTTTTTAACATTTTTATCATACTAATATTTAATCAAAATGATATTGTTTTGGTATTTCATGCTTTTTCCATACTGTTCATCGACGACAAAATATAAGTGTTGTTCTCAAATTCACATTCCTATGCACTATTCTAAGCACATATTGGTGAGAATGTGTTTTCCAGTGCCTTCTTTTCATATTTTATCTTGGTAGTTGAAATTCTTTTCATGAGCTCTATTTATTATTACAATAACTTCTACAGATGTACTAAAAAATTCAATTTTGTATCTGTTGACATATCAGTTTAATTATCATGAATTCATAAACAATAATTTAATTATTAGAACATCATTAAAAAAACTTTGCTGAGTGTAATAGATGCTTGTCTAGATACTGATTTTTCTAAGATATTTTTATGAGCATTGCTTATTTTATATGCCTACTCTTATTGAAAATGGCAACATGTAATAAAATGTTGGTTTTATTAAGATATTTTATAGTGGCACTTATATAGTATATTTAAAGTTTTATTAACGGAAAATAGATTAAAATGACTAAAAATTATTCAAGACTTGTCTTAGTTAGGGTTATTATTTCTGTGATAAAATACCATGACCAAAGAAACATAGAAAGGGGATGAGTTTATTTGGCTTATGCTTCCTATTACTGTTCATCAGCAAAGGACCTCAAGACAGGACCTCAAATAAGGCAAGTGCCTGGAGCAGATGCAGATGTAGAGGCCACTGAAGAGTGCTGCTTGTTATTGTGTTTATTATGAATTGCTCATCATCCTTTCTTGAACCCAGGGCCAGTAGCTCAAGGATAGAAACCCTCACAATGGGCTGGGCCCAAACTCATCAATCACTAACTAGGAAAATGCTCTATCGATGTACTGTATGGAAACCTCAGTTCAAGTGATGGTCCCTTCTGCCAGATAACTAGACTTTTTTTCAAGATGACAAAAAACTAAAAAGTGCAAAAACAATATTTTACATTTTGCATGTGAATGTCTATTCACTAAATGGTTTGTTGTTGTTGTTGTTGTTGTTTTATTTTGTTTATTTTGTTCTGTTTTTCTGGGCCTTTACAGCACAGTTAGCTTTGGAGCATTATCTACTCAAATTCATATGCCAAACCTATGTGACCGAAAGTAATTAGTCTATTTTGCATGCAAAATCCTGAGGCTTAGAGAAGTTACCTAGTTTCTTAGGCTGTGAAGTTTTAGAATAATTAAGGTAGGTTTTAAAAAATATATTTTGTAGATGCTAAATTTTGTATTCTTTCCACTACCCAGCACTGTTTTCTGTTTAGAATTTATAACACACCAAGGCAATTAAGTTGATTAGCCTTTTATCAAATTGACAGAAGTTGGAATAATCTGGGAATAAGTTATAGTTGAGAAACTGTCTCATTTTACAGTAATTTTGGTGTTAGAAGCTTCCATTTATAGGGTGTGTTTGCATATACATTAGTTTATTTGTTTTCTCCATACAATGTGTCCATCTATACATAGTTCCTGAGGAGGTGTTTCCAAATTTTCTTAGCCTGAGCAAGAGAAAAGATTTTGACACTCCTATGGGTCTGAGGGATTATTCCTTGTCAATAATATATATTCACTGAGAACTTCATACTGTCCATTACATATTCAATCAGAGCTTCCTCAGCTTACCACATGCTCTTGCCGAGAGTTGCTGTCTATATTTCCACTCATGTTGGACTGCATGCATAAACCAAAAAGTACCCTTTACACACCAACATGCTTTACGTCATGTTATTTTATCACAACAACAGAAACTTAACAAAGATAGAAATGGTGAGATCAATGTGAAAAAATACAGGATTATAAATGTAGTTATAGGAAAAATGCCATGACGTGTCTTTAAACATAAGAAAGTACATAATGAAAACAGAAAGTTAATTATGTAAAATTCAGAAAATAAAGTGTCTATTGATACATCATTGGGGAAGAGAGGCCCCCTGGTCTTGCAAACTTTATATGCCCCAGTACAGAGGAATGCCAGGGCCAAGAAGTGGGAGTGGGTGGGTAGGGAAGCAGAGTCGGGGGAGTGTATAGGGGATTTTCAGGATAGCATTTGAAATATAAATGAAGAAAATACCTAATAAAAATTTGGAAAAAAAATTAGAAGTCTATCTGTGAATTAACTCAACTCATCGCCTACCTATGCACCTATGTAAATTGCTATGAATAAGTGGGTTTACAATTAATAATGAAGGCATAGTGCCTCCTACTACAGCATTAAAATTCATAGAAATATTTCTTCAGTTGATCCTGGCAAAGGCTCTTGTATAGAATTAGCATTATTGATGATCATTAGGTAGGTAAATGAGATCAACATATGTATTTCTTGTAATTCCACACAAACACAGACAACACTCATATTTGTTCCCTATCACCCTAATATTAGATCAAGAATTATTGTGGAGAATCCTTGTATAAATCCACTGATGAGACTTTGCCATGTTCCAATGATTTATGCTAGAGAGCAAATTTTAGAAACTCTATGTGTCTAAAGCTGATATTTCTTAATTTTTCCGTTTCTCTAGGGCATGAAATGTAAACTCCTGCTTTGACAGAGTTTCCTCTCACTTAGGTTGAACTACTTTATTTTTATTTCACCTCTAAATTACACATAAATTCTTCTTTTTATTAATTTTAATGTGTTATTTACTTTAAAATTAAGTACAATGTAATAGAATTGCCAAGAATTGGGCCAAGGGAATGAGTGAATGGCAAATTTGCTGTTTAAAAACTCTGCACAATCTCTACCATGAAAAAGTAATCAATTTTGATTGGAAATTTTGTCTCCATGGATTACAGTGAAAATGAACTTACTAAGCTGTTACTTGCAATATTACTGAAGCTATTGAAATTGAGGGCATAATAGGTTGACAATTATTCTTTGGCATCTTCCTTCTTTTAACATTTTAAACTCTACATTTTTCCTAACTTAATGTGTACTTGTTACATGGTTTCTGAGGACTTTATACAAAATATGAAGGAGTGCTATATTTTGATATTTAAAGATAGAACACAAAAACATAATAATAGAAGATATAATATTTTGATTGTTGGCTAAAATGTAATTAGTAATGGTGATAAAATATTTTAAAATAAGATGATAATAACATCTACATTTTTACATGATGAAATTATGAGGTCTAAATCTTTGACTTAATGATTGACCATTTAGGTAGAGTAGAGTCCGTATATTTTATCTTATATTTCTATGTAGTCTTTTTCACCATCAATTTACTATATGTTACAGAGAAATTATTCTTTTTGAATCCATGTCTTCATATGTCTTCCTACTTTATGTTATGAGACCAGTTATAAACCTTATCTAACAGGTTAAAATATCCATCTTTACCACTGTCACGGATATTATATTCATTATTTGGTGGTCGTTTATTCAATATCAGTGAACTCTAGGCTTGTAGTGTTTTAAACAACAAGTTAGATATCATTATCTTTTAACTTTCTTCATACAAGGAATATTCAAAAGGAAAGGCAAAATGTCCGATTTTTGGATACTTTCACATCATTTAGAGAATATAGAAAGAAGCAGTTATAATAGTACTCAAAAAATAGTCTAGATTGGGGATGTTTGGAAATTGATTTAGTAATAGGTTAAGACATGTGTGTAAAAGATTACCACACTAGAGCAGGGCGTGGTGGCACACACCTTTATCCCAGCTCTCAGGAGGCAGAAGCAGGTGGATTTCTCTATTCGAGGCCACTCTGGTCTACAAAGTGAGTTCCAGGACAGCCAGGGCTATACAGAGAAACCCTCTCTTGAAAGAGAGAGAGAGAGAGAGAGAGAGAGAGAGAGAGAGATTAGCACACTAACAAAAACAAAAATCAAAAACAAAAATGCCACTGTGAACTGCCTGATTATTCCTACCATATGAATGAACACTGATAACACAAAATCAATAGTAATAATATTCTCATCAGATTCCAAATGTTTGATGTTTAACTATTTGCATTTACAATTAAAATTAATATATCAATAGCAATTATAAATTATTTAGGTTACGATATTTTATTTTAGTAGCCAATAGTAACTAAAATGATATTTTAATAGAGTTAGATAGAATATATATCCATATACATATGGATAGATAATTTGATAGATACATGATAGATAATAGATAGATGATAAAATGATAGAGGAAGTGTGTCTTATTACAGTAGCCCTAGGTTCATTAAAATAGACATTTGCCTGCCTATTTCTAACCAAAGTTAAGTATACATTCAATGAATCTTCTTACTTAGACCAATAAAAAGCAAGTATATTCAGAAAGTAACTAAAAATCTTTCAGAAAGAAAGACACAGGATTAGACACATATTTTTTGATATCTACCAAAATATTAAAAAAGAGATGACATCAATAACTCTCCAGCTATTCAATAAAATAAAAGAAAATGTTTATGAACTATGGAAGCCATGCTACAAAGCCAGTATTACCATGAATTCAAAACAAGGTCAGAACATACACAGAAAAAGGACAAGATTTAAAAAGTAATGTCCTTAATAATATATAAACTATTCTCAGCAAAATATATGTTAAACAAATTCAGGGACACATTGAGCAGCTCATAGAGAAAAAATAAATTACATCTAATAGATGTAAGGTTAGCTCAAAATCTACAAACACATGGATGCGATATAATACGCAAATACATTTGGAGACTTGAATTCAAAGATAATATCAATTTTTTTCAAAGCAATATAAGAAACATGTCTCAGCAAAGAGAGATATGGAATTGTAATGTGGAGATTTTTCTTACCCTGATTTATGCTCCTGGCTGGTTGCTCTTCCAACTACCTGCCCAGGGAATCTTTGGGTCCACAATGAAAGAAATACACACATTAGCCTATTGTTAATATGCTGTACAAACTCAATTGCTAGGTACTTGAATACTCTCATATGCTACCCCAGGCCTAATTACGAAGTGGTCAGTGGCCACTTATCATAAGTCTTACAAGGCTAATTGGCTTTCTTTCCTACAACTCCTACGCCCCAACCGTCTTGCTCTGAAACATGGAGAATCCTCCTCCTCCTCCTCTACATCCTCATCCTCATCCTCCTGCTCCTGCTCCTCATCTTCCTGCTTCTTAGCCCATGCAACTCTAAAGACTCCACCCAATCTCTCTTTGTCCAGCCATTGGCCACTGACATCTTTAGTGACAAGTCAAAAAACAACTGGGGACATGACCCTTAAGCTTTTTAAATTGCAGATTCCTGAATAGATCACAGCATCAGAACCAATTCCGTATAGAATGTAGGTAGACACAGACAGATGAATAGGTAGTAGATATAGTTAAAATTTAAAATAAAAAGAAAGTAGCATGTGATCTCATACACAGTATGTTTTATTGCTTTTAAAGGGATTTGTGTTATCACAATTCCCTATGCATGTAATAATGCCAATATTTACAACTAAATAAAATTTCATGCTATTCAAAAAAAAAAAAGAAAAAGAAAAAAAAAGAAAAGAAAAGAAACATGTCTCAGTATAACAGAGGCAGTATGTGACAAATATGTACAAACAACTTTGCTAAATGTGTAAAACTAAAATACATTACATAAAATAATTAACAAAATATTTAGTGTGTGTATACACACTGAAATGTTATTAAGCTTTTAAGAAAAACGAGTCTACCTAATCCTTGCTGCTTGGGCAGATCCCTACTTGTTCTGCTCCCATAAAGACTCCATATCCCAATCCATCCTAGAGAATCTGCTACAATCAGAGCAGTTGATAAGACCCCCCCTCCCCGTGCCCAAGTCCCAGAGTTGCTCCTGGGAGCCTGGTGGACTCTGGACCCACCAAACTGCTGCCTCCATGAATAGGACTCCCATTCTGTCCCTTCCACCCCATCCACCCAGTCCTTGCTGCTAGGGAAGACCCCTAGTTAGTCTGCTCCTGTGAAGACTCCATATCCTGATCCATCATAGAAGACCCACTGCATTCAGAGCAGTTCTCTGAATGCCTCCCAGGAGGTCTACTGAAGCCAGGAAAACAGATTACCAGCTTCTCTGCCCCTGTGAGGAGCCCCCAGTTGGAAGACCCTATAGGTAGTCTGGCACAGCCAGGGCCTCAGGCATACCAGGAGACCTGAAACAACCCAGGGACAAAAGAGGGAGACTCCATGCAGTCACCCAGACCAACAAATACCAGGAATATCCAGATGGCCAAAAACAAGCTCAAGATCATAAGCAACAGAGGCCAAAATACGTGGACATCATCAGAACCAGTTCTCTCACCACAGCAAGTCTTGAATATACAAATACACCTTAAAATCAGGAATCTGTCCTAAAATTCTATCTCATGAAGACAATAGAGTCTTTTAAGGAGAATATCAGTAACTCACTAAAAGAAATATAGAAAAATAAAGTAAAATAGGTGAAGTAATTGAATAATGTGATCTAAGACCTAAAAGAGGAAGTAGAAACAATAAAGAAAGCACAAATGGAGGCAAACCTGGAAATAGAAAACCTAGGAAAGAGGTCAGAAATTACAGATGTAAGTATTACCAACAGAATACAAGGGATAGAAGAGAGAATCTCAAGTGTAGAAGATGTAGTAGAAGAGATTGGCACAACTGTCAAAGAAAATTCAAAACATAAAACCTTCGAAAACAAAGTATCAAGGAAATTTAGGACACAATGAAAAGACCAAATCTAAGAATAATTAGAATAGAGGAGAACAAAGATTTCCAGCTCAAAGGACCTCAAAAGGCCTTCAACAAAATCATAGAAGAAAACTTCACCAGCCTAAAGAAACAGATGAGAGAAAGCCATAAAGGTACAAGAAGCCTGTAAAATACCAAATAAATGAGATCAGAAAAGAAAATCTTATTGTCACATAATTATCAAAAAGCTACATACACAGAGCAAAGAAAGAGCTTTAAAAGCTGCAAGGGAAAAAGGCCAAGTAACATACAAAGCTAGTCATAACAGAATTATACCAGACTTCTCAACAGAGCTATGAAAGCCAGAAGAGCCTGGACAGAGGTAATACAGACTCTAAAAGAACACAAATGGCAACACAGCCTGCTATACTAGGCAAAACTCTCAATCAACATAGATGGAGAAACCAAAATATTTCAGGACAAAAACAAATTCAAATAGTATCTATCTACCAACCCAGCCCTACAGAGGATCCTAGAAGGAAAACTCAAATACAAGGAAGATACCTGCACCACAGAAAGGTCAAGGTATTAAACATCTCAGAACAAAGTCAAAAGTAGAGAGCCACAAGCAAATAAAGCCTCTTACAAAAACAAATGTATCAAGAATCAACATTTATCTTTCTATAATGTCTCTCAAAATTAATGGACTCAACTCAACTATAAAAATACATAAGCTAACATGATAGATATGCAAACAAGATCTAGCATTTTGCAGCATACAAGAAACACATGTCAATAACAAAGACAGGTTCTATTTCAGAGTATAAGGATGGAAAAGGTCTTCCAAGCAAATGGTCCCAGAAAACAAGCAGGAGTTGCCATCCTAATATACAATAAAATAATCTTTCAACCAAAAGCTATCAAGTGTGATGAAGAAGGTCTCATAATCATCAAAATTCACCAAGAGAAAGTCTTAATTCTGATTCAAGAGCACCCAAATCTATACAAGAAACTTTACTAAAACTCAAAACACACATTGAAGCCTACACAATAATAGTGGGAGATATCAACATGCCACTCTCATCAATGGACAGGTCATTGAAACAGAAACTAAACAGAGAAACAATAAAAAAGATAGGTTATGAACCAAATGGATTTAACAGATATCTACAAAATATTTCACCCGGAAACAAAAGAATACAACTTCTTCTCAGTACCTCATGGTTCCTTCTCCAAATTGACCATATAGTTGGACACAAAACAACCCTCAACAAATATAAGAATATTGAAATAATACCATGCATCCTATCAGATCCTATTAGATTGAAATAATACCATGCATGGCCTAAGGGTGGTCTTCAATAACAGCAAAAACTATGGAAAACCCACATACATGTGGAAACTAGACAATTTTCTCCTCAATGCAACTTGGTCAGGAAAGAAATAAAGAAAGAAATAAAAGACTTCCAGGAATTAAATTAAAATGTTAACACATCATACCCAAACTTATGGGACACAATGAAAGCAGTGCTAAGGGTGAAGTTCATAGCACTAAGTGCCCTGGTAAAGAAACTGGAAAGATCTTATACTAACAACTTAACAACACACCTGAGATCTCTAGAACAAAATGAAGCAAACTCACCCAAGAGGAGTAGAAGGCAGGAAGTAGTCAAACTCAGGGCCAAAAGCAGCCAAATAGAAACAAAGAAAACAATACAAAGAATCAGTAAAACCAAAATCTGGTTCTTTGAGAGAATCAACAAGATAGATAAGCCCCTAGCCAAACTAACTAAAGGGCCAAGAGGCATTAACCAAATTAATAAAATCAGAATCAAAAGGGAGACATAACAACAGAAACAGGGAAAATTAAAAAAAAAAAATCATCAGATCATACTATAAAAGTCTATACTAAACAAAACTGAAAAAATCCAGAAAAAATGGATGGTTTTCTAGAGAGATGCCACATGCCAAAGTTAAAGCAAGAGCAGGTAAACTATCTAAACAATCTCATATCACACAAGGAAATAGAAATCATTAAAAAACATACTAACCAAAAAATGTCCAGGGCCAAATGGATTTAGTGCAGAATGCTACCAGATCTTCAAACAAGACCTGATCCCAATTTTCCTCAGATTATTCCATAAACTCAAAAAGAAAGAACAATACCTAACTTGTTTTATGGAGCCACAATTACTCTGATACCTAAACCACACAAGGATGCAACCAAAAAAGAGACCTTTGTACCAACTTGCTTATGAATATCGATGTAAAAATACTCAATAAAATTCTTGCAAACTGAATTCATAAGCACATTACAACCATAATTCATCACAAATAGCTGGTGGAATCAGCATCCCTGACCTCAATTATTACTACAGAGCAATAGTGATGAATACCACATGGTATTGGAACAGAGATAGACACATTGATCAATAGAATAGAATTGAAGACCAAGAAATAAAACCACATACTTATGGTCACTTGATCTTTGACAAAGATGCCAAAAATATACAATAAGAAAAAAGAAAGCATCATCAAAAATGGTTTGGCTCTAACAGGCTGTCTGTATGTGGAAGTTGACCCATATTTGTCACTTTGTACAAAGCTTAAGTCCAAGTGGATCAAGGACCTCAACATAAAACCAGATACACTGAATTTAATAGAAGAGAAAGTAGGAAAGAGCCTTGAACTCACTGGCACAGGGAGACATTTCCTAAACAGAACTTCAATGGCTCATGCTCTAAGATCAAAAATTGATAAATGTAATTTTATGAAACTGGAAAGCTCCTGTAAGTCAAAAGACATAGTCAATAGGATAAATCAGCAGCCTACACATTGGGAAAAAAACCTCACTAACTCCAAATCTGATTTAGGGCTAATATCCAAAATATATAAAGACCTCAAGAAGTTAATCACCAAAAAAACTTAACAGCCCAATCAAAAAAAATGGGGTATAGAACTAAATAGAGAATTCACAATTGAATCAAATGGCTGAGAAGTCCTAAAGAAATGTTCAAAGTCCTTAGTGATCAGAGAAATGCAATCAAAATGACCCTGACATTTCAAGTTATATCAGTCAGAATGGCTAAGAGCAAAACCTCAGGTGACAACACATGTTGGAGAGGATTTGGAGAAAGAGGAATCCTTCTCCATTTCTGGTGGGATTACAAGCTGGTACAACCAGTCTGGAAATCAATCTGGAGGTTCTTCAGAAAATTAGAAATATATCTACCTGAAGATCCAGCTATACCACTCTCGGGATTATACCCAAAAGATGTCCTACCATGCCACGGGAGCATGTGTTCAACTGTGTTCATAGCAGCCTTATTTATGATATCCAGAAGTTGGAGGTAACCTAGATGTCCCACAACAAAAGAATGGATACAGATAATGTGGTTCATTTTCACAATGAAATACTACTCAGCTATTAAGAATGAAGATGTCCTGAATTTGCAGGGAAATGGATGGAACTAGAAAATATCATCCTGACCAAGGTAAATCAGACCCAAAAGGGTATGTACTCACTAATAAGTGGATATTTATCCCCCCCCCCAAAAAAAAAGTAAAGAATATCCAAGATACAGTCCACAGAACTCAATAAGGTCTACAAGCTGAAGTGCCCAAGTGAGGATGCCTTAGTACCACTTGGGAGAGAGAAGAAAGCAATCACAAGTGGGAAGGAAGGGAGGAAACTAGGAGGGAATGTGGATGGTAGTAGGGGGGATAGGGAACTTGATCTGGCATTGAGAGAGGGATAAGGACTGAAGCCATGGAGGCCATCAAAAAGAATGGAAACAGTCAAACTCAGGAAATATGAGGTTGGGGGGACTTTCCAGCATGCAGCAGAGACCTGGGAGGTAAGAGACTCTCAGGAATTAAAGCAAGGGATCTTAGAGGAAATGCCTGACAATGCGGAGAGGGAACTTATAGAAGCCACCTCCAGCAGGAAGACAGGGCATCAAGTGTGGTATGGGGGTTCCCATCCTTCAGTCATATCTCTGACCTAAAATTGTTCCTGTATGAAAAAATTACAGGGATGGAAATGGAGAGGATCCCAAGGAAAAGAAGGTCCAGTGACAGGTCCAAAGTGGGGTCCAGCTCAAGGGGAGGTCTGAAGGCCTCACACTATTACTGAGGCTATGGTATGCTCACAGAAAGGGACCTATCATGTCTGCCCTCTGAAAGACCTAACAAGCAGCTGAAAGAGTCAGATACAGATACTTGCACCCAACCAATGTACAGAAGCATCTGACCCTTGTTGTTGAATTAGGGAAGGCTGAAAGAAGCTGAGAAAGGTGATCTTGTAGAAGGACCAGCAGTCTCCATCTCTACACCTGAGATTTCTCAAACACTGGACCACCAAACAGACAGCATACTCCAGCTGATATGAGGCCCAACATACATACAGTAGAGGACTTCTGGGTCTGCTCAGGGATGCACCTAACCCTCAAGAGACTGGAGGCCCCATGGAGTTTAGAGGTCAGGTGGTGTGAGGGTTGGGGGTATCCTTGTGGAGATGGGGTGGGGTGGGGAGGAGGTGTGGGATGTGGTGAAGATGGAGAGTAGATGGCAGGGGGTCGGCAGAGAATGGAATATGGAGTGTAAAAATTAAATTAATTAAAAAAAAAAGAAAAATGAAACCATGGTATTGTCAGTTACATTGATAGAACTGAAAGTAGTTATATGAAAATCATAACATGGAAAGACAGATATTATTTATATAATTTTCAGGTTGATCCTATTAAGTTTATTTCTGTGTACTTTCATGTAACAGAAAGCCATAGTGAAGGTAATGAAATTAGAAAGGGGACCTTATGAGGGATGATGATACAATAGTCAAGGAAAAGGTATACAAAAAACAAGTGGCAATGGAATGCATATGACATGGAAAATGATGTGGTAATTTATGTAAGTACCTCATCATGAGAGTGAATAATGGAGAAGAATCAATAAGAAAAATATATATGAATGTCTCAAAAATAAAACTTTTACATTACAGTCTTACTCAACTAAGTTGCAGCTAACTAAAAATTGTTGAATGAAACAAATAAGTTAAATAGATGCTGCTCATCATTCTCCTAAATGCTAGCATTTAGCCATTCACACAGAGGCATGCACACATAGACCACTTACTTAATTCCCATTAAAACAAATGCTGTTCTTAATGAAACCGTTTTCAGGTTGAGAGCAGACCAATAGAAGGATGGATTTTCTGAATTATGTCACTCTGTCACACAAACTGATTACCTCTGTTTAGAGATGTATTTTCTTGTTATAGCCTGGTTATATTATTTAAAAATATCACTGAAATAATTTGCTACAACTGAATGTGTGATTCAAGAATAAACATCGTGACAATCACACAATGGATACTTAAATAAAAGAAGAAAAGTAAAACAACATTACTCAATGTTAATAAAATTGAAGTTAATAGACAACATTCATCCTATAGGAAAGAGGAAAAGGCTTCCTAAAAGCAACCTTAGTCCTAGTAACAAAAGAAGAACACATAATATTCTGAAAGCATAAAGAAGCTTTAAAATCTATTATCTATGAATTTCATGAATATCCTTTGAAAATAGCATCCAATTGTAATGGATATCAAATGAATGAAATAATCTGCATATTAAATAAAGTCAGCACCATCTAAACCAAAAATATTACTTATTTGTGGATATGGGTCTCAAATAGTTAAATGACTCCAGTCAAAATGTGTTAATTGGCAAGACAGAAAGAAACAAGTGTCTTGCTCACCTTTTAGAAGAGATCATTTATATAAAAATATAAGTCAGACTTTTTTCTTTTTTAAAAAAAAATGTCAAAAGTCAATGTTGCAATCATTTAGGAACCAAACATTTATGCTGGGATTTAATGTGCTAATCTCTATGGAAAATATTAAGGACAAGAAATAAAGAAAATCACAATAATATGCATGCCAATAAACATCTATAAAGAAATGGTAAAAATAAAACAAAAATATTGTAAACAAGATGACACATCACTCAATTATGAGCAGTAAACTAAAAAAAAAAAAAATAGTGTAGTCTTCATAGTTAATCGTTAACCAGTCTGGACCTATAGGCTTCTAACTTCTAATGACTGCCTCAGTTAACCTCCTATCTAATCCATAAATTAAACTCATACCACTGCTTCTTCAGGTTCTTGTGATTCATTAGCAAGAATAATAAGAAAATGTACTTCACAAGTAATCAAAAAATAAAACATGGTTGCTGGACATCCATCCCATATACAACCACCAAACCCTGACATTATTGCATATGCCAGAAAGGTTTTGTTGACAGGACCCTGATACAGTTCTCTCTTATGAGGCTATGCCAGTGCCTGGCAAATACCATAGTGGATGCTCACAGTCATCTATTGGGTGGAACACAGGGCCCCTAATGAAGGAGCTAGAGAAAGTAACCAAGGAGCTAAAGGGGTCTGCAACATTATAGGAGGAACAATATGAACTAATCGGTAACCCCCTGAGCTGTGTCTCTAGATGCATATATAGCACAAGATGGCCTAGTCAGCCATCAATCGGAGGAGAGGCCCTTGGTCTTGAGAAGATCATATGCCCCAGTAGAGGGGAATGCCAGCTCCAAGAAGTAGGAGTGGGTGAGTTGGGGAGCAGGACCAGGGGAGGGTATAGGGGGCTTTGGGGATAGCATTTGAAGTGTAAACGAAGAAAATATCTAATAAAAATTATATGTTCACTGGTTAAAAAAAAAAAAGAAAAAGAAAGAAAGAAAGAAAAAAACATTCCAAAATTTTATCTTAAACACGGCATAATATTTAAATGATATTTAAACTCAGGTGCTAACATTTGAAAGTTATACCTTGATATCTTTCTCTCTCTCTCTCTCTCTCTCTCTCTCTCTCTCTCTCTCTCTCTCTCTCTCTCTCTGTGCTTATCTGATTCACTCACTCACAAAGGACACACAAACACACAAAGTCATTGACTGAAAATGCATAAATTACAGCACACAAAATCTAATACATCAAGTTTAGAGAAAATACATAGAATTTGGCTTCTACACTCTGAAAGCATCCTTTCATTGTGTTTTTCTTAGTGCATTTTGCAGTTTTTCCTGAAATGAGTATTGAACTTCATTTGAAGATGTACTCAAAATCAGATTAGATAAAAAGTACATAGGACAGTATTCATTTACAATATTGCAATACTGTAGAGAACATGTTACCTTGGCTTATGATTTTCTTGTAGTGTTCAAATTAATTGAACGAGGAGTCTTCACTGGGACTTGGAATACATTTTCAGGATGTTTTCTCTAGTTAGCTTTCTAGGGTGTACCAGTTGTAAACATGTGTAAATGAATGGAAATGTGTGTGGACACTCTCTTCTAGGGACTTATTTTTCATCCTAATTGCTAGTAAAGATGTGAAGAAATTTGACCATTTAATCGAACATATATTTCACTTTAAATTGTTGGAAGAGATTTCAATATAGCCCACAAATCAACATAAATGAAAGCACTATCACTTTGAAAATACTTGTAATTTCTTTCCATACAAATGGTCTAAGCTAAAATATTAATTCTTTTGAGATACAATATGAAAGAGGTTATATTTAACACAAAAATCATAAAAGATCACACATGATATGATACGGTTGAGAAGGGTGGAGAAAGGAATATGGTGTGTATAAAATAACTTAAAATTAAATAAAATAGATTTTAAGTGGTATTACTGCATCTTCCTGTAGTACTATGTCCAATTTTCTGAGGAACCACCAGACTGACTTCCAGAGTGGTTGTACAAGCTTGCAATTTCACCAGCAATGGAGGAGTGTTCCTCTTTCTTCATATCCTCACCAGCATCTGCTGTCACCTGAATTTTTGATCTTAGCCGTTCTGACTGGTGTGAGGTTGAATCTCAGGGTTGTTTTGATTTGCATTCCCCTGATGATTAAGGATGTTGAACATTTTTTCAGGTGCTTCTCAGTCATTCAGTATTTCTCAGTTTACAATTCTTTGTTTAGCGATGTACCCCATTTTTAAGTAGAATTATTTGGTTTTCTTGAGTCCAACTTCTTGTGCTCTTTACATATATTAGATATTAGCCCTCTATTGGATTTAGGATTGGTAAAGATCTTTTCACAATCTATTGGTTGCCATTTTGTCTTATTGGCAGTGTCCTTTGACTTATAGAAGATTGATAATTTTATGAGGTCCCATTTGTTGATTCATGATTTTACAACACAAGCCATTGGTATTCTGCTAAGGAATTTTCCCCCTGTACCCATATCTTCAAGGCCCTTCCCCACTTTCTCCTCTATAATTTTCATTGTCTCTGGTTTTATGTAAAGTTCCTTGACCCACTTAGACTTCAGCATTGTACAAGGAGATAGGAATGGATCAATTCGTATTCTTCTACATGCTAACTGCCACTTGAACCAGCAAAATTGGTTGTAAATGCTATCTTTTAACCACTGGATGGCTTTAGCTACTTTGTAAAAGATCAAGTGACCATAGGTGCATCGATTCTTTTCTGGGTCTTCAATTCTATTCTACTGACCTACCTGCCTGTAGCTATACCAGTACCATTCAGTTTTTGTCACAATCACTCTGTAGTACAGCTTGAGGTCAGGCATAGTGATTCCACCAGAGGTTCTTATATTGTTGAGTATAGTTTTTGCTATCCTAGGATTTTTGCTATTTCAGATGAATTTGCAAATTTCCCTTTCTTTTCTTTTTTTTTCTTTTTTTTTATTATGTCTTTTCCTCAGTTACATTTCCAATGCTATCCCAAAAGTCCTCCATACCCCCCCCACTCCCCTACCCACCCATTCCCATTTTTGGCCCTAGCGTTCCCCTGTACGGGGGCATATAAAGTTTGCAAGCCCAATGGGCCTCTCTTTCCAGTGAGGGCCAACTAGGCCATCTTTTGATACATATGCAGCTAGAGTCAAGAGCTCCGGGGTACTGGTTAGTTCAGAATGTTGTTGCACCTACAGGGTTGCCGATCTCTTTAGCTCCTTGAATACTTTCTCTAGCTCCTCCATTGGGGGCCCTGTGATCCATCCAATAGTTGACTGTGAGCATCGAATTCTGTGTTCGCTAGGCCCTGGCCGAGTTTCACAAGAGACAGCTATATCAAGGTCCTTGCAACAAACACTTGCTAGTGTATGCAATGGTGTCATCGATGGAGGCTAATTATGGGATGGATCCCTGGATATGGCAGTCTCTAGATGGTCCATCCTTTTGTCTCAGCTCCAAACTTTGTCTCTGTAACTCCTTCCATGGGTGAGTGTTTCCAATTCTAAGAAGGGGCAAAGTGTCCACACTTTGGTCTTCGTTCTTCTTGAATTTCATGCGTTTAGCAAATTGTATCTTATATCCTGGGTATCCTAAGTTTCTGGGCTAATATCCACTTATCAGTGAGTACATATTGTGCGAGTTCCTTTGTGATTGTGTTACCTCACTCAGGATGATGCCCTCCAGGTCCATCCATTTGCCTAGGAATTTCATAAATTCATTTTTTTTAATAGCTGAGTAGTACTCCATTGTGTAAATGTACCACATTTTCTGTATCCATTCCTCTGTTGAGGGGAATCTGGGTTCTTTCCAGCTTCTGGCTATTATAAATAAGGCTGCTATGAACATAGTGGACCATATGTCCTTCTTACCCATTGGGACATCTTCTGGATATATGCCCAGGAGAGGTATTGCGGGATCCTCCGGTAGTACTATGTCCAATTTTCTGAGGAACCGCCAGACTGATTTCCAGAGTGGTTGTACAAGCCTGCAATCCCACCAACAATGGAGGAGTGTTCTTCTTTCTCCACATCCTCTCCAGCATCTGCTGTCACCTGAATTTTTGATCTTAGCCATTCTGACTTGTGTGAGATGGAATCTCAGTGTTGTTTTGATTTGCATTTCTCTGATGATTAAGGATGTTGAACATTTTTTCAGGTGCTTCTCAGCCATTCGGTATTCCTCAGGTGAGAATTCTTTGTTTAGCTCTGAGCCCCATCTTTTAATGGGGTTATTTGATTTTCTGGAGTCCACCCTCTTGAGTTCTTTATATATATTGGATATCAGTCCCCTATCTGATTTAAGAAAGGTAAAGATCCTTTCCCAATCTGTTGGTGGTCTTTTTGTCTTATTGAAGGTGTCTTTTGCCTTGCAGAAGCTTTGCAGTTTCATGAGGTCCCATTTGTCAATCCTTGATCTTAAAGCATAAGCCATTGCTGTTCTATTCAGGAATTTTCTCCCTGTGCCCATATCTTCGAGGCTTTTCCTCACTTTCTCCTCTATAAGTTTCAGTGTCTCTGGTTTTATGTGAAGTTCTTTGATCCACTTAGATTTGACCTTAGTACAAGGAGATAGGAATGGATCGATTCACATTTTTCTACGTGATAACAACCAGTTGTGCCAGCACCATTTGTCTGATCTGTTCTTATGTGAGTTGCATCTCTCTCATTTTCCTTTTTTTTTTGGGGGGGGGGGGAGTTGGGTTGGTTTTGGGTCTGAGACAGTCTCTCTGTATAGACCTGGCTGTCCTGGAACTTACTCTATAGACCATGCTGACCTGAAACTCAGAAATCTGCTTGCCTCTGCCTCCCAAGTGCTGGGATTAAAGGCGCGTGCCTCCACTGCCTGGCTATCTCTGTCATTTTTAAGTTCTGTAAATGATACAGTTTAATAGTACTACAGGGCAGTAAGAATGATCTTCTCATTTACATATATGTGGTTTATCTTCCTTATCAAATTATAGTCTAACATATCCTTGGTAAAGAGTATTTTTTCTCCTGCAACCACCACCACATTTGCTACTTCTCCTATTCATTCTGGAGCAGGAACAATCTCCAGTAGGTACCGACAGTTTTAATTTTTAGTTCAATGGACTCTATGTTTTCTCCATATGGAAACATTCCTTCTTTTGACACTAAGTTCCATAAGACACTAGCACCTAACACAATGGAATAGGAAGTGTAAACTTTGTTAATGGATTGAAGTACCTTCTGGTGAATAATTGAAGTACAATTCATTCTTCCTATTGCTTTCTGGAATTATGTATGGTTGTTTGAATAAGAAATGGAAACCAGAGCGTCATGTACTTTAACACTTATTTACAAGTTGATCATGCAGTTTGGTAAAATTTTGGACATCCTAGTAGTTAGAACTTTGGTGGAGGAAATACAACATCAGGATTGAGTTCGAAATTTCATAAGGTGGCCCTGCTTCCTATTGCCTCTCCCTCTCTTTCTTGTACTGACAAAAGTGTGATGAGCTAGCTTCTTAACTGCATCACCACACTGTCCTTGCTTTTCTTGTCATGGTGGACTTTAGCTCTCCAGAATTGTACAGCAACCTAAATACTTTTTCCTAAGATGTTATATGTCATGATATTCTATCACAGCATCTGCAAAGCAACTAATATATTGTAAATTTGTATTTTGTATTATACAATAGATTGTTAAATATAAGCAGCATGCCTTAACTGTAAAATTTCTAATTCGGTCATAATGGTACAAACTTTATGACCTAGATACCAAGTTATCTTCCAAAGTGGTTACATTGGGGATATTCTTCAGTATATAATATTATGGTAAGAAGGAGTCCAGTTTATACCATGAGGGGAAAGAAGTAGAAGCACTCCGACAATTACTAGGATTCTTGTATGAGGACAAAACAAAACAAAACAAAAACAAAGAGTGATGTAGACTCTGAAAAATTGAGGAGAAGAATTACTTAAGGGAGATTTTAGATATGCAGAAGTGCTTGAAAAAAGAGAATATGCAATAATCTTTACATGCCCCATGTCATTAGTAAAAATAGATTTATGTAATGCTTCATTTATCTCTATTTCATGGATTTGTATTGGAAAAATCTCACACTTTTTTTTCAGGCTGTCCACATGAAATTAACCTTAAGTAAATGACAAGCAATGTTAATGTGTCCAGTGAATAATAAACTGAGAATTTGGGATGACAAATATCGCTGTGGAAAATACCAATATAAAATATATTTACTTAAATACGTATTTAAATCAAATAATTCTCTTGTCCATTTCAAGATATGCATCATGCTGTGCAAGATGGCTTTGAACTTACTCTAAGGACAAGGATGATCTTGACCTACTAATTCTTCTGCCTATAGTTCCAAAGTTCTAGGATTATAATCATGAGATACCATGTCGAAATAATATTTTAAGTATATATATATATATATATATATATATATATATATATATATATGTTTTATTTACAAGTGTATTTATACCACATGAGTTTTTCCATGTCTGTGGAGGCAAGAAGTCTATGTAAGATACCTTGAAACTAGAGATACAAACAGTTTTGCACTGCCATGTGAGTGCTAGAAACTAAACTCAGGTCCTCTGCTAGGGCAAAGAGGGCTATCTCCATTATATAATATTTTAAGAATGTTTTAAAGAAATATTTAGTAGGAGAATAATTGTTTTAAATATAATCAAACTAATGCCACATCCTTTAAATTTGTTGGATGAATCTACAGTAATGCTTTCACAAAAATGTATGTACATATTATATTTTATAAGTGGAAAATTAAAATTATTTTAAATATTGATGTGGTCAGCTTCCTTAGAAATGTCAAAGAGTAGATGAGTCTATTTTTTAAAGAAGAAAAAGAACATAGTAATGTAATAGCAGATAACATTACCACAAAAATGTGAAAGATTAATGGAACAAACTGAGGCTTTTAAGATATCAGCAAATTAGCAAAAAGAAAATGGCCAGAAACAACAGTGAAACTGGAAGTATGGATAAATTAGAAGTATTATACTGAAGTCAGAGATATACCACATACTAGCTTAGAATGTTTCTGTAGTCATTGTTTATTTTTCTATTTTATTTTTATTTTTGTTTTGTTTGTTTGTGTTTGTTCTGTGTTGTCTAGTTTTGTGAGACTGGGTTTTGCATATTCTATTTATAGTCTTTAGACGTAAATTTGCTGAGGCGAGACACAGATTTGGACAAAGCCAATGACTCTGGCCTTGTAACTCTCTTTTGACAGAAGCTAATGTCCTCTAGAAAATTAATGCTCATTTGCTATTCTATGGCTTAAAAGCAGCTAGCTTCTAGCAATTAAGAACTGTTGATATTAGTAGGGCATTAAGTAAAGAAATTAGCTTCCTCTTTTGGCTATTTGACCTTTGTCTCTAGAGCCCCTCACTGACCAGGTGAGAGGCTCAGCATTCCTTAATTCTTTCTAAGCCAGAATGAGAAAAAAAAAAAGTGTGCATGCAGAAAATATTCCATTACTCTGGATGAAACAGAAAAGAGGCTCAAATCTTCCTTTATTTTCTGTTTACAGTATATATAATTTCTCTAAAAATATTACTACAAACAGCTATCAGGTAGAATTGTTACAGCAGGAATAATCAATTACATACTATTCTAAATACTTTTACATTCCTATAAGTCCATAGTAAGTTTAAGGCACTAATTCATGTCATATATCAATAAGGTCTTATGAGTTAGTACAGAATTGTGTATATGACTTTCTTTTAAAACTAATACCTCACTAAACATTCATTATTTCTTACAAGCCCCCATAAGTTAATTATAAGTTTAAAGAAATAGTATTTAAGTTAAAAGTTAGCAGGGTTTTGTCAAATGACAAATCGTCTACTTTGTGTCTTATTAGTTTTGTATGGATAAATTAGTCAATATTTTATTTTTTGTCTTTGCACCTACAGTAAATTTTCCATTGCCAGTTTTTGACCCTCAGTGAACAGATACTGTCCTCATTCCTACCCTAGAGTCACCATCATAATAAACAAAATCAGGAATGAAATGGAAGACATAACAACAGAAACTGAGGAAATTCAAATATAATCAGATCCTACTACAAAATTCTATACTCAACAAATCTGGAAAACCTGGAGGAAATGGATGGCTTTCTAGACAAATACCAGGTACCAAATTTAAATCAGGATCAGATAAACTACCTAAATAGCTCTATAACCCCCCAAGAAAATAGAAGAAGTCATTAGAAGTCTTCCAATCAAATAAAAGCCCAGGGCCAGAGGGGTTTAATGCAAAATTCTATCAGACCTTCAAAGAAAGTCTAATACCAATTCTCCTCAAACTACTCCATGTAATAGAACAATACCCAGTTCTTTCTATGAAGTCACAGTTACACTGATACCTAAACCACAAAAAGAAATGATGAACCCACAATGAAAGAGAACTACAGACCAATTTCCCTTATAAATATTGATGCAAAAATATTCAATCAAATTCTCTCAAATGGAATCCAAGACACATCAAAATGATCATCCAACATTACCATGTAGGCTTCATCCCAATAATGAATGGATGTTTCAATATATGGAAATTCATCAATGTATTCCACTATATCAATAAACTCAAAGAAAAAAACAACAACACATCATTATCTCATTAAATATGGAAAAAGTCATTGAATAAATACAATATCTGCTAGGCAGTGGTGTCACATATCTTTAATCCCAGCACTTGGAAGGCAGATAGGTAGGTAGATTTCTGTGTTCAAGGTCAGCTTGGTCTACAGAGTTCCAGGACAGCCAGGAGTACACAGAGAAAACCTGATTCGATAAACAAAAAACAAAAACAAACAAAAAACCCATTCATGTTAGAAGTATTAGAGAGATCAGGAATTCAAAGTGCATACTTAAATATAATAAAAGCAATATACAGCAAGCCAATAGTCAACATGTAAGTAAATGGAGAGAAACTCAAAGCAACCCCATCAAAATCAGGGACAAGATATGGTTGCCTACTCTCTCCCTACCTATTCAATATAGTACTCAAAATTCTAGCCAGAACAATGAAACAACTAAAAGAGATCAAAATGATACAAATCTGAAGGAAGGAAGTAGATATATCACTGTTTGCAGAAGATATAATATATATAAGCATCCCCCAAAATTCTACCAAAGGGCTCCTACAGCTGATAAAAAACTTCAGCACCAAAGTGGCTGGATATAAAATTAACTCAAATAAATCAGCAGTCCTCCTCTACTCAAAGAATAAAAGGGCTGAGAAAGAAATTAGGGAAACAACAACCTTTACAACAGTCACAAGTAATATAAAATACCTTGGTATTACTCTAATCATGCAAGTGAAAGATCTGTATGGGGAGAACTTCAAATTCCTGAAGAAAAAAATTCAAAGTCCACAGAAGATGGAAAAATCTCCCATGCTCATGGATTGGCAGGATTAATATAGTAAAAATGGTCATCTTACCAAAAGCACGCTCCAGATTCAATGCAATTCCCATCAATATTCCAACTCAATTCTTCATAGAGTTGGAAAGAGCAATTCTCAAATTTATTTTGAACAACAAAAAACCCTAGGATAGTGAAAACTATTGTCAATAATAAAATAACTTCTGGTGGAATCACCATCCCTGACTTTAAGCTACACTATAGAGCATTAGTGATAAAAACTGCCTGGTATTGGAACAGAGACAGACAAGTAGATCAATGGAATAGAATCAAAGACACATAAATGAATCCACACCCATATGGTCACTTGATCTTTGACAAGTAATCTAAAACCATCCAGGGGGGGTGGGAAGAGACAACATTTTCAACAAATGTTGCTGGTTCATCTTGCAGTCTTCATGTAGAGGAATGCAAATTCATCCATTACTATCTCCTTGAACTAAACTCATGTCCAAGTGGTTCAAGGACCTTCACATAAAACCAGATTCGTGGAAATTAATAGAGAAAGTGGAGAAAAGCATCGAATACTTGTGCACAGGGGAAAACCTCCTGAACAGAACAACGATGGCTTATGCTTTAAGAACAACAATCTACAAATGGGACCTCATAAAATTGAAAAGCTTCTGGAAAGCAAAGGGCACCATCAATAGAACAAAACTGCAACTCACAGATTGGGAAAAGATATTTACCAACCCTACAACCAATAGAAGGGTAATATCCAAAATATTCAAAGAACACAGGAAGGTAGACACCAAAAAACCAAATAACCCTAATAAAAAGTGGGATACAGAGCTAAATAGGGAATATTCACCTGAGAAGTCTCAAATGGCTAGAAAGCACTTAAAGAAATATTCAACATCCTTAGTTGTCAGGAAAATGCAAATTAAAACAACATGGAGATTCTACTTCACACCAGTCAGAATGGACAAGAACAAAAGTGCAGGTGACAGCAGATATTAGTGAGGATGTGGAGAAACAAGAACACTCCTCCATTTCTGATGGAACTGAAACTAGTAAAACCATTTGGAAATCAGTCTGTGGTTTCTGAGAAAATTGGTAATAGTTCTTCCTGAAGACCCAGCTATACTCCCTGGGCATATACACAAAAGATGAACCATTATATAACAAAGACACATGCTCTACTATGTTTAGAGCATCCTTATTTATAAGAGCCAGAAGCTAGATGTCCCTCAACAGAAGAATGGATACATAAAATGCGGTATATATACACAATGGAGTACTATGCAGTGATTAACAACAATGACTTCAGGCACTGGCAGAGACTCTCAGGAGACAGCTAGCACTTGTTGGCATCCACATTAGTGTGTGGGTTGGTGGGAATGGATCCCCAGGTGGGGCAGTCTCTGGATGGTCATTCCTTCAGTCTCTGTTCCACACTTTGTCTCTGTATCTCCTCACATGGGCATTTTGTTCCCTTTTCTAAGAAGGACCAAAGTGTCCATACTTTGGTCTTCCTTTTTCCTGAGCTTCATTTGGTCTGCAATATTTGGTCTTGGATATCTGAGGATTCTGGGCTAATATCCACTTATCAGTGAGTGTATACCATGTGTGTTCTTTTGTGATTGGGCAAATACAGAGGTGGATGCTCTCAGCCAATCATTGGCTTGCACACAAGGTCCCAAATGGAAAAGATATTTAAAGGTTTGATGGAGCTGAAGGAGCTTGCAGCCCCACAGGAAGAAAAACAATATGAACCAATCTGTAGCCCTAAAGCTCCCAAGGACCTAAACCACCAACCAAAGAGTACACATGGAGAGACCCATGGCTCCAGCTGCATATGTAGCAGAGGATGGCCTTGTTGGACATCAATGGGAAGAGAGGCCCTTGGTCCTGAGAAGTCTTGATGTCCCAGTGTATGGGGAATACCAGGACAGGAAGGAGGGTGTAGGTAGGTTGGTAAGCAGGGGGAGGGGGAAGGTGGTAGGGGTTTTCAGAGGGGATACCAGGAAGGGGAATAACATTTGAAATGTAAATGAAGAAAATATCTAATTAAAACAAAACAAAAACAAAAAGCAATGACTTCATGAAATTTCTTAGGCAAATGGATGGAACCAGAAAATATCATCACTGAGTGAGGTAATCCAGAGATCAAAGAACACACATGGTATGTACTCAATAATAAGTGGATATTTTCCCAACAGCTCACAATGTCCATGATACAACCCATGGATGATATGGAGCACGGAAGGAAGGTAGACCAGAGTGTGGATGCTTCAGTCTTGCATTGAGAGGGAACAGGAAGATTGTGAGAGGAAAATGGGAGCAAGGAGGAAGAATGGAGGAGGAGAAAATAATGGTGGTAGAACTGGAACTGGAAGAGATTTGAGAGAGGTACAGCAGTTCAGGAAATTGAACAAAAATAGGTAGCAGTGGGGATGATGAACTGGGGATAGCTACTGGATGGTCCCAGACACTAGAGAAATATGAGGCTCCAAGAACCCAAACAGGTTGACTTTAGTCAAAATGTGCAGTAAAAGGGGAGATAGAACCTATTGAGACCACTTCCATTGATAAACTCAGCCCCTAGTTGAGGGATGGTATCACCCATCCATTTCAATGTCTTTTAACCCAGAAATGTTCCTGTCTAAAAGAAGAACAGGGACAAAAAGACGGAACTCATACTAAAGGATGGGCCAAATGGTAATAGCCCCACCTGAGGATCCATTAAATTTGCAGGCATAAAACCCAACAGTGTTGCTGTGGTCAAGAGGAGGAGATTTTTGACAGGAACCTAGTATGGCAATTCCTTGGGAGGTCTGGCTAGACACTGACCAATGCAGATGTGGATGCTTAGAGCCAACCAGCAAACTGAGCTGAAAGAGGCTGAGGAGGATGGCAACCAAGTAGGAGGATCAGCAGTCTCAATTAACTTGGAACCCCATATATCTCAGACACTGGACCACCACCCAAGCAGCATACACCAGCTGATATCAGTACCCTAACACATATAAAGTAGAGGACTACAGGGTCTGGGTTCAGTCAGAGATGATGCATCTTATGTTCAAGAGACTTACCCCAGGGTGTGTGAAGACAAAGGGGAGGAGGTATGGGATGTGGAACAGAGGGTGGACCAGGAGAGTGATAAAAACTGAAGTGTAAAAAAAATAAAGATTAAATAAAATATGATAAATATCTAAATATGCAAATTATTAAGTGGAAAGTCGCGTGTAAGTACACGGGGAATTAGAATTTCATATATTGGTTTAGTCATGTTAGATGAGTATATTTTAGACATCTGTTGGACAACATAGGCTTATAGAAAAATGTTAATTGCACTCAAATATTTTTATAAAATGACAGATTTTATATTATCTTTCTATAGAAACAAAAATAATACATCAGACATTTAATAGGTATGTAAAATTTACGCCTGTGGTTTGTGCTGCTACCTTAAGCCATGTTGATGTCTGTGGCCTGGGCTGTAAACAGAACCATGTGCAATGCATGATCCTTGCAGCCCCTAAGTATAAATAACAAGAAAGCTTCCTTTAGCAGTGACATTGATGAATGCATACTCTCAGTTGATAATGAGAAATATAGAAGGCTTCTGTGACAACCTGTCTCTATCACCTTCATCTCTCCACCAAAAGAAATAATAAAGACAGGAAGCCATAGAAGGGAACAATTACATTTATAATCAGGATGCTAAAATGTAACTATTCATGGTTGATGGCTTCTGATAGGGTTTGTGGTGGAAAAGACTCAGGGTGTGTTTTTGTTTTGTTTTGTTTTGTTTTGTTTTTCTTTGTTTGTTTGGGGGGACTGTCCACTGGGAGTTTGAGGTCACTCAAGTGAATATATAAGCAACATGTTTCTTACCTTCTTTTGTTTTGTCGGAAACATAACGGTGGTGAGCGTACCTGGGAAAATGGGAAGAGTATATGATCAAGATGCATTTGTTAAATTAAAAAAAAAGAATCAATGAAAATATTCTATTAGTTAAAAATTAACCCGAAGAAAATTCAGATTCTAGAAACAAAGGTTTAATGGCAATATTTGTGTACTGAAATTCTGATTTCACAACTCTGGTGTGTGTTCTTCCCATTTTCTAAGCTAATGTTGCTCTGTGCTGGCCTGCTAGCTTTTGGTTCACACCATTACTGAGCCGCCCACATTACTAACATTACTTTTTTATGATTAGGCCATAGATTACTGGTGTTTTAGATATTCAGGAATTAATGTTATTTTTTTTTCTAAAACTGGGAACTGTAAGTCAGAAGTCATATTAATTACTTTCATGAAACTTCCATAAACTAATGTAATCACTCAATTATTTGAAAAATGTTTCCAGTATATTGTTACATTACTGATTTTAACACTCAAAATAGTGTTTTTATTTATTTATTTATTTATTTATTTATTTATTTATTTATTTATTTATTTTTGTTTTTTTCTAGACAAGGTTTCTCTGTAAAGCCCTGGCTGTCCTGGAACTCACTTTTTAAACCAGGCTGGCCTCGAACTCAGAAATCTGCCTGCCTCTGCCTCCCGAGTGCTGGGATTAAAGGTGTGTGCCACCATGCCCGGCTAGGTATTTATTTAATTACATTTCAATTTAACACCATTCCAATCCCCCTACAGGGTCCCACCTCAAACTCTCATTCTCCTTTGCCTTTGAAAAAGTGAGGACCTTCTGGGTATCCCCCCACCAAACAACCTCCACCCCAAGAGCTCCCGGGGGTCCAACTTAGTTTATACTGCTTTCCTGTGGGGTTCTCATTCCCTTCATTTTTTTCTTACAAAATAGTCCCAATATTTGGCTGTGGATATCGCCATCTGTCAGCTGCTAGGAAGAGCCTCTCAGAGGACAGTGAGCCTCATGTCTGTAAGCATAATGTAGTGCCATTAATAGAGTCAGGAATTGGTGCTTGCCCATGGGAAGGGTCTCAAGTGGGTCGGTGACTGGTCATTCATTCCTTGAGTCTCTGTGCCATCTTTGTCCCCGAATTTCTTTTAGACAGGAAAATGTTTAGGACTAAAGTTTGATTGGTGTGTTAGTGTACGTAACCTTCCACAGGGAGATTTGCCCTGCCTGGCAACAGGAGGTGGCCTGTTCCTGTTCCATGTCCACACTGTTAACCAACTCACCTTGACTTCTGGAACCTCCTCTATCTTTGGTCTCAGAGACTCCATGAAGATTCACATCACTTCCCACCCCCTATCCCCCACAGCAATTGCAAATTTCCATTCATTCTCCTGGCCCTCTGCCACTATTTCCTGTTTCTTCTTAAACCTGAACCCACAGTCCTCCTGGTCCACCCTCCCACAGTTCTTCACCCAATTCGTACTCCTCCCCGCCCCTGTGTCCAAGATGAGGTCTCCATCCCCGACCCCACCAAGCCTCCTCATTCCCTGGGGTTTTAAGTCTATTGAGGGTTAGTTGCATCTTTTTTCTCTGATGCCAGACCAAGCAGTCCTCTGCTGTATGTGTTGGGGAACTCCTGAATGATGCCCAGATTGTGGCTTAGAATCTGTGTGATCTCTGGGTTACAGGTTAGTTGAGACTGATGGTCTTTTTATGGTGATACCCTCCTCTACAACTTCTTCCAGCCTTTCTCTAATTCAACCATAGGTGTCCCTGACTTGAGTCCATTGGTTGAGGATAAGTACCTTCATCTTTCATAGTCAGCTGCTTGTTGGGATTCTCAGAGGGCATACATGCTAGGTTCCTGTATGTAAGTACACCATAGCACCAGTAATAGTGTCAGACCTCCCCTTAAGATGGATTCCAATTTGATCTAGTCACTGGACCTCCTTTCCTTCAGTCTTTTCTCCATTTTTGTCGCAGGAGTTCTTTTCGAGAGGAACAATTCTGGGTCAGAGTTTTGACAGCGGTATGGCAACCTCATTTCTCTATTTGATGCCCTGTCTTTGTGCTGGTAGTGGCCTCTACAAGTTCCCTCTCCCTACTGTTGGACATTTCATTTAAGGTACTTACCTTTTGAGTCCTGAAAATACCTCCTAGGTCTCTGGTAATTTCTAGAGGGTGTCTCACTGCCTACCTCTAGGTAACAAAGTTGCCTGTTTCTTTTCATTCAGCTGGCTCTTGGGGCTTCATTCCTTTCCCCTCAATATCAGATCATATTAGCATTCCCCTCCCCCTCTCCTTTCCCACACAGTTCCCTCTCTCCCTCTGTAACCATGATTTCTTTTTTTCTTCCTTCCCAGTGTGATAGAAGCATCCTAACTTGGGCCATTCAGTTTGTTAACCTTCCTTTGTTTGGTGGATTGTATTTTGGATACTTTGTAAAATTTTGTCTAATATCCACTTATTAGTGAGTATATACCATGCATGTCATTTTGGGTCTGAGTTACTTCACTCAGGATGATATTTTTTTAGTTCTGTCCATTTGCCAACAAAACTCATTTGTAATAACTGAATAGTATTCCATTGTGTAAGTGAACCACATTTTCTGTATCCATTCTTCCATTGTGGGCATCTAGGTTGTTTACAGCTTCTGGCTATTACAAATAAGGCCACTATGAACACAGTGGAACATTCCCTGTAGAATGGTGGGGCATCATTTGAGTATATGCCCAAGAGTGGCATAGCTGGGTCTTCGGGTATATCTATTTCCTATTTTCTGAGGAACCACCAGATTAGTTTCCAGAGTGATTGTACCAGTTTGCAATCCCACCAGCAACAGAGGAGTGTTTGTCTTTCTTCACATTTTTACCAACACTTGCTCTCACCTAAATCTTTGATCTTAGCCATTCTGTTTGGTGTAAGGTGGAATCTCGGGGTTGTTTTGAGTTTTGATTTGCATTTCCCTGATCACTAAGGACTTTGGACATTTTTTATGTTCCTAGCCATTTAAGATTTTGTGTGTGTGTGTGTGTGAATTCTGTTTAATTCTACAGCATATTTTTGATTGGTTTGTTTGTTTGTTTGTTTGTTTGTTTGTTTTTGGAGAATAGCTTCTTTGTATATTTTGGTTATTGCCCTCTATCAGATGTAGGGTTTGTGAAGATTTTTTCCCCAATCTGTAGGTTGCTGATTTGTCTTATTGACTATGTCCTTTGCCTTACAAAAGCTTGTCAGTTTCGTGAGATTCATTATCTATTCTTGATCTTAGAGCCTGAGCCATTGGAGTTCTGTTTAGGAAATCAGTACCCTTCCTTTATAAAAATAATAAACACAGGCTAGTAAAGAAAATAGGGAAACAACACCTTTCACAGTAGTCATAAATAATATAAAATTTCTTGGGGTAACTCTAACCAAATAAGTGAAAGGTTTGTATGACAAGAACTTCAAGTCCCTCAAAAAAGAAAAATAAGATCTCAGAATATAGAGCGATCTCCCATGCTCCAGGATTGGTAGGATTAACATAGTAAAATAGCCATCCTACCATAAGCCATTTACAAGTTCAATGCGATCCCCATTAAAATTCTAACACAATTCTTCACCGACATGGAGAATAATTCTCAATTTTGTATGGGAAAACAAAAAACCCAGCATAGCAAAAAGAATTCTTAACAATGAAAGAACTTCTGGGGGAATCATCCTCTCTGACTTCAAGCTATATTACAGAGCAATAGTGATATAAACTGCATTGTATCAGTACAGAGACATACAGGTAGATCAATGGCATATAATTGAAGACTCAGAAATAAAACCATATACTCATGGACACTTGAACTTTGACAAACAATCCACACTATACAATGAAACCAGAAAGCATGTTCATTAGATGGTGCTGGTATAACTGGCAGTTGCTATCTAGAAAAATAAAAATAGATCCATATTTATCACCTTTAACAATGCTTAATTCCAAGTGGGTCAAGGAACTCAACATAAAACTAGATACAGCAAATCTAATAGAGAAAGTGTAAAACAGCCTCAAACTCATTGTTCTCCCTTTTAGATAGGATTCAAGCATCCACACCTGGGCTTTTCTTCTTGTTTAACTTTTTGGGTCTGTGGAGTGTATCATGCATAATGTGTACTTTATGGCTAATATTCATGTATTTAATGAATAAATATTGTGCAAGTCCTTCCTGGTTGGGATTAAAACTCAGGGATATTTCCTAGTTCTATCCATTTGCCTCCAAATTTTATGATGTCCTTGTTTTAATAGCTGAGTAGTATTAAGTTGTGTAAATGAACCACACTTTCTGTCTTCATTCTTTGGTTGAGAAACATCTGGGTTGCTTCCACTTTCTGGCTATAACAAATAAAGCAGCTATGAACATACTTGAACATGTGTCATTGTGTTATAGTAGAACATATTTTTGGTATATGCCCAGGAGCTGTGTAGCTGGTTCATTAGGTAGAACTATTTCCAATTTTTTGATAAAACAGAAGATTGATTTCCAGAGTTGTTCAACACATTTGCAATCCCTCCAGCAATGAAAAAGTCTTCTACTTTTTCTGCATCCATGCCAGCATGTGCTGTCATTTGAGTTTTTTAACTTAGCCTTTCTGATGATTATAAAGGGAAAATCTCATGGTTGGTTTGACTTGCCTTTTGCTGATGCCTAAGGATGTTGAACATTTCTTTAAGCTCTTCTTGGCCATTTGAGATTCCTCTGTTGACATGTGTCTGTATAATTCTGTACCCTATTTTTTAATTGGGATACTTGGTTTTATGGAGTCCAATTTCTTGGGTTCTTTGTGTATTTTGGGTTTTTGCCCTCTGTGGGATATAGGATTAGTGAAGATCTTTTCACAAGCTGTAGGTTACCATTATTGTCTTATTACTGTCTTATTGTCAGTAGATTTTTTGCCTTACAAAAGTTTTTAGTTTCATGGTGTCTCATTTATCAATTGTTGATCTTAATGTCAGTGCCGTGACACCTGTACTTATGAAGTATTCAAGGATACTTCACACTTTCACTCCTAAAAATCTTTGTTTGTCCATTTTTATGTTGAAGTCATTGATCATCTTCTATTTTAGTTTTGTGCAGGGTGATAAATATGGATCTATTTGCATTCCTCTACATATAAACCTCCAGTACCTGGATGTTTCTAGATGATGCTTTGCTCCATTGTATGGTTTGGGCTTCTTTGTAAAAAATCAAGTGTCCATAGGTGTGTAGACGCCACTTTCTTCAGGTCTACCCTTTTATCTGTAGCCATATATTGGTTCTTTGCCCCCATACCCCACAGCTCTGCCTGCCTTACAGAAGTGCTGTCATAACCCATAACACTTAGCTCTACCTGACTCCTGTGAGGCCTCTTTCAATCTTGGACACTCAAGCCAAACCACACTAGAGACAAATAGAATGGAAAAAAGGCAAGCATAATAGGGTAATAAACAGAACCCAATGTAATATGACATCATCAGAACACATCTCTGATTCTATGGCCTGCCCTGGTTATCCCAACACACCTGAAAAACAAACAAACAAAAAAGACCAGTAACCTTAAATCCCATTTCATGAAGATGATAGAGACCTTTAAAGAGGATATAAATAATTTCATTATAGATATACAAGAAAATACAATCAAACAGGTAAAGGGCCTTAAAGAAAAAAGCAAATAAATTCCTTAAAGACATATTGGAAAACACACACTCAAACAGGTAGAAGCCCTTAAAAACGAAACAAATAATGGAAGAGAGAAGCCCAGGCATAGAAGAATCGAACATTGGTCAAAGTAAAATGCTAAAAGTAAAATGTTCCTAACTCAACACATCCAGGATATTTGGGACAGTATGAAAAGACCAAACCTAAGAACTTTGGGGATAGCATATGAATTGTAAATGAAGAAAATATCTAATAAAAAATTGAAAAAAAAGAGAAAAATAAATAAATAAATAAATAGTAAGAAAGAAAGAAAACTAGGAATAGAAGTAGGTGAAGATTCTCAATTCAAAAGGCCAGAAAACATCTTCATGAAAATCATAGCCCAATGAAAGAGATGGTTCAAAGGCCTGACACTATTACTGATGCTATGGTGTACTTACAGATAGAAGCCTGTTATCACTGCCTTCTGGGAGGCCAAACAGCTGAAAGAGTCAGATGAATATACTTACACCCAATCAATGGACAAAAGCCTGGGACCCCTGTGGTTGAATTAGGGAAAACTTTGAAGAAGCTGAGGAAGAGGGAGGCCGCATAGGAAGACCAGCAGTCTCAACTAACTTGGACCCCTGAGATCTTTAAGACACTGAGCCACCAATCCGGCCACACACACTAGCTGATAGGGCCCCTAACACATATACAGCACTGGTCTGGCCTCAGTGAGAGAAGATGCACCTAATGCTGAAAAGACTTGAGGCCCAAGGAATGGGGAGGTCTACTGAGGTATGGGGTGGGGGCATCCTCTTGGAGAGGTTGGGGGAGGAGGTATGGAATGGGGAACAGTTAGAGGGTGGACCATGAGGGAGATAATGACTGGAATGTAAAAAATGTTTAAATAATAATAATAATTAAAAAATAAAAAAAGAAAGAGTTGTTTTTAATGTACAAGAAGTTTACAAAAATTTCAAGTAGATTGGATCAGAAAAGAAAATCCTCCTGTCACATGATAACATGATAATCAAAATGGTAATTTACATAACAAAGAAAGAATATTAAAAGCTTCAAGGGGAAAAGGCCAAGAGATATATAAAGCCCAACCTATTAGAATTACACCATTCTTCCCAAAATAGTGTTTTCTGCTCTACAATGTTATATAATTGACATTGATTTTTCACATTCCCTCTATTTCTGTTATGCTAATTATTGTGTTATAGAAGATTGATAACATTTCAAAGTTTTAGAAAATTTCCCATAGTTTTATTAATTAATAAATGAAAGAATTGACAATGATTCCAAATAGTCTTATTGAGGATAGCTTCATTCCACTCTTTTATTTTCTTTAACATTTATTTCACAGGACACTATTCATGTAGTTATACTCTATGGAAGATCCATTTTGTTACCATGTTTAGGATGTAATGACCACAGAGTTGGCTACTCTTATAACTTTATTTAAGGTCCTAAGAAATCTTGAACCCATTAGGCTCATTTAAGTACTTCATTTAAGAAACCTTTTCAAAATTTAATGCATACCAAGCATTATTCTTTGAAGTATGTCGATGTAGAACTCTTTATGATGAAAAACTTCAGAAAACTCTTATACCACAAGTGATATGGTTCTTTTGGAATTGGAAAAAGCAAAACTGTAAAGAGATTTAAAAGAAGCATATACTTTATGGGTTGATTTATATGGACTTTTCAATATGGATAAATCTGTTCAGATAAAAGGAACCTATACCACATTTAAAAAAAAAAAGCAAGAATGGAAATGTCAGCTCAGGTATGAAAAGATTGTTTCTGTTGTTGAAAAAACACTGTGCCGGGCATGGTGGTGCACACCTTTAATCCCAGCACTTAGTAGGTAGAGGCAGGCGGATTTATAATGAATATCTTTGTATTATACATATATGCATATGATTGCCCACAGAAACAGCAGACATGCATACTTTTGACTAACCTTTCTTTAGAAAACTTTGGCAAGTTAACTTTTTGACACGTAATCTCAATCTTTACATTTTATATTTTAATATTCAAAAAATCTTGTATCTGTATATTCCATAATATATAGGTAAATAATTCAAACTTTCAACAAAAAATGTTCAAGACATGTAGTGTTCTTCTAATTTGTCATGGTTCTACTCATTCATATTTTCTGCCAAATTAATTTTGAGGAAGTATATAAAAGCATTTAAAGATGAAGTAGAAAAAGCACGAAAGAGAATCAGTATCAGAACCTTAATATCATTCATGGTCTAAAACATTTCCCCAGAGAAGGAAAAGACAGAATCAACCTCTCCCTCTCCCTCTCCCTCTCCCTCTCCCTCTCCCTCTCCCTCTCCCTCTCCCTCTCCCTCTCCCTCTCCCTCTCCCTCTCCCTCTCCCTCTCCCTCTCCCTCTCCCTCTCCCTCTCCCTCTCTCCCTCTCTCCCTCTCCCTCTCTCCCTCTCTCCCTCTCCCTCTCCCTCTCTCCCTCTCCCTCTCTCCCTCTCTCCCTCTCCCTCTCCCTCTCTCCCTCTCTCCCTCTCTCCCTCTCTCCCTCTCCCTCTCCCTCTCTCCCTCTCCCTCTCCCTCTCCCTCTCCCTCTCTCCCTCTCCCTCTCTCCCTCTCCCTCTCCCTCTCTCCCTCCCTCCCTCCCTCTCTCTCTCTCTCTCTCTCTCTCTCTCTCTCTCTCTCTCCTGCTCTCCTTCTCACTCCTTCGCTATACTTCCTTCTCTTTTTGAGTGTGTGTGTGTGTGTGTGTGTGTGTGTGTGTGTACATGCAACATGCATGCATAAATGAGCCCAGGACTTAACACAGAAATAAGCAGAAGTATTCTAATAGCACTAGATTTTAACCACATTACTTTTCTTTATCCACAGTATTTGCATTTACCTTATCTCTGAGATTTTTTTCTCTATTCAGAAAGAGGTAACCCTTCATTAGTCATAATTGTGTATCAGGCAGTTAAAATTTACACATACTATAGTAAGATATGGATTTGAAATTAGCACTCTGGTTAAAGTTCCATTCATGGTCTCCATTGTAACATTTTAACTTATTAGTGAGTCATGTTGAATGTAATGAGAAAGCTAATTCTTAGTTATAGAAATGGGAAAACTGTGATTGGAAAATCAAGTTGAAGGAAGAATCAATAGCCCTTGATTAAATGATGCAACATAAATGAATTTAGGCAAAGTGGTGCTCACAATGGCAGATTAGAGTTGTCCCTAGGAAGCTTGTTCAAAGCCAGAGAGACATCTGGGATTTTATGTCACTATTCCATAGTACTTTAGTTGGGTTATTGATTCATGAAGTCTATATCATTTTCTCTAATTGTAATTAAACTGATTTTGATTTGACATTGAAAAGTATATTGCAACTGTTTAATTGAAAGAAAGTTGAGAACTACATTGAAGCAATTTCTAGTTCTTTACTGCTACTTTAAAAATTCTTTTCAAGGGCTAATCAGATTTTTTTGTTGGTTTTGCAAACTTAACTTTAATTGCAATCACATTTGTCATATAAGTTCTCCTAGATAAGTATGAAATGTGTATTTATTATCCATTTAACTGAGTTTCTTTAGCCAGTAGCTAGGACAAAGTTATTCAACATTATCATTACAGGTCCTACAAAGAAAAACTGCTGTTAGATTTGATATCATCATTTTTTTGAGACATTTCATACCTATAAACACTTGGAAAGTTCCACACGATGGATTTTGGGGAGCATTGGACATAGAAAAAGTAGTGTTTAATAGGTAGCATAAACTAATATTGTAGCTTACCTTTTCAAAGCATAAGCAGATAAACCAAGAATGTTTCAATACCACTCAGTAAGAAGAAGAAAATAATCATGGGAGGCAGAGGGAGAGAGGGATTTTTGGCAGCAGAGGGGGAAAGGAAGGGAACAGGGGCATGGAGACAGGTTGTGGTATGGGTATGGGGGAAGACAGGAGAGAAGCCCAAAGGGCCTGCAGAATGAATGGAAATATGCAGCCTCAGAAGATGGGAGGTGGGGAGACCCTCTAGAAAGTACCAAAGAGACTCTCAGGGGGTAAGAGACTCTCAGGACTCAATGGGAGTGACCTTAGATGAAATGCTCAACAGTGGAGAGAGGAAATTTGTAGAGCTCACCTCTAGCTGAAAGACAAGGCACCAAGTGTGAAATGGGGTTTCCATCCCACAGTCAAAATTTTTGACCAAGAAGTGTTCCAGTCTAAAAGAACCACCGGCACAAAAATGCAGAAGAGACTGAGGGAAAGGCAGTCGAGAGACTGGCCAAACTGGGAATATACCTCATAGAAAAACACCAACCCTTGAGTATTTCTGAAGCTATGATGAGCTTACAGACAGGAGTCTAACATGGCTGTCCTCTGAGAGGCCCAACCAGCAGATGACTGAGAGAGACACAGATACTGACATCCAACCTTTGGACTGAAGTTTGGAACTCCCAGAGTTGAATTAGGAGAAGAATGGAAGAAGCTGAAGAGGAGGGCAACCCCATTGGAAGACCAGGAGTCTCAACTAAGCAAGACTCCTGAAAGTTTCCAGACACTGATCCACCAAACAGGCAGCATATAGGAGCTGGTCCAAATCCCTCAACACATATATGATAGAAAAGTGCCTGGTCTGGCCTCAGTGGGAAAAGACACACCTAAGTCTCAGAGACTTGAGACCTCACTGAGGTGGGAGGCCTGGAAGTGAGGAGAATTCTCTTGGAGATATGAGGAGGAGAAATGAAATGAAGAACTGTGCAAGGGGAGACCAGGTGGCCAGGGCAATGAATAGATTATCTATTAATTAATTAAGGTTGGCTTCTAGGGCAATGGCAAGATGTAAGAGAGAGAGAGAGAGAGAGAGAGAGAGAGAGAGAGAGAGAGAGAACATTGGCTTTTAGTATATTTCCAACACTACTAAATCTAAGTCAAGATCAAATTCAAAATAAAATCATAACCTAGTCTGAATTCTTCAAACACAATAAAACACTGTAAATTCTCATAGCTACTTGCTCAAGGAAACTACTCCTCTTAATGTCGTATTAAGTAAAATTGACAAAGTACATTTTTATGAAGCTCTTTGTCAGTAAAAATTACCTCTGAGAAAAGGATATAAGATATTTTCATCTGAAATGCTTTTTCTAAATAAAGTGCATTCTCTCTATTAAAGCCTTCATCAACAATGACATTGAAATGTGCATTTTTCCATGACTAAAACATGAGATTCATTATTGAAAATCTCTTATTTCTTATCTAATTTGCCATTAATCAACCACCATTCATTTTAATGTGTCTTCTTATTCTTCCATATATTGTGCGGTGGCTCACTTATAAAAGTGAATATAAATCAAGAAATACACTCACTATTCTTTTACTAAGAAATATTATCCAGTGTGAGGTAACTAAGACCCAAAAGGACATCCATGGTATGTACTCACTGTTAAGTGGATATTAACCACACACAAAAAATATGTAATACAGAATATCCAAGATATAGTACACAGAACTAAAAAAGGTCAACAAGCTGAAGTGCCCAAGTGAGGATGCCTCAGTCTCACTTGGGAGGGAAAAGAAAGAAATTCCAAGTAGGGAGAGATGGAGGAACTTGGGAAAAAAAGACGAAAAGGGAAGGAGAGGGGAACGAGACATGGTACTGGGTGAGGGAAAGGGCTGAAACCCTGAGGTCCAGCAAAAAGAATGGAAACCAGCAACCTCAGAAATTAGGAAGTAGAGGGGAATCTCCAGAATGCTCCAGAGAGACCTGGGAGGTGAGAGACTTTAGAAGAAATACCTGAAAGTAGGGAGAGGGAACTTATAGATCCCACCTCAAGCAGAAAGACAGGGCATCAAGTGAGGGTGGAGATTGCCATCCCACAGTCAAAACTCTGACCCATAATTGTTCCTGTCTGAAAGAAGTGCAGGGATGGAAATGGAAAGAAGCCTGATGAAAAGAAGGTCTAGTGACAGTCCCAAAGTGGGGTCCACCTCAAGGGGAGGTCCCAAGACCTCACACTATTACTGAGGCTATGGAACGCTCACAAAAAGGACCTATCATGACTACCTCTGAAAGACCCAACAAGCAACTAAAAGAGTCAGATGAAGTTATTTGCACCCAACCAATGGACAGAAGCTATTGACTTATATGGTGGAATTAGGGAAAAGCTGGAAGAAGCTAAGGAGAGAGTCCCCATAGGAGAACCAGCAGTCTCAATTAATCCAGACCCCTGAGATCTCTCAGTCATTGGACTACCAACCAGGTAGCATACACCAGTTTATATGAGGACCTGCCCCAACACATATAGAGCAGAGGACTGCCTGTTCTGGGCTCATTCAGAGAAGATACACCTAACTCTCAAGAGTCAGGAAGCCCCAGAGAGGTTAGAGGTCTCTTAGGGTGGGTATTGGGAGGTAGGCACATTCTTGTGGAGAGAGGGGCAGGGAGAAAGTTTTGGGATGTGGAAGAGTTGGAGGGTGGACTGCAAGGGGAATAAAATCTGAAGTATAAAATAAATAAATAAATAAATAAATAAATAAATAAATGGTTAAATTTAAAAAGGAAATAATTAAATTATGTTTCTATGGAAAACAGAAAAATAAATAAATAAATGGATGTTTTTCTTACTGACAAAAATAGAAATTTAACTTACTTCTGTCTTCAATTTGTCATCTATTTATCCATCATCTATCTATCCATCTCTCTATTTCTTTCTATCTATCTATCTATCTATCTATCTATCTATCTATCTATCTATCTATCTATTGATTTATTGATCAATCATTTCTATCTAACTGCATGCCTGCTTGCTTCCCTGCCATGTATGTCTAATGATCCAAAAACAAGGAAGAAAATGTCAGGGATCTTTATTTATCTCATACTTCATAAAGCATTGAAAAATAAATAATCATCAAATACTAAAAATATATCTACCATCATAGACAGAAACTCAAAAAACTCAAGAATATCAATATTTGGATTGTTAAAAGTTAACAATTTTAATAGGCATTGTCCTGGAATTAGCCATATGTTTTTAAATAAAGCTTGCAAAAATCTGAAAACAAACCCAACCAATATCCTTGCTGTTATAATTTTAGACACACAATAAACAATATAACAGGATCAATTCTATTTTATACACATTTTGTTATAACAGTGTGGGTTTTTAATATGCTGACCAGAAATACAATTTTAAAATGGCTCATCATATATTATAAATATATTTAAAGTGAAGGAAAATATGATATTATTTATTTGACTCAACATAGAAGAGGCAACGTTACACTTATCCATAGACTCACCATTTTATTAATATAGCATCTGAATTTTGTATACTTTTTGTATTTCATCAGTTACTTTATAAGTGTTCCTCATTTAAGAAGCCTATTTAAAATTAGCAAAACAGTTGTTTCTCTACTTTGCAATACTGACATTGAAGCACAGAGGAATTTTAAGCTTTCCCAAGTTACACAATTAATGTGAAGAAAGATTGTTATATAGTGACACAAGGCAGTCATCAAAGACTCTTTAATAAGAGTACACATAAGACTCAGATTAAGGCCAGATACTCCACATACCCCTAATACTTAAGGGAACTTAAAGATGATCATCATATTTGTCAGTCAGGGACACAATGACAAAGTAAGAACATTTGAAGTGTCTCTAAAGGTTGTTTTTTTTTTTATTATTATTTATTTGTGTGCCTAAAGTTTTTATTGTTTGAAAATTCTAAAACGTTAGAAGCCTAACATGTTGTTGCTTTTGAAATATACTTCTCCAGAGAACATTTTTTAGCTTTTCAGAGGTTTTAGAAAAACTGTATGTTGTAATAAATCTCCAACACAAATATATGCCCTGGCAATGAAAACACAACTCAATTAATATGAATACATGCTGCGCACCTAGATTGGGCAGATCTACCACTACCATACCATTTTCCACATCTTTGGGACCCCTTAGAAATTGCAGTTTCTCCAGGCCATGTGCTTCTGCTCTGCTTTTCTTCTTCTTCCTCCTCCTCTGAGTCCTCTCCTTCTTCCATTTTCTCCTTCTTCTTTCTCTCCACCTTTTGCTCCATCTTCCCTTTTATCTACCCAATCATCAGCTCTCCTTTATTTTACAAATTAAGGTGGGAAGCAGGTTTACAGGAAATAACTGAGTGCTGACTCATTCCTTGTTCACAACCACTCACCAGAGAACATAAATATAATTAGCCCTAGGGCTATCCACAACAACTGTATTTATTACATGTCTTTCAAGGATATTAATTATAGGGATTATATTAATAACTTTGTTTTCATTTAATTAACTCCAAAAAGTTCTGTATCAAAGTATATTCATATCCTGAGGTGTTGAAAGTTAGACCTAAATATATAATTTCTGAGAGGATTCTGCTCAGTACATAGCACTCATATATATGTCTGGACATGAAATTCCACAATAATCCTATTTGTCATTAGCCAACCAAAACAAGCCATGTGGGAAAAACCAGGTTTATCTGTGCAACAAATTAGTACTGAGCAACCAAAGCAATAAGCTGTTTTATAATGTAACAGTTTAGGTTGGTTATGGAATGATTTGACTGCAAGAAACACATAAACAAAATGCATTAAGGTGAATCTAGCTGGACAAAATTTTGCACAAAATAAAAGTCTATCCAAGCTAATATATTAAGATAATTCATGAAGTCAAACCATTGGAAGGAGGATAAATCAGAAGGAATTACAGATAGATACGAGGAATCACTTAGAAGTGATAGAGAGATGCATTACATTGATTGAGAGGATTGTATAGAAGCTTAAATGTATCAAAATACAGAATTTATTATGGTAAGTATAGCTCAATAAATTAATTGAAAGTTTAGAATGTACATTACTTTTAAAAACAAAGTATATTCATCAACATTATTCATCAACAATGATATAAATTAATATTACAGCATCATGGAAACACTATAAAATTCAGGATATAAAGCAATTTCACTAATACAGCTAACATTCCTCATGTGCTCTCTCAACTTTATGGCAAGTTAGTCTCTGAATTGTCGGCCTTTCCATGCAATACAGAGGCAATGTTCTTTGGACAATGCAGAATCCATCTTTAGCTTTCAGAAAAGAGATTATTTTTATTTTAAAGACTTTTTTTCTATCCCACCTATGTAAAGGATACTTTTCACTCAAAAACCTAATCCTTTCTTTCAATAAATGAGTTCCTCCAATATCTGTTATTCGTGGTTTTAGCTACTTAATTATCTTCTGAATTTTGCTAGAATAAGTAACCTTGGAGTGTTAACAAAAAGCCACTGTTGCTCTTTGATTGATTGAAAGTAATATTTAGCAAATCTCACCATGACCTTATTATTTTTTCAAGAAAAACAATTCATAGCTTACAGCTAAATATGAACCCTTTAACTTTAGGATTTTCTCAAGGTAAACCAAGTCACAACTTTCTGAGCTAAATTAATATGTTACTTACATATGGCCATTTATGACTTCATATTATAATTCAATTCAATAGAGTTTCCGCCTATATTTCAAACAATGTGTTTCTTTTTTCTCCTTTCTGTGATATTTTGGGGCACATGATTATGTTGTTACTTACGTATATGTGATGATGATGCTAGATGTTAGATAATGCCTAACTATGAGAAAAAAATCCATCCCTTTTCAATTAATTTTAACTTCACAAAATTGACATTAACAACTGTTCAATCATTAGTCACATGAAAGAACAATAAGCTTTTGTTAATTAGTAAGCAGCAGATTTCTTTCATTTTCTCAACTTTGAATTGAATGCTAAAGTTACTTACATAATTCCCAGTATCTTTTTGTGCAATCAGCACGTTGCTAGAAAAATTTCTATTAATTATTAGGTAGTTCCCATAAAAAATCTATGATAAATATGGTGAAAAGTATGATTTTAAAATCTTGGTATCTGTAAATCTGAATTCCTTGCATTATTTACTGTCTTTTCTCATTTAGGTGGACCAAAGATATCAAAGCTTTTACACAATGGTTCCTATCTTTTTTTTTTAATTTTTTTTAATTAGGTATTTTCCTCGTTTACATTTTCAATGCTATCCCAAAGGTCCCCCATATCCACCCCCCCAATCCCCTACCCACTCACTCCCCCTTTTTGGCCCTGGCGTTCCCCTGTACTGGGGCATCTAAAGTTGGCAATTCCAATGGGCCTCTCTTTGCAGTGATGGCCGACTAGGCCATATTTTGATGCATATGCAGCTAGAGACAAGAGCTCCGGGGTACTGGTTAGTTCATATTGTTGTTCCACCTATAGGGTTGCAGTTCCCTTTAGCTCCTTGGGTAATATCACTGGCTCCTGCATTGGGGGCCATGTGACCCATCCAATAGCTGACTGTGATCATCCACTTCTGTATTTGCTAGGCCCCGGCATAGTCTCACAAGAGAGAGCTATATCTGGGTCCTTTCAGCAAAATTTTGCTAGTGTGTGCAATGGTGTCAGCGTTTGGAAGCTGACTATGGGATGGATCCCTGCATATGGCAATCTCTAGATGGTCCATCTTTTTGTCACAGCTCCAAATTTTGTCTCTGTAACTCCTTCCATGGGTGTTTTGTTCCCATTTCTAGGAAGGGGTAAAGTGTCCACACTTTGGTCTTCCTTCTTCTTGAATTTCATGCGTTTAGCAAGTTGTATCTTATATCTTGGGTATCTTAAGTTTCTGGGCTAATATCCACTTATCAGTGAATACATATTGTGTGAGTTCCTTTGTGATTGGGTTACCTCACTCAGGATGATGCCCTCCAGGTCCATCCATTTGCCTAGGAATTTCATAAATTCATTTTTTTTTATTAGCTGAGTAGTATTTCATTGTGGAAATGTACCACATTTTCTGTATCCATTCCTCTGTTGAGGGGCATCTGGGTTCTTTCCAGCTTCTGGCTATCATAAATAAGGCTTCTATGAACATAGTGAAGCCACCAATAGATTGGGAAAGGATATATATATATATCCAATATATATAAAGAACTCAAGAAAATCAAATAACCCCATTAAAAAATGTGGCTCAGAGCTGAACAAAGAATTCTCACCTGAGGAATGCCGAATGGCTGAGAAGCACCTGAAAAAAATGTTCAACATCCTTAATAATCAGGGAAATACAAATCAAAACAACCCTGAGATTCCACTTTACTCCAGTCAGAATGGCTAAGATCAAAATCTCAGGTGACAGCAGATGCTGGCGAGGATGTGGAGAAAGGGGAACACTCCTCTATTGTTGGTGGGATTGCAAGCTTGTACAACCACTCTGGAAATTAGTCTGGCAGTTCCTCAGAAAATTGGACATAGTACTACCGGTTCCTATCTTTAATAGAACATATCATTCACATGTGTTTTTTATTGTCTTCAGAAACGTTTCCCATTTCTCAAAAGCACACCGTGCATATCAGATTCAAAATTTACTGTAATCCAGCATGATTTCATGTTAATTAATTACATTTGCAAGCATTATATACTCAAAAGAGGTCATATATTCAAGTTCCCATTATATTGATTTTGGAAAGAATCTAACAAATACACCAACCAAAATTGCCTATTCAAATCTGAATTCTCCACTGTGAACTATATAAATTCCTAACAATCAAAGCATCATATTTTTGATAAATACTTTTCAATGATATCTGTGTACTCTAGCAATCAATCCTAGTTATGAAAAATACATTTTGTTTAAACATTCTCACCGCTATATTATTATTATTTAGACATATTTTCTAAACCATGATCAATATTCAATTTACAAGTTCATTAATCTTTTGTAAACCCTTGAGTCTGATTTTAATCTAACAAATGGTTTTACAGTTTCTAAGGTTCCTTTTATCACACTTAGTAGAAAACTTTTATATGTGGGGAATGAGTACGTATTTGTATTTTTTTACAGGTATGTGTGGAGGTGAATATCCTCATATATATGTAAACGTATGTACAGTTTGTATAACATGTACATGTATGTAGACAGCAGCATTGGCATCTTCCTCAATATCTTTTCATTTTATCTTTCTTTCTCTCTCTCTCTCTCTCTTTCTTTCTTTCTTTCTTTCTTTCTTTCCCTCCCTCCCTCCCTCCCTCCCTCCCTCCCTCCCTCCCTCCCTCCCTCCCTCCCTTCCTTCCTTCCTTCCTTCCTTCCTTCCTTTTTCTTTGTTTCTGTCTTTCTTTCTCTTTTTCTTCCTTTTTTAGAGGCAAGAGATCCCACTGAACTTTGGTCTATTTGATTCACCTGTACAGTGTCTTTTCAGTTATAGTTTTTATGAGCATGGTAGTATTACAGACTATATATTGTTTCCTGTCTTGTTTTCCTGTTAAAATACATGACCCAAGAAACCTAAGGAATGCAGGGCATAAATGTGCTAACAGTTCTAGACCAGAGTCTGTTGCAGGTCATAAAGTCTTGATGGTAGGAGCTTGGTGCAGTTGAGCACATTGCATCCACAGTCAGTAAGCCAAGTGATGGGCAGTGGATTTCAGTTCATTTTTCACCCTTTTAATTCAGTCCATGACACAATTTTGTGGAATGACACCACCCACAGTTTGTGTAACTTTTTGACCATTGCATTATCCTTTCTAGATAATTTCCACAGGCATTCCAGGAAGGATTTCCTTAATTATTCTACATCCCATAAACCTAACCTTCAGGATTAAACATGCACCATAAAAAAAAAAAAAAAAAAAAAAAAAAAAAACAATCCTTGTACAAGAAATTTGTCACAGGGAAGTTTCGATATCCCCAGGATAACTTGATCATTTAGATTTGGTTCATCTGCTTGGTTGCCAGACAAATGGTTATTCGTGATCAATCCTGAAAGTAAAATAACTTTATATAAAATACTCATGTGTGACTGTTTATCTCGGTGAAAATCTGCAGGCCTTATTTTAAAAGACCTCGAGTTTAAATCTCCACCACCACAGAAAATTTAAATGGTGACACATGCCAGTAATCACAGTCTTTAAAATATCGAGGCAAGAAGAACTGATATTCAGGGTCAGCTTTAGCTACATGTTCAAGTTTGAGATCAGTCTGTGTTCTATGAGAATTTGTCCCCAAAACTAAAAAATGAAAGAAAAAGATTCAAATATTCTCTCAAAGTATTCACTGTAGTAGTGAGAATTGAGTTTGTTAGCAGGTCTTTAGTGCTATTAGCTATTAGTCACTGTTAATGTGAGTTTCCAATAAAATTTCAAAATTATTTAAGGGATAATGAAATTAATATGCTATTTTATGATTATATCAACCATTTCCATGATTTTTGAACTTATATTCCATAATAGTTATATATGAAATTTAGGTGCTATACCCACAAAGCTTTAGTTTCTCCATATGTAAAATCAGTGTAAAACACAGTCTTATTCACTCTCTTAATTTTGTTAAGAGACACCACGAGCCCAGCAGCCTTTATGTATAAAAACAAAAAACAAGCAGAGAAACAATAACAACAAAACATTTAACTGGGCTTTGCTTGCACTTTCAGAGTGTTAGTCCATCATCATGGTAGGGAACATGATGGCACTCAGGCATGCATGGCCCTGGAGCTGAAAGCTTTACATTCTGATAAATAAGCAGCAGGAAAAAAGACTGGGCTTGACATAGGCTTCTGAAAACATAAAAGCTGACCTCCAAGGCCACATTTCCTCCAATAATGCCAAGCCTTAACCGTCCTGACACTATCAAAGAGTTTCACTCCTTGGTGACTAGGCATTCAAATATGCGAGCCTATGGGGGCCATTCTTACTCAAACTACTGCACTCAGACACCGATCATTTTATTTATGGACTTATTAAATGACACAATAATGGTTTCTGATACATATAAATGAAATATTTATTTTTTGTGTTTTCTAGCTTTCTTCTCATAATTAAATAAGAGTATTAGAATAGGCCATTCACTTGAGGCTTATAAGATTCATCTGAGATCCTGTTATCATATTTCAGATCAGAATTCAGTCAAGGTGATAAAAATGATTTACCCATCTTGACCAAATACTAAGGCCTTATTTCCAACAATAATAAAGTCATATATCATTCTTTAAAAAATATTGGTTATTTTATTTATTTACATTTCAAATGTTATTCCCCTTTCCGGTTTTCCTTCTGCAAACCCCCATCCCACCCTACATCCCCCTTCTTCTATGTAGCTCCCCCACCCACCTACCCATTCTTGCCTCACTGCCCTAGCATTGCACTATGCTGGGGCATCAAACCATCACAGGACCAGGGGCCTCCCCTCTCATTGGTGCCAGATCCACTGCTGCATATGCAGCTGAAGCCATGGGTCACTCCATGTGTATTCTATGGTTTGTAGTTTAGGATGAATTATTATTTACTATTATTTGAAAATGCTATAATGGTACTACAAAATATTCTAATACTAACACAATATCTCACATAAATATCAGTATAAGACATGTACAAAATCATGAAATGTTATTTTTCAGAAGAAACTCATTAATCCATTTAATGTATATGATAATAGTGTTTTTATACCACTTTGATTTTTAATACATTCTTAAAAATGTGACTAAATTCTATAGTAAGTCAAAGATTTGTAACATCTCATAGGAGTCACTTAATAGAATCTATAAAGATAGATTTTAGCAGTTAATGGAAACAATGAAAATTATAGACATAAAATATAATATTGATATGCATGTTACTATTATAAATGTTTATAGACTTAAGTACATTATGTTAAGAATGAAAGTTACTTCATAACATAGTAATGTTTTTTTGTAAAAGGATTTATTTTTTTTATTATATCTAAGTACAGTGTAGCTGTCTTCAGATGCAACAGAAGAGGGTGTGAGATATCATTACGGATGGTTGTGATCCACCATGTAGTTGCTGGGATTTGAACTCAGGACCTTCGGATGAGCAGTTGGTGCTCTTAACCACTGAGTCATCTCTCCAGCCCCATAGTAATGTTTTATCCTTTAATGTTTTGAAGACATGAAATAACTTGTAAATAAAAATCAAATCAATCAATCAATAGGCAAGGAATAGTGTCAAGAAACAAACCCAGCCATTTATGTTAGACTGCCTGTCTTCTAAGCACATAGAGGTTGAGGTATAAAATTTCATTTCAAGCTGTTTTCTTAGTCTCATGTCAGAAAAAAAATGTTGCAGAGATTAAACTCAAGTATTATGTTTCCAAAAACATATATACATCAATACATCAAGTTTGTATTGTGTATGTTACAATTGTGCTGATAAATTAAAGCCAAGTCCATGAAATTTTAACATTCAGAGTTTTAGTCTGGTAAACATAATCATGGACAAGTTTGTATACTCAAACATCCACACGTCTGTTGTGAAACTACAATGATTAATTTTCATGACTTTCTAAATGCCCTTTATAAATAATTTAAAGAAGGGCTTAGTTGATCTATAGCAGAGTTATGCATTTGCTAATTAAGCCTGACTCCATTTATGAAAGTTAATTTAGGAATTACCTTTTGCTACATAGATTGCAACAGTCAAGCATTCAGAAACTGAAGCATATAGCTTGAAGTACATATGGACAATTTGAAAGTAACTGCAAAATCTCCAACACACTAAACACTAGGCAATTTGAGTCTAGAAATACAAAGACCTATGTTAAGCCTATTATTTCCCAACTGTCCTAGTTTATTTTGAAAGGATTTATATTATAAAAGTCCAAGATTAATTCTAGACATAAATTTTTTCCGAAACATACTAAAATAATCTGAAATTTAAATTGCGTAGAAGATAGCTTTATATTTAATTAAATCTGTAAAGGCATATGAATGAACTATTCAATTGTTACTTAATTAATTAACAATCTCTAATTAAACAAAGTGCATATGCCCCTCCACAAAGACATACACCTTTATAATACACACACACACACACACACACACACACTCACACACACACAGACCCGTGTGTGTGTATACACATACACACATTTGGTTTTTTAATCTGGTTTAGGTTGAGAAGATTTTATATTTATATTATACCATTGTTGCCACAGGTGTTTTTATACTAGTAGGCATATAGCTTTTAGTTTATTAAAACATTGTTATTTTGATAAGCTAACTCTTTTTTATATATTATTTATGAGCATATACGGTGAAAGTGGGGCCAGTTGATGGTGGTTAGATAGAGCTAAGAAATTAGTGGTGAATAAGAAGAGACCAGCATCAGTGAGGTACAATCTTCTGAGAAGTGTTTTCTGAGAGCACAATAAGGTGTGTTCCAGAGACAGCCAAGGCGGGACATCATGCTGTAGCTGCACTTGGTAATGTGTAGAAGTTACCCAGGTGGTACTTGTTTAGAAGCCATAAAGGATGATTGTCATTTAGAGAGGCTGAATCTTGGCACTGTGAGAGGCCATGGAAGGGCATTGGTGAAGTTGCAGCTTCAGTTGCAATTGATGGCCCAGGACTGAAGGGGTCATGCAAAGGATTTGAGGCTTGGCACCAAGAAGAGAGTCTATTGGTGAAGCTTAGTTGCAGCAGAAGACCCCAGTGTGTTGGAGATGCCAGTACCTTGGGATGGTTACCAAGAACAGCACTGGCTGTGAAATGGATTAACCTGAGCTTAGAATGCTACAGAGGGCAGAGCTGGAGAAGTGATGCCAGCCAGCCCTTTGGAGAAGCCCAGAAGCTCATGTGTGGACCTCAGACATTGAAAGGAGAAGCTGTAACATTGAAGTTGCCTTGGTGACACCAAGATGTTCTAGATACCACCACTGTGGGCTATCTGCTGAGGACAGCTGCTAACAGGTAATTGAACCAGCCTTGCAGAAAGAAGTTTGTTGCAGTCGACAAAGATGAAAAAAAGGGAGTTGGAGATCTGAAGATCACTTTGACAACAGAACTGGAGATGCACAGTTTGGAGTTTGCTCAGCTTGTTGTCTGTCTTGCTTTGGAGATTACAGTTAAGTGATTGGATGGATCTCAGAAGATTCTTTGAACTTTGGACTTTTAACAAAGTTGAGACTCCCATAGACTATGCGGGCTTTGGGAGTTGGACTAAATGTATTTATTATGCTATGTTTCAGTATGGCTCCCATACACTCGTATGTTTGAACAAGCCTGTGGCGGCCAGGGAGTGAAATATGATGGTTTGTATATGCTTGCCCCAGAGAGTAGCATTATTAGAATGTGTGGCCCTGTTGGAGTAGATGTGTCACTGTGGGTGTGGGCTTTAAGAACCTTCTCCTAGCTGCCTGGAAGTCACTCTTCCATTAGCAGCCTTCAGATGAAGATGTAGAACTCTCAGTTCTGCCTGTACCATGCCTCCCTAAATGCTGCTATGCTCCTACCTTGATAATAGTGGAATGAACCTCTTAATCTGTTAGCCAGCCGCAATTAAATGTTGTCCTTTATAAAATTTGCCTTGATCATGTTGTCTGTTCACAGTAGTAAAACCCTAAGACAAGAAGCAAGTGCTTTTAACAACTAATCCATCTCTCCAGCCATAGGATATTGAATATTCCTATACTAAATAAGTGAAGAAATAGATATATTTATCCTGATTGAACATGACACAATACATACATACATGTATGAAATACTCTGAATTAAGGGCCACATTTATTTTTTGGTATTATTTATATAATGATGAAAGTCCCTTAAATATTATTTCATAAAATTACCTAATGTTTAGCAGTATTATATCATTCATTAAGTCATAACAAGACTCCAAGGATATAAATAATTATTACTTCCAAGTAATAAAAATAAAATAATTTATTAATTGCAAAATTCTATAAAACTATTTATTCTTAAGGCAGTCCCATATACATATTGATAATTCTACTTTAAGTTAATAGTAAAATGTTGATTTCAACTGCTGAATCAGGCACCCATGTACTACTGAGGTAGAATTACTGTTATTCAAACAAAAGTGGTGTAATTTCCCTTAACATTCTAGTCACAGAAAATGCAAAACAAACCAAAGTTTATAAAAATAAACTACAATTTTTATCTTTTAATATCATAAAGTATTGCTTTCTAGTGTGTCATATTTACTTTCTAATTATGGATGAAAATATTTAGCCTTGAAATATTCACTCTTATTAAAAGCACAAAGAACCTCAAAGTGAATACACTCTGAAACCATATAGCTCAGCTGTGTAATTCTGGGAACTATTTAATTTTTCTGTGTCTGCTTATGTTATTTATAAAACAAAATGCTGAATGAATTACTTTTATTATTGATATAGTCAATTATCTGACAAGAAACAAATTAGGGTAGAAGGCTTATTTTGGAAAACAGTGTCTTATACAAGAGAAGTCTCAGCAGGAGAAGTATGAGGAGATGGCAACTCTGAGTATGTAGTCAGGAAGCATAGTACAGATGGAAAGTTGGCCTACACTGTAATACCTCAGATCTTTTCTTAGTGACCCATACCCCGCAGCATGCCTACATTTTACAAGTCTTCCATATCAGAGGTAATAGTTGGCAACTAATGGTCAATATCCTGTAAAGGATATATATTTTTTTTATTGAAACCATGAAACCCCACCACTACAGCCTGTCACCCACAGACTATGGCTAGCTGATTCACCTCAACTAGTAATGTCCTCATAGTCTTTAATAGTTCCCTGAGTAATAAAAGTTCCAAAGGCTGTTCTTGAGACCAGGATTATCTCCTTAATGGTGAATCCTTGTTTAAAACCAAACCAAACTGGCCAACCAACCAACCAAACAATAACTCAGAATAGTTCTCCAGAAGCCATCCTTTCAGTGGAAAGTTATAACTAGTAAATGATGGAGCCATGATTTCTACTGTGATTTTGGGGGTCTAGGTCTAATTTTATGAATATAAAGCTCATCAAATATAATTTCACATTTAGTGAATTGATTAAATAATGCATTTCTCTAGAGAATATTAACTTTCTTGCATCACCTTTTTCTAGATATAGACAAATCATACTGTTAAAACAAGATCTGGAACACACCTGTTTGATACTGAGGAACTTAATTAACTGTGAGAGATCAATGAACTCTTTTTCAAACTAAAGATAATAATAAGTATGTCTAAGAATTACTAGACGGCTCAAAGGTGTATTTTTGGGGAATCTTTCAGCCTATGTCAATAACTAGCTAAGCTGTTATAGCATTGAGTTGGAAAAATGGAACTGAACTGGAATTGGAAGGCTCCAGTCTCACATAAAAAAAATTGATTCTAGGATATTCAGAACCACATCTCAGCATTCTCTTTGTGTGTTTATTTTGTAAAAATACATAATAGTATGGAGCCAATTGAGAAAAGAAGGATGGTAAACATTGCAAATGAATTTTCAACTCACAAATCCTGCATGATAGTGTGCTGTGAGTTAAACAACAGCAGAGCTTCTGCAATAAGCATTGGAAGATCAGGCTAATGCAAACTGTTTTGCCCAAGAGATAATATTTCTGAGTTTTTTTTTTTTTACATTGTTAAGAAGTAATATTATTTCCTGTGATCAGCTGAGATGTCCATTTAGCAGTTAGAGTGTAATATAGTCTACAGTGTGACAGAAACTCAGAGTGATGTTGGATATTTGAATAGAAGTGAGAATTGACATATTTTGAAGAAAAGAAAAACATTTGCTTTTATGATATTTTTGTGGCCACATAAGGATTTTGTGGTCTCTGGTGATTGGATTAATCTAATTTATCTTCAAATTTCTGGTTATGTGGAATAACTGAATGAATCCATCACATATTGCTTATCATATGAGGTAAGACATAGTATATGAGTTTGAAAATACAAAATAGTCCTTATATATCTACTTTGGGGAGATAAAATTGCCTGTGGAATAGTTTCATAAATAAAGTTGTAGAAGTGAAATATAAAAGGGAGAATATAGAGTAGTTTCCTTAGAGATATTAATCTGATATTTAACAGGGTTCAAAATATCTAAAAGCATATACATGGAATATAATTTTAATAATTCATGATTGTGAGAGATACTTGACTCAGTACAATAATCATATTCAAGGTGAAAAGGTGGATTGTCACTATAGCCCCAAATACTTTCTTAAATTTTTTACTTTGTCCTTTAAGAAGAATATTTAATTTCAACTCTTGAGTCTTGAATATTCAGCAATTCTATTATTCTCTTTATATAATTCATTTTAGGCAATATTGCTAAGTAATTATAAGATTATTTAAACTTAGGACTGAGATGATAGCTTGGTACAAAAGTGCTTGCTTTATATACACAGTCCAATTTTATATCCCTCAATCCAGGTATAAAATTCATACTAAGTGTACAAAATCCAGGGCTATGAAAACAGAGATAGATATTTGAGATTCAGTAATCAGTCAGTCTGTCCCAATCAATGAATTCTATGTTTAGTGAGAAATCCTATCTTGAAACAAACAAATACAGAACCAACCAAACAAATAAAACCATAAACATAGATGACACCTGAGGAATTACATGCAAAATTGTGCTATATATACTATGCACGCTCCAGTGAAGTCTGCTTGGCAGGCCAAGAGGCCTGAAAGCACTCACAAGGCAAAGAGTTTCATGGCAAAGAGTTTAACAGAAACCTAACCTCCTGGAACCAGGCATTCTCATAACCCGTATACTCATACCCTATCCCAGCTGTAGTCTGGTGTATGGATCCACGTTCTCCCTTTAGTATTATTTTATTATAAATGCCTTTAAAGATTGAATTCTGACATAGCTAAGCCTTGGCCAGTGTTCCAACATCCCAGAAAATCCTTGAAGCTGACAAACTTGGAATTCAGTAGGAATTCAGTGAGAAAGTTTTCTATTCAGTAACATTCAAATTTGCTTCTAGTAAAGACAGTGAAAGTAATTAGGCATTACAAAGAATGGAGCCAGAATAGCTCAGGGCTGGTCTGAAGAGTGTTTATTTGGGACAATAGCCAGCCTTACTCAGACAAGGGAATTCACAATGGCCTAGCTAATAGGTGGGGTTACCATGTAAGAGTTAGGGAATCACCCTGAGACAGGTTTCTTCACTAGAACCCCTGGTGGTGGGTTTAAAAATAGACTAGCATTACACCTGGCTCCCTTCTTAGAGGTAAACAGCTGTGCCTGGTCCCCACCATCTTTTGATGTATACATTTCTTATGTTTTGTGTCACTGTAACTCGGCAGATTTATCTCACCTGGTTTCTTGTCGTTCTTCTGTATAAAAAGTATGATTTCGACTTGAAAAATTAAATTCAGATTCTATACAATCTCCTGTGTTTCATCTGTCTGTCTGTCATTCGCCGACTGCTTGTCCACCTGTAACCAGAGGCCCGTACTATGCAGACAAGGGACCAAAAGTGTCTGAGGCATACACACACACACACACACACACACACACACACAGGCATAATGTTATTTCGCATTGTGTGGGGTATATCCTTGTGTTATTTAAATGCTGATTTCTCTGCTCTCATGCCTTGCTGCAATCTGGACAGAGCATTGTAATGTTTATGTTAAAAATTTCATGCCTCAAATTTGTGTAAAAGGAGTTTGTCATTTATTCTCTGCCATGCCAATAAAATCTGATTAGGCAATTGCTGGGCACAAGAGAGAATAATGTGGGATTTCTGCCAGCCAATAGAGGGAGAGAGAGAGAGGAAAAAGGGGGATTCATCCACTAGGAAGGTAAGAGAAGATATCATGGAGAACCATATCTGAAGCTCAGAAAGCCAAGCCAATACCAACGTGCAAGTATCTCTGGGATTTGGGCTGGGAGCCAGATTACAATAAATGATTGAAATAGATCAATTACTGGCCAGCTACTGTGTGGTAAAGCTTGAAAATAAATCTTAGTTTCTCAGTCATTGTTGGAGATCTAGCTCAGATAAAGAAATATAGCTGCTGGATTAATTTACTGTGTATACTTATATTAAAATTACTAATAAACACATGCAACTAAACATGCATGTGTATCTTCTAACTGGTTAATATGAAAAAGCACACACACACACACACACACACACACACACACACATACACACATACATACTCAAAGAGAGAGAGAATTGTGATGACTACATATGCCACATGAAAGTCAAACACAGAATATATGCTTGCAAATCTCTATGACCTTTGGTGATAGGACCAGAGCTGGCAGAATGTAGAACTTAGATGATAGAGAAAATATACTGTATTTCTTAATTACTGTTGATGTCAAATATATTCTCAGTGAGGAAAATGCATGTCTGAATCATCATACAATTTAAAAAATTATTTTCAATAAACAGAAAAATATTGTAAAGACCAGAATATTCAGAATCCTGATACTCAGAGAAAGTTCAGCTCGAGCTGAAAGATATTATTGAATTTGGTTTTCATGTCTAGAAGCAGACAAAGAAAGAATGAAATAGCTGGTTTATTTGAAATATGCGAGTTATTGCCGTAAAGTATTTTTAGATATAGCAAACCATCATTCTGACACGTTCAGATTATTTGGATTTAATATATTCAAACAACATTCTGAAATAAGAAACCAAGGATGCTAGCAAGCATTTCATTTCAAAATAGATGTGACAAGATTGCTTGGGAGAAACTCCTCTTTCAGGATTTCTTCAGCATATGTTTAAGTACCGTTGCATGGAGATGAGGGGGGCTCATTTATCCTTTTTACAACGTGTTCTTATTTTAACCATTATGTGGAATCACAGACAAAGAATAGGCATTGTGAATGACCTCCATCATGTAGTTTTGGAGATATAAGGAATTCCAGGCACATTCCTAAACACTGTAAGAGCAATAAACAGCAAGCCAATATCCAACATCAACTTAAAAGGAGAGAAATGTGAAACAATTCCATTAAAATCAGGAACGAGAAAAGGCTGTCCACTCTCTCCCTCTCTATTCTATATAGTACCTGAAGTTCTATCTAGAGCAATAAAACAACAAAAGGACATCAAGGGGAAACAAATTGGAAAGGAAGAAGTCAATGTATCATTCTGCACAAATAATATGATAGATACCTAATTTAAACCCAAAATTCTCCTTATCTTTTCAATCACTTGGCCTGAAGCTACACAGAATAACTAAAACCCTGTGTTCTTCTCTCTCTATTTTCCTCCTATATCAGTGTTCTTCAGACATGGCTATCCATTAGCCCTCAGAATTCTTAAAGTAGTAATTATATTATAATTGATCTCATGCCACATAGCTCACACAATTTGTTGATAAATAAAACTGGATTATTAAGTGTGTTCTTATACCATATAAATTTTAAGAATTTTATTTTGATTTATTAATTAAAATAAACAACTCAATTTTTACTAAAAGTATGTTCAGATTCTTAAATTTAAAAAGGGGGTGTGTTAGATACCTTTAAAGTGTTTTATTTTTCTTTCAATTTAAGAGAAGTTGAGATTCATGTGATTATATATTACTTGAAAAATCTTTTAGATAACCATTTATTTTTAGTTATCACAATTTCTTAATCTTTGGTTTCCTTTTGTGGGGAAATTGATGTTAAAATATAGGGTAAAGGAAAGAAAATATCACTTTTCAATATGTTTCATAGTTATCTATATTCAGACAATTATGTCCTTAAATATATAATACTTAATTAAAAAAGAATGAGATTAAACACTGTCAGTTGTCGAAGCAAACACTTTTTTGCCCCAATGTGAATAAGAAAATACCAGAAGTTTAAAAAAGTAGTGTAGATATTCAGTAACAAAATATAAAGATCTTATGTAAAAGAGTCTTTATAAATAGAGAGCAGAATCCTTAAACATGAGAAAATGCTGCCCTACAACTATCAAAAAATAAAGGATGTATCCCTTAAGTTTCTCCTTGAATCAAGAAAATAAAGGAACTGAGCATGTAAATAATGAATGAAACAATTGCCACTGTCAGAAACTTTGAAGAATCCATGCCATGCTGGGCAGTGGTGGCACATGCCTTTAATCCCAGCACTTGGGAGGCAGAGTGAGTTCCAAGACAGGCAGGGCTACACAGAGAAACCCTGGAAACCCTGTCAAAAAAAAAAAAAAATCCATGCCAAACATGGAGTCATAAACATAAAGGGAAATAGGTCGGCATCTTTGCTTGTTAAAAATCACAGTTGGAATTTTATCAGGCAGTAAATAAAGATGAAAGTGGGCTATGTGTTTTTATTGCATTAAATAGTAAATTATTGTGATTATATGTACATATGTATCCATGGAAAGTACATTAGAGCCACAAAAGGGATATTAGTCTTAGAGGGGTGACAGATTAAGTGTAAATATTAAGACATAATCCTAGAATTTGGGATGCTAAGCCTGGAGAATTGGATTATTAAATCCTACTTTATTTACCTGGTGAGTGAGGAAAGTATGAAATTGGTCTCAATTAAAAAAAAAAAAGGGGGGGTGTAATTTAACAATAATTTTTCAGAGTAGAGCTGTAGGAAAAACAAGGTCTGACTGTGGATCTGAGACAAGATACATAAACAGAATATATGTATATTCACAAATATGTGTGTGCCTGCATATCCAAATGAATGTCATTCTAACTAAGGCTGCATTTTATGCAAAAGACATTAGAAGTAAAGAGAAAAAGGCTTAGTCAGAGTAAAGTGGACATTGTATATTGATTTCATAACATAAAGTTTGCTACAGAGAATTTAATTTTTTAGCACTCTTCAATCCATAAAAGCTAATGTTTATGCCAAAATTTCCAATTTTTGAAATATTGGATAAACAATGTCCATTAAATTAATATAGATATAGAGTTAAAGATTTCAGAAAAATTTGGAGAAATAGCACACATTTCACAAGTTTCATATACCACCAAACATTTGAAAGGTCATAAATTTTCTTTAATTAAAAACTTATGTTGAATTTATTTTACATTTAATTTGTTTTGTAATTTTGGTTCTAACAAAATTGGTTATAATTGTATGTATTCCTCTTTAAAGTGACTGTTAATAAGTGTTATTAGTATATGATAAAATTTTACAAACATTATTGTGACCATTATCATGAAGAAAATGTTCACTGCTTTTAAATTTTATCTTAAATTCAAGTTTCTCTTATCTGATAAAAAATAAACATATTTACTTAAACACAGATGAAAATACTTAAAGCTACAAATAAGTGTACTAATTTATTGTAATGATCCTAAATTCTTGAAAAGTAGAAGTTCAATTTAAAACCACAAACTTTTATTTTTTAATAATGACAGCAATTGTATATTAAGTATATAATATGTACTGAACATAATCCTAAGTCTACTGCTAAAAAAAAATTGTTAACTATTACTTCATTATTTATTTTGTTACTTTGTTTTGGTTTGTGGCTTTTATCTTTATAATTTACATGTATTTTTTTAACAAAATTATATTGTGTTCCTCCTTACTTTTCCTTTCTACTATCCTTTTTATATAGCACCAGATCTTGCATTTATATCACTAAACTAGGAATAAGTATTTTTACCTTTACTTTATAACAAAAGTAAATATTGCCAAGTAGATTAGATTTTTTTTAAGTTTTAATGTTATTTAATGTATATGAATGTGCACTCGAAGATATGTTAGTGTAATTCAGGCATACTATATGTCTGCAGAGATCAAAGATGATGGAGAGTCCTTTGAAACTAGAGTTATGAATGACCTTTCTTCCCATGTTGCTGCTCTAAATCACACCTGCACCTTCTGAAACAAGTATTCTTAACTGTTCAGTCATGAATACAGCATGATTATACACTACTGTTTAAAATTAATATATCTTCCAGTGATTCCTTACTTCTTGGCACTGATCTCATATTTTTGATGTTGTTGGTTCACTGTGTTTGGATGAAGCTAAGTGAGGTATGTCATATACAGGGCTCATAAGTACTACATGTTCTTAAAACACATTTGTGGATGACACATAATTCACAATGTATTAAAGTACACAAGTAGTATATTTCTGGAAATTCTGTTAATTCTTTTCAAATATTTAACGAAGTATTTAAAACAAACGAGAATTTAGCTGAACATTGACATATACAGTATTGGGATTTCAAGCACCGTGTAAGTGTCCAGATGTCAATATTCTATATACTTAAGGAATGGAAGGTAGGTTGATTTAGATGAAGAGACTGTGCACATGAAAGTAGAATATGACCAATAAGACTGCAATGATGGCTTTGAGGCTACATAATATGTTATGATCTTAAAAAATACACTTCATAAAATGTTTCAAAGGTAAAATTAATATCAATAAGGCTAAAAAATGTAAAGAAGATCAATCAGATATAGTAACACACATCTAAACTTCTAACACTTTGAAATAAAAGTGAAAGAACAAGATTTCGAGGCCTGTGGCAGTTACTCAGAATGAGTTGTTCAAGGTCACCTTGCTGTACCCGTGATTTTGCTTAAAAATAAACAGAACGTTGAGATAAGTGAAGAATGTTCAGCCCAACACTTCTATGCCAACTGAGTTGAAGTCTCTTTCTCTCAATAATAAACAAAGCTTTGGTTCACTGATCATCTACCAATATTTCAGATCACTCTCAGAGTACAAATGACTTTGCTAATGGATGTTAGTTGCTGAATACTTCATCTTATTTTTAAATGATCTTCACTAACAAAACCTAATGAGTCATGTAGTATTTAAGGATGAATAAAGTATAAAATGATATAAAGAATTTTTTCATTATCTTGAAACATAATGTAGCTGAAATATATATATATATATAATTCCGTCCAACTGCTGATTTAAATTTGGAAGGATTTGTATATATTGAACTATACATGCATACCTGAGATAAAGCCTATTTGATCATGTTGATGATGTTTTTGACTTTTTCTTGGATTTTTTTTGAAGAATTTTATTGAGTGTTTTTGTATTGACAGTTATAACAGAGATAGGGCTGAAGTTCTCTTTCTTTCTTGGGTTTTTGTGCAGTTTAGCTCTGGAATAAATTAAATAGTGTCTCTTCTGTTTTTAGTTTGTGGAATATTTGAGGAGTATTGGTATCATCTATTCTTTGAAGGTCTGGTAGAATTATGCAATAAAACCATCTGGCTTTTACACTTGGTTGGGAGGTTTTTAATGACTGCTTTTGATTTCCTTAGGGGTTATAGGATGGTTTAGATCGTTTAAATGTCCTTAATTTAACTTTGGTACTTGGGATTTGTCTAGCAAAACATGCATTGCATTGAGATTTTCCAGTTTTGTATACTATAGACTTTTGAAGTAAAACCTAATGATTTTGTTTTTTAATTTTCCCAGTTTCTGGTGAAATACCTCCCTTTTCATTTCTGACTTTATTAACTTGGATACTGTCTTTTTGCCTTTTAGTTAGTTTGACTAAGGATTTTTCTATCATTTTTTGATTATCCAAAAAACACAGCTGTTGGTTCTGTTGATTCTTTTTTTTTTATTAATTAATTATAATGTGTTACATTTTTTATATTATCTATGTAGTAAATAACACCGCAGACATTATAGTTGAGATATATATCACCCAAACTTAGAATGAAATATAATCAAATGAAAGTTGTTCACAGTAAATTATAGAAATATAATTGGTTAAATTGTACATCAACTCTACAAAGTAACAGGTAAGTCTGAGGCAATATCTATTATATACAAGACCTTTGAAAAAAATTACTGAGAAGTGCTTTTGTTTACAATGTTATCACTGCTTTAGTCTTCTTTCACAAAAACAAACAGCATTTTATAAGGCTGTCTCAGGCATTATATCTGAGACAGCCTTATAAAATGCTGTTGATTCTTTATGTTATTCTATTTGTTATGAATTGATTTATTTCAGCTCTGAATTTGAAGATTTCCTTCCATCTACTCCTCTTGACTGTGTTTGCCTATTTTGGTCCTAGAGCTTTTATTCAATATCTGTTGATTCTTTATGTTATTCTATTTGTTACGAATTGATTTATTTCAGCTCTGAATTTGAAGATTTCCTTCCATCTACTCCTCTTGACTGTGTTTGCCTATTTTGGTCCTAGAGCTTTCAGGTGTTCTCTTAAATGTCTAGAGTGAGGTCTCTTTAATTTCTTTGTCAAGGCATTTAGCACTATGAATTTTTAGCTTATACTGCTTTTATTGTGTCTCTTAATTTTTAGTATGTTGTACCTTCATTTTCATTGAATTCTAGAAAATCCTTGCTTGCTTTATTTCTTCCTTGATCAAATGATGGTTGAGTAGAGAGTAGTTTCCATTAGTATGTGGGCTTTCTGCTCTTTCTGTTGTTGGATTCCAGCCTTAATATGGGGTGTTCTGACAGAATGCCAGGTTACTTAAATCTTCCTGTATCTTTTGAAGCTTGTTTTGTGTGTAATTACATGGTCAATTTTGGAGAAATTTCTATGAGGTTCTGAGAAGAAAGAGTATCATTTTGTTTAGGGGTGGAATGTTCCTATATATCTATTAAATCTTTTTGCTTCAAAACATCTGTTAGTTTTATTGTGTCTCTATTTGCTTTGTTTCAATAACCTGTCCACTTATAAAAGTGGGATGTTGAAGTCTCCCACTATTATTACTTAGGGTTAAATATATATTTTGAGCTACAGTAAAGTTTCTTTTACAAATGTGGGGTACCTTTGCATTTAGGAAATAAATGTTCAGAACTGAGACTTTATATGGGTGGATTTTTTTCTTTGTTATGTATGAAGTGTAGTTCCCCATCTCTTTTGATATCTTTTGGTTTACATATTTTATAAGATATTAGAATGGATACTCCAGCTTGTTTTTTCAGTCTGTTTATTTGGAAAATCTTTTTTCCAGTTCTGTACTTTGAGGTCTATCAATGTCATTGAGGTGTGTTTCTTGCTTGCAGTAGAATGATGGAAACTATTTGTGTATTTATTCTGTTAGCTTTTGTCATTTCACTGATAAATTGAGTCCATTAATTATTTTGTTGTTGGAGATAGGACTCTCTCTCTCTTTCTCTCTCCAACCCCCGTGTGTGTTTGTGTGTGTGTGTGTGTGTGTGTGTGTGTGTGTGTGTGTGTGTGTGTGATTCTTTTCTTTTGCTATGAGATGATTAATTTCTTATATTTCTTGGGTGTAATTACTCTGCTTTTATTGGAGTTTTCCTTCTAATATCTTCTGTAAGGCTGAAGCCGTGTTAATAGAAAGCTATTGTTTAAATTAGGCTTTGTCATGGAATATCTTAGTTTCTCCATCTATTGATTCTCAATCTATTGATTGAGAGTTTTGCAAGTTATATTAGTCTAGGCTGCCATCTCTAGTTTCTTAGAGTCTGCATGACTGGAATTTTCTGGTTCTTAGAGTCTCTATTGATAAGTCTGGTTTAATTCTGATAGGTCTGCTATTATATGATACTTGACTCTTTCCCTTGCATCTTTTAATATTCTTCCTTTGTTCTGTACATTTGGAGTTTTAATTATTATGTAAAGAGGGTTTTGTTTTTTGATTCAATGTATTTGCTGTTCTATAGGTTTCTTCTATGTTTTTAGCTATCTCTTTCTTTATGTTAGGGATGCTTTCATCTATGATTTTATTGAAGATATTTTCTGATCTTTCTAACTTGGAATATTCACCTTCTTCTATTCTTATTATTCTTAGGTTTGTTTTTTTACATTGTGTCCCAAATTTTTGGGTGTTTTTTCAGAAATATTTGCATTTGACATTTTCATTGACAGGTAAATTAATTTCTTCTATGCTATCTACTATGCCTGAAATTAGTTTTTCTATCTATTGTATTTTGTTGGTGATACTTGCTTTTGTAGTTCCTGTTATATTTTCTAAATTTTCCATCTCCAGAGTTTCCTCCACTTGTGTCTCCTTTTTGCTTTTATTTCCATTTTTAGGTACTGGTGTTTTTTGTTTGTTTGTTTGTTTGTTTGTTTCATTTCCTTCTTTTGTTTTATTGTTCTTTCCTGAATTGCTTCAAAAGACTTATTTGTTTTCCCTTTAAGGGTATCTACATGTTTGACTAGGTTTTCCTATATTTCTTTAATGGAAATATTTATATCCTCTTTAAAGACATCTATTACCCTCATGAAATGAAATTTGTGGTCTCAACCATGCTCTTCTGGTGTGTTTGGATATCTATGGCTTACTCTAATAGGAGATGTGGGTTCTGATGGTGCCTTATTGCATTGGCTTCTGTTGATTATTTTCTTCCGTTTACCTTTTGCCATTTGGTTGTCTCTGGCATTGGGTGCCCTTAGTGTTCTGGGTTAGAGCAGGCTTCCTAGGAGGTAACCAGAGTTCTGTGTCTGAGGAGAGCGAAGATCGTCTTGGATGCCGGCATAGCTGTGTGGTGGGTTGACTTGCACCACATAAGAGAGCAGGTAGAGGTGTCGACCAGAAGAGACACGAAGCTCCAAAAGTTCAAGGCAGAGTCCATGTCTTCTGGGTTCTTTAGGGTCTCCAAAGCAGAGGATACAGGCAGTGGTCTCACCTGTGTCCCTGGTTAGTGCAGTGCTTCTTGGAGACAGTCAGGCTTAGAAGGGAGGGGATGGGGAGTGCCTGCTTAAAAAAATGTTATGACACATGAAATAAGCAGTTGAAATAGCGGAGCAGAGACCAACCCAACTTGAGACCCATACCATGATGCCATGTTGCGCTTGCAAAAAGGAGCCTAACATAGCTGTCCTCTGAGAGTTTCTACACAGAAGCAAATTGAGACAGATGCAGATACCCACAACCAAACATTGGATAGGTTTTGGGCACCCCTATGGAAGTTTTAGGGGAAGGATTGAAGGCACTGAAAGTAATGGCAACCCCACAGGAAGACCAACAGTGTCAACTAACCTGGACCACTGGGAGCTCCCAGAGACTGAGCTATCAACCAAAGAACATACATAGGTTAGTTAAAATAATAATAATAATAATTTTAAAAAATCCCCATGCATATATGGAGTAGACAGGATGCCACAAATTCTGTAGAGACTTGATGTACCAGAACGGGGAAGGGAAACCTTGGGGAAGGTGGCACCTTCTCAGAAGCAAAAGTTTGGGGAATTGAGGACGGAACCTTGTGAGCAGGAATGGGGGGAGGGGCAGCATTTGGGATGGAAATACATTAGTAAAATTTAAAAATTTAGGCTTATATCTCTCCCAAATGAAGAATGAGCAGATCTTAGACTCTGGCTTTTCAAGATTTAAAAGACAGAACCTGGATATCACAAGTTTTAATGTGAAAACCTCTTGAAAACAGCTGAGGAATGGATGATTTAGAGAACATTCTAAAATAAAATAGTAACAAAATCAGTATCTTGTTAAAATATTCATAATCTGAGCATCACATCATGGCCCAGAGTTTTAATTCCAGTACCTCGAGAAGCTAAAACCAGAAAAATGCAATGAGTTTGAGGTTAGGGTATGATACATAATGATTCTGTGGCCAGACTAGACTATGTAATTAGCTCTTTCTTTTTCTAAAAAATAAAAGTCTATCAAGTTTAACAGGATGAAAAGAACATTCAATGCCTGGAAGACCACTTGGCTACCATGTTCAAGACTCAACCTTTATCCCTATCTTGTATAGAAACACATACAGAGTCACACACACACATACACACACACACACACACGAAACAGAATCAAAGAAGGAGAGAGAGAGAGAGAGAGAGAGAGAGAGAGAGAGAGAGAGAGAGAGAGAGAGAGAGAGAGGGAGAGAGAGAGAGAGAGAGAGAGAACAAAAGAGAAAGGAAGGAAGAAAGTAAATGAGAGAAAGATAGGAAGAAGGAAGGAACACAAGAGGAGGAAAGAAGGAATGGAGGAAAGAGGGAGGTTGAGGGAGTGGTAAGGAGAACAGGAGTGGCAGTAGTGGGACATAAAGTGGAAAAGAAAGAATAAAGAAAAAATAAGAAATAAGATAAAACGATGAGAAAACAAGTAGTCAACCAAGCAAGCAAGTAAAAAATGTAGAAAAAGTTTTATTATCATGTATGTTATTCAAACTCAAAATGTACCTATTTAATTAATTTTAATAAATAATGTTACTAAATAATATTAAAACAACTGTGATTAAAGTGGAAAATAAAATAGAGGGTGAGAAATGGCCACATTTTTCTTTGTGTGATTGTCAAGGCTGGTGAATTTGTTTCACAATCCCATATAATGTTCATTATTACAGGCACACTCATACCAACATACACAAATACACAATGACAATAATAATATTATGTATATTTTAAAAATGGATATAAAATATCAGAAGAGAATATATATTTTAAAGAACAAATACAATGAAATTATGTGAAAATATAAGAAGTAAAGAATAAAGCAGATTGTGTGAACACTTAATGTGTAGATCTTTGAAAATAACCTGTCAAATAGAAGCCAAATGAAGAAATTATATGTAGAATGGATAGAATATATTTTCCTGTTCTGCTGATTCACCATTACAATAATTCTGCAGTCATTATTATTACTGAGTAGGAAGATGCATCACATAACTACAAATATTTGCACTTAATTGTATGCCTCAGAAACAGTATTTCTTCTGCCAAGATTAAATTTATCAGCTTTCATAGTCCTGTGACACACAGTATGTTCTGAATAAATTTATAATTGTAACTGATCAATCTATTTGTGTTTTTGTTAGACTTTGACAGCATAATAATATTTGTAGTTTGTAGTTGAGAATCTAGAGTACAAAAGACTAAATAACATATTTGATGTTAAAATTGCTTAATGATCATTAACAAGTTTTAATCTCTATTTCTTCTCCGAACATTTGTGTTCAACGTGGACTAAAAAAGGAAATAAAATGCTAGGAAAATGAGACATAAACATGTCAAGAGAGGTAGGAAGATGCTGATCATTATGTGGAGAAGGTCCGATTACTCACTGAAAATTTTCAAAGTACTCTACTTAGCTGTTTAGAGAAGAAATCATTATGGAAACTTTCCTACAGTACTAAACTTTTAATCATTTTCCTTGCATGTTAGTTGAGGGTGAGAAGAACAAATAGCATGTGAGCCAGCTTCCTAGTATTGCCATCTGTAATATTATTTGTCACCAATTTCCAGGCTTTCAGTTATGAAAAACCTAATGTGAAGTTTATGTTGTAGATGTTTGCACTGGAAAGAGACATGAGTTTCTGTGACTTGTTTGGAAAGCTAGCAAATTAATGATCTCATGTTGATAGAAAGCATAGGAAATGCAAAGTACATATTTCAAAGGTTCCAAAAATTTCGTTAAAATTAAGCATAATGTGTTGGTGATTTTCTGAGTAATATCTGCTGAGATTGTACAGTAATGGTATTTAATGGTTCCTGGCAACCCCAGCAGTTGAATTTGTAGCTCCTAATTTTAAAATACATTGGCATTACAAATAATTTGCATTTACAATTTTATATTCACAATATATGGTTCACTGATGTGTTTCAATGCAGAATCCCAAAATTATAAGCTAACTGAAGAATATAGAAAGCCACAAAGATTACTTAAAGAATGTTACATACTATAAGATATCTTACAGTTAGAGAATACATTTGTGTGACATTTGGAAGGAAAAAAAAAACTCTGAGATTTGCAATGGTACACCTACTTCAACTGTCGCTTGGAGTCTAAAGCCTCATGGGTTCTATTTTTCTGTTCTGTTGGATCTTGGTCATAGTAGCTTCAGAAGACCTACACAAATAAACTTGAAACCATTCTCTTTATCTTAGATACCCGATCATCTTTTCAAGCCCTCTATTACAGTAACCCTGCTTTCTATTGAATTTCCATTTTTTCAGTTTGAAGCCATTAATAGGTGGAGGGTCGCCCTCAAGAAATATTTACAATGTCCAATAGTAACGGTTCCATGCTTCAAGGTCCCACTGCTTTGTCCACAGTAACTTTATTCAAAATCACTTTCTGCACATTTTCAAATTCAATCTTGCTCTACTCCCAATCAAATTACACATTTTCACATACTTCTGCTTTGTTTTTACTTCACTCTCATTATAAACCTAACTAAAAGAGTGAGCAGTAACCATAGCACAGGGTAATTGCTATTCTGTTTTGAAATGTACTCCACTAAACAGGGTAGATCATTAATTTTGAATTCAGTCTCATTCAGATTTTAAACTCAATGAAATAAAGGTAGTTTAATTTGTGAAGAAGAAGAGAAAAAAAAACCTACATGAATGGCTTTAAGCTAACTGCCTTCTACAAACCTCATTAACATGACCTCAATGGACCACATTTAGGTGTCACTTCTGAACATCTGCACTTATACCAGGATGCTCATTGGTAACTGGTGACACCTCTCTGGAGCTTTTCCAGCTCATGTCTCTCTATATGTCAATACCATTCCAAGAGCAAGGTCCAAGGCTCTATGAATAACAGAACACATTTATTGTAGCCATAAGTCCACTTCTCAGAACAGATCCCTCTGTTATTTTCCTATCAGTTTGACAAAACAACTGAGGATAAACATTAGGAAAGAAGAACTTACCCTTGTTCACTTTTCATACAATGTTGTATATCATGGCATGGTGGGTATGGTGGGACACAAGGCTGATGGCTCTATTAGTGAAAGTTGGTTGGGGCTCAGTGGCAGCTGATTACCAAGTCTTCATTTGTCACCTACAGCAGAAATTAGGGAGATGAAGCCAGAAGTGGTGTTATAAATTTCATTGTACATCCAACAGTCTCAGTTCTTCTAGAAAGGTCCTAACTTTCAAAAACTTTCAAAACTTTCAACATCAAAACATTCAAGTCACAACAACTAGTTCATTTTCATGTTTTAAAACACATGAGCTATGGATTACATTTGATGTTCAAAATATAAAAATTATAGGACTAAAAGTAATTATCAACATGTACTATTCAATATTACATTCATACATTAAAAAAGTAACAATTAGTATTTTCCAAATTGAATCTCTTCATAAAGTCCTGGTTTTATTTTAACTTAATTCCTGGGTTTTTTGTTTGTTTTGTTTTGTTTTGTGTTCTGTTGTGTTGTGTTGTGTTTTGTTTTTTTGGTTTGTTTTGTTTTGTTTGTGGTTTTTTTTTGAGACAGGGTTCCTCTGTATAGCCCTGGCTGTCCTGGAACTCACTTTGTAGATCAGCCTGGCCTTGAACTCAGAAATCTGCCTGCCTCTGCCTCCCAAGTGCTGGTATTAAAGGTGTGAGCCACCACGCCCAGCTTAATTCCTGTTTTAACAATAATTAATGCTATTAATTATTGTTAGTTCTTTTCATTTATATATCCAGTGTCCAAAGAAACACCAATAAGCAGACTCATTTTCGTTTTCCATTCTAAATATGTAATTTATAGATAATCATAATTACAGTAGTCCAAATATGTACCAGGAACACTTAAGAAAGTTTAGATAAAATGGGAAAGAAAGTGTAAAAGTTCTTTCTTTACATGGCCTATATTTACTAAATGAAAAAAAAAAATACCCCAAAGATTTGAGACCATAAATTCTATGTGAGCAAAATAAAAAAGGACAGTTCACTGTATTAGTGGCTAATTGTGATGCTTCTTTCTTTACATGGCCTATATTTACTAAATGAAAAAAAAATACCCAAAGATTTGAGACCATAAATTCTATGTGAGCAAAATAAAAAAGGACAGTTCACTGTATTAGTGGCTAACTGTGACGCTTCAAGAAGCATTGATGGGGTTGCCTAGAAGCTAAGCATGTGACATGCATTAACAGTACCTCAATATAAACAGCTGGTGCCTTCAATCCACCCAACTTCCACCTGCTCACATTGAGCTGTGCAAGTTTATGTAACATAGAGAAGCACAGTGAGAATGTAGTGCTCAGAGAGAGCACACAGGGTCAGAAAAAATTCAAGGAAGGCACATCATATGGAGAGCTATTGACACAGCCATGGTGAAAAACGAGAATACCTCACACAGAAGAAAAGAGAAAGTGTAGAAACAGCAGAAAGTCATAGACATTTGGAGCTGATTCATCTGTTGACTTTGAGGTCTTTAATTAAGTTGAACTCTCCCAGTGTTTGTTGTAAATATTACATTTTTAGATCTGGTTCTACCATTTCAATTTTTTTGGTTCTTAGTAGAATTTATTTGTTTTTAATGTAATAACTAACAGTATTTACTCGTTTTGAAAGAAAGTGGCATTTTGATCTTAATCAGAAAATTTAAGTTTTCTGATATGTTAACTCTTCATTCTGGGTAAAATTAAAGAAAGTGAATATTAGCCCAGAAGTCCAGAATCTCAGAATACCCAAGATACATTTCACAAAGCACATGAAACTCAAGAAGAAGGAAGACCACAGTGTGGATACTTCTATCCATCTTAAAAGGAGGGGGGATAAAACACACATGGAAGGAGTTACAGAGACAAAGTGAGGAGAAGAGACTAAAGAAATGACCGTCTAGAGACTGATTCACCTGGGGATCCATCCCATTTACAATCACCAAACCCAGACACTGTTGTGGATGCCAACAAGTGCTTGTGAGAGGAGCCTGATATAGCTCTCTTGAGAGGCTCTGCCAGTGCCTCACAAATACAGAAGTGGATGCTCACAGCCATCCATTAGACTGAACATAGTATCCCCAATGAAAGAGCTGGAGAAAGGACCCAAAGAGCTTAAGGAGGAACAACAATATGAGCAAGCCAGTACCCCCAGAGCTCCCAGAGACTAAACCACCAATGAAAGAGCACATTACTCGAGCTGCATATGCAGCAGAGGATGGCCAAATTGTACATCAATAGGAGGAGAGAACCTTTATCCTTTGAAGCTCTGTGCCCCAGAGTGGGGGAGTGCCAGGGCCAGGAAGCAGAAAAGGGTGGGTTGGTGAGGGGGGGGGAGATAGGGTGAGGGTGTTTTTTGGAGGGGAAACCAGAAAAGGAGATAACATTTGAAATGTAAATAAAGAAAATATACCAAAAAAAAGAATGTTAGGATACATTATAGATAGATAGATAGATAGATAGATAGATAGATAGATAGATAGATAATAGATAGATAGATAATAGATAGATAGATAGATAGATAGATAGATAGATAGATATGTGTGTCTGTGTGTATCTCTGTGTGTATGTGTATATGTTTATGTATAAACATACTATATAATATTTCATAATTAAGGATTGTGTCTGGAAATTCTTCAAACTCTAAAAGTCAGTATGCTGAATAAGCTCTTTTGAACAACAGTATACAATTTGAAATATGGCCAATGACTTTATTTGTAAATTTTGGATTCTATTCCTCCCTTTGAACATTTTTAAAACACTATGGCATAAGATCTTAAGAGGCCATGTTTGTGAATAAGTGAAGTAAAACATTTTAAATTGCATTATACTTTATTATTATATGTATTGTTCATTTTCAACATTAAACATTCAAATGATAATTATGTTTTACATATGGAATAAAATGATACATTTTTGTAACAAAGAATATATACTTTTTTTTCTAGAAAATGAACAAAGCCATGCATCTGGATTTAAATTTGCTTTATGTTTTATCTTTCACACTGTCATTCACGCAAAACTAACTTAAAGCAATTCAAAGTATTTTGTATACTTTAAGTCAAATTGCAAAGTACTTATAATAACATAAAGAAAAAGAGGATATCAATTTCATTGACTGATTTTATTAATTCATAAAACTATTTCATGAAGTAGGTAAATATCTAAACTATTAACATTTTGTTCATAGTGGTTTCTAAAAAAGCTATTTTTACATTATTGTCCTATATCTTCAATACTTATCAGAAATGTGGTACAATTATGACTATGGCTTGTACTTTTCAACTCCTTTCAAGAAACCTATCTAAACTTTGTTGTTTGGCCTTATTAAAATGCATGTGGAAAGACATGAACTTTCTTTTTTTTTAATATTTTATTAGGTATTTTTCTCATTTACATTTCCAATGCTATCCCAAAGGTCCCCCATACTCTCCCCCACACTCCCCTACCCACCCACTTCCACTTTTTGGCCCTGGCGTTCCCCTGTACTGGGGCTTATAAAGTTTGCAAGTCCAATGGGCCTCTCTTTCCTTTGATGGCCTACTAGGCCATCTTTTGATACATATGCAGCTAGAGTCAATAGCTCCAGGGTACTAGTTAGTTCATAATGTTGTTCCACCTATAGGGTTGCAGATCCCTTTAGCTCCTTGGGTACTTTCTCTAGCTCCTCCATTGGGGGCCCTGTGATCCATCCAATAGCTGACTGTGAGCATCCACTTCTGTGTTTGCTAGGCCCCAGCATAGTCTCACAAGAGACAGCTATATCTGGGTCCTTTCAGCAAAATCTTGTTAGTGTATGCAATGGTGTCAGCGTTTGGAAGCTGATTATGGGATGGAACCCTGGATATGGCAGGCTCTAGATGGTCCATCCTTTCGTCACAGCTCCAAACTTTGTCTCTGTAACTCCTTCCATGGGTGTTTTGTTCCCAATTATAAGAAGGGGCAAAGTGTCCACACTTAGGTCTTCGATCTTCTTGAGTTTCATGCGTTTAGCAAATTGTATCTTATATCTTGAATTACTAAATTCAAGCAATGTGGGAATATATTAGGCTCTGATTTTAGAATATTAGTCTGAATATGTGCTATGTCTTAAATGAATGATTCAATCAATACCATTTGAAAGACAGACCTTATGTATATAAAAGGAATTTTTAATTTTAAGGAATTTTTATTTAAAAGGGTTTAAAAATAACAGAAGTCTTCTTATTGGCTGTGTGAATCCAAAGTTACTTACACTGCTGCATATCCACCAGATAAGCAGCAGTGTAAGTGTAGTGCCATATTTATCTTCAGAGAAACAGAGCTAAATTTTACATGGAAATGTGTTAATTGTATAGTTTCAATATTTATAAATTAATTTGAAAGGCAAATTCCAAGAGTTCTAAGTAAAAATTTACACTGTATGTCACATATGAAACAGGGTCTCCTTCCATTATTCCTAATGAGTGGAATAAGGATTCAAGGAGTATAATAAAGATAACAAATGGCTTTATTTATAAAATTCTTAAGGTCTCTATCAAATGTTCTAGATCTCTGTCACACTTGCTTTTATTTTCTTCATGTGCTTGTGTTTATTGTCAAATATTCCATTTTTATTAAACTTAGGATATGGTCCCTTCTGTAACTTTCATTTGTAGCTTTAGTAATGTTTTGTAATAAGTACTTATTTAAATTTCTCAAATATCACTTGGCATACTGTTACTTTAGGAAATGAAAAATCATTAATAGAATGTAATCAGATTTTTTCTATTACTTTTGTTTTCTCTCTCTATCTCATCTTCTTCCTCCCCCTACCTCTTTCTCTTCCTCCTTCCCTTTCTTCTTTCTTTCTTTCTTTCTTTCTTTCTTTCTTTCTTTCTTTCTTTCTTTCTTTCTTTCTTTCTTTCTTTCTTTCCTTCCTTCCTTCCTTCCTTCCTTCCTTCCTTCCTTCCTTCCTTCCTTCCTTTCTTTATTTCACCTTTCTCTTTCTCTCTATGTGTCTTTATCTCTTTGTGTCTGTCTCTCTATCTTCTTCTTTACACCCTTTCATTCAGAGTTTTACTCTATACATGTAGCTGGTTTAAAGCTCACTATATAGAATAGGATGTCTGGAATTTCTACCTCTGACTCCTGACTGTTGCAATTTAGTAGGCTGATACGACAATTTTCTGCTAAGTTAGTATCTCATAAAAATAATATCAAATTTAATCACTTGTTACCTATTTTGCTTGTAATGTTTATTATGTTTTGTTAACCTTCATATATCTTTATATTTTATGGCATTTCAAGATCAATAATTTTAAAGATAAACTTGATGTGTATAAGGATAAATCACTAAAATATCAGAAACATAAAATCAAAAGAAAAGTTTAAAATCTCATATTTTCATTTTGAGGAGATAATTGTGATGAATAGTCACATAGATCTGCAAAGATACTTGAGTGTTTTTATAGCTGTGAATGACTGTCATACAAGCTCAGTTATTACCTTTCTGTTTTCTCCTGAGTCCAAAGAAATTCATAATTTAGATTACTCAAAATTCATTCTTAATTACTTTCTGCTACAACTCCCACAACATGTGCACATATGATACATATACTCCATAAAAAATTTAATATTACACAACAGAAGCATAGGTTCGAAAGAAAAGTACTGCATTTTCTTTGTCATAAACTTTAAGGTTCATCAAGCATTGTGAAAGAATGCATGCAAAAGATATTGAAGAGAGGGAGAAGAGTTATGCAATATCATCTTCTGATAAAGATGTACCTATTATAATCTGGAACACAGAGTAACTGAACTTCCTGCATTGTTCCTCTATAAGAATGGGTTCCTCGCTCTTGTCTTTTTTACCTTATTGCTGTTACTCTTGCTCCCTTGTTCCACCTCTCTCCACCTTCCCTTTCCCCCTCTTTATACCTTCACTCCCCCCTCCACATGGCCATGGCTGTCCCCTTCTCTACTCTCTCCCTCTCTCTGCTTTTCTACAATAAACGTCTTAAAAAAAAAAAAGAATGGTTCCCTCTAGTCTTATTACCACTTGATATTTCATATAGGAGGCTGCCCCTTTCTGCAGGCAAACGGAGGAGTTTATGAGGGAAGCAGGGCATGGGGAGAAATGATGAAAAAATACAATATATGAGAGAAGAATAAATTAAAATTTAAAAAAATAAGCAACTAAGTAACTTTATTAGATGAAAAACAAAACAAAGCAAAGAAACCCCCAAAACAAAACAAAATTAAACAAACAAACAAAAAACAAACAAAAAAGAAAACAACAAAAAAAGCGATCAAATAAACTAAAAAACAACAACAACAAAAGCTGGTTAGTAATGCAGTGGTAGTGTGCACCTTTAATTCCAGCTCTCAAGAGGCAGAAGAAGACAGATCTCCATGAGTTCAAGGCTAGCTTGGTCTACAGAGAGTTCCAGGATAGCCAAGGTACACAGTGAAATGCTCTTTGAAGAAAATAAAGTAAAAGCAAAAGAAAAATGAATGGTCCCCTCAACAATCAGTCATTGATATAGGACAGCTTAATCTTCTATATGGAATCAAGTCTAGAGAAAGATACATATAGTGGGTAAATAATTGCTATCTTTTATAAGTATTGTGACCTTATATTTCCAATCCAGTGGTCGCACAGATGATTCTGGCTAATAGCAAATCAAATCCAGAAATCATGAAGCAAGGAAAGAACAAGGATAGTAGGGGAAAGAATGCATTATATATTTGTATGGAAATTCCAAGGAACAAAGTTAATAAAAATCAATGCAATTACACATGTCCCCAAAATTGAAGCAGAGTTAGAGACAGGCCTATACCACTCTATTTTGTGACTCCAATGAATTCTGCATTTTTTTAGTAACCAAGGTAGACTACAGATGCTCTTCAAATCACTATGCTATTAGATCCTAATAAGTCTATCACAATATAAAAACAGGACAGCCTGGAGTAAAGAAATAAAGCTTTGGTGAAGACAACAATGGTATCTTTGTCACGTCATTAGATTATTACTTTACAATTGGGAATTAAAATGCCATCTGTATTCCCTCATTAAATTTTCATAAACAGAGTCAATGGAAATATTTACCACATGGTGTTAGATCAAGAGTTAATTTGAGTAGAGTGATGATGCATGATACATAGATGTCAAGATGCTAAATCAATATTGAGGTATAATTTGAAAAAAATATATCTGAGCAAATTCCTGATCATGTTTGTATTTGTAATACATGTATCTTTCTTTCACAGCTGAAAAGTTGTTTCTTCAATCAAATTCCAGTTTCTCTTTATTCTGTATTAACATTCTGCATTGTACAGAAATTCCTTGTTTTTCTAGAGCAAACTAAAATAAATCTGATTTGTAGTAGCTTCAGAAAAAGAGACTGATGAAATTACCACAATTTTATAGCTTTTTGACATAGTAAAATAGAAGTTATTTGTGTTACTTTTCCCTTTGAATTTGTTGGGATCATGTTATTGTTTTGCTCAAATCTCTTTTCCACTGGGAATTGAATAAAAATAAAACAAACATTCCCCTAATTTATATAGAGTCAAAAGGATTATTTATATTAAAATAATCTATACAACCTAATTAATGAAATTCAGTTCAATTTAGTTAGCATATATAGGTTTTTACGTATCAAATGTAATGTTTTTGTTTTATTAGTGAGTATAGTTTCTGAAATCTTGAATGAATAATGACAGCCGTTCTCATCAAATCATCTAGATCTCTAAAGGAAGGGTTAGAGAGTGGGTTAAACAAGCAACAACACTCACAATGTGGTGTCTTTCTATTCCTACATAAACACATTTCATATACTATGTGCCTCCTTAGAATGAGGAAGAAAATATCCATGGAAGGGGTTACAGAGACAAAGTTTGGAGGTAAGATGGAAAGAAGGACCATCCAGAGACTGCCCCTCCCGGTAATCCATCCCATAAACAGTCCCCAAACCCAGACATTATTGCATATGCCAGCAAGATTCTGCTGACAGGACCCTGATATAGCTATCTCTTGTGAGGCTATGCCAGTGCCTGGGAAATACAGAAATGGATGCTCATAGTCATCTATTTGATGGAACACAGATCCCCCAATGGACGAGCTAGAGAAAATACCCAAGGAGCTAAAGGGTTCCACAACTCTATAGGAGGAACAACAATATGAACTAATCAGTACCCCAAGAGCTCGTGTTTCTAGCTGCATATGTAGCAGAAGATGGCCTAATAGGCCATCATTGGGAGGAGAGGCCCTTGGTCTTGTGAAGATTATATTCCCCAGTACAGGGGAATGCCAGGGTCAGGAAGCAGGCATGTGTGGGTTGGGAGCTGGGTGGGAGGGAGGATATAGGGGAATTTTGGGATAGCATTTTAAATGTAAATGAAGAAAATATCCAATAAAAATTGTTTTTGAAGAAAATAGATTACCCTATTTCATCTTAAACATTTCTTCCCAATACTTCATCTTTCTTGGTTTTCAGATTCTTATATTTCATCCTCATACTTCCAGATGCATAATACCTTGTACCAAAATAAATAATTTCTCTTTACTGACATTAAAACATAACTCATATCTTGTAGAACTGACTCAATTGAAAGGTGCATTCCACCTGCTTTGGGAAGATTTGGGTACAGAATTAGAAAACCATTCACTACTGTAAAAGCATAATGAACTTGAATAGCATTGATTTTTATCTTGATATGTATTCAACAACTTGTTGGTGTAAGAGCATTTTTACCTCCTCTGTTTCTAAAAGCAGTGACACATTTTTCTATCCTCTCAAGAATTAATGAAGCTTCCAATATCCATCATCTCTGAGAGAAATCCATAAACTCCAGGTTGTAAAGACTGCTGTAATGCCTATCAGAGATATTGGCTGTCCATCACTGGAGAGGGTAGTTGACAAATATCTAGAAGCTGAGATATGGAGGTAACGAGATTTTTCTATGGTAATGAGTACTCATTCATTGCAAGATTTCAGTGCAGTTTTATTCAGAAGTTTCATTAGAAATGTTCAGTAGTATCTTTTGCTACACACCAGCAAAGACAATAAAATAATAAAATGTATAGCTGCAAAGGCTTCCTTGATGATAAATCTTTTCAGTAAACATTTAAAAATTGTTTTCTCTTATATATTTTATATTATTAGCATAGTTCTCAGTTTAGAAGGAAATATATTCTTGAACCCAGAAGACATGAAAATGTTTAATTCCTGCTCTAACTGTGTGGATAATAGCACAGAAGTGTTCCTTTAGCCAAAGTGGATGGTCAAAATCAATGCAAATAATTATGAGTGATCCCAGTAGTTATGAAAATGTTCGCCGAATTAACGTATTTCGAAAGTGAAAAACTTATAATAAGATAGTGGTAGAAAGCAGTATTTCAATAAAAAATGTACTATTGTAATAGATTGGTATTTTATTTGAACCTAACTATTTTTTTACTACATGTGTGACCCTTAATCTTTTGAGTTTACAGTTCTCTATTTGAAAATAGTGAATAATATTGTTCATCCAATGTAAATTTTAAGTATGTAATTTAATGGAAAAGAGTACTTCAGCAGTCATTGAGCCTGCTACATATGAAATATAAACAATGTATTTGTTATGTTGGATTATACATTTATTTATAATGAATATTATATAGCAATGAAAATTAAGCATATATGGCTATTTATAAGTGGTGTTATGGGCACATGGCCTTAGGTGATCATAGAAGCCAAAATGAGGGCATAATGTTTCCTGGAGCTGAAACTATATTCAATTATGAATTACCAAACATGCATACTAGGTATTAAAGTCCACAGTCAGTGGTCACTGATGTCAACAGACTGTAACCGACTCTCTGATATCATATTCTTCCTTTTCCTTTTACCATTAAACAAACATCCACCTGCTCTTTGCTCTGGAAGTATTCCAATTACACAACTATTCTACAGACTTTGCATCTGTTGCCTGCCATTCTTCAATCATCCTTCTTCAAATATTTTAATGTGCTTTATAATTTCAGTCTTGAATTTTCTCCAGTGTTTAATTTTCAGAATGATACCAAACTACTCTAAGAAGGAAGACTTTATATCTTTTGCATATCATTGTATTTTCCCATGTCTGGGTCAAAGCCCAGTACAAGTGTTTCTATATAAGCAAGCCCTTTGAAATTTTATTTGTACTTAGATGAGCAACTACATATACTCTGTGTGTGTTTCTCTCTGTGTGCAGGCATATATTAATACTTGTTTGATAGTATGATTTATAATTTGTCTTGATTCATATTCTTAGAAAATTGCTTTTTTGTTATATTGTTCATGCCTGGAGACATTTCCTTTATACATGATTATTCCAATAAGATGCAAAATGCACCTGTTGGTCAATAAAGTGCATATCAACATCTAATCAAAGAGTTCTTGACAGGAATTTCTAAATTAAATTCTGCTTTGTATATGATTAACCACACATTGTTATTTTGTCTTCCTGATTTAACTTTGGTTGTATGGAGATGAATAAAATAACACGAATTACAATAAAATAACATGAATAAAATAACACGGTATACATTGTCTTGGACTGGTTTCTTCCAAAGAAAGTAATCTACTACAACTTTATCTATGTTATTGCTTATAGGAGTTATTTCTAGTTTGTACCTGATATGAATATATCTCATTGAGCAGTCACATATTATTTATTTACTTTCATATAGTCAGTAGAGGATATGGTAGTATTAGAACTATGTGTGTCTTAGTGGACTCCATCATGGGAAAAAATAGGAGTTTGGTATGACTGTATGCAAGAAAATCCTCCAGACTACTGTATAAATCTGAAATTTGTAAAGAAAAGGAAATAAAAAATAAATTGGTAAGGAGAATTTCAAATTGAAATGTAAATCTGAAGTAATATCAATGAACCTTGTGAGAATTCCTGGCAAGAAGATTGCCATTAAGAGAATTGTTCTACATAGCTTAATTATACTCTCTGAAGCACGTGCCAAGGCTGGATCAGAAACATAAAAGATCCATTGCATCTACTAGACAGAATGCCAAAATAGCTTAACTTTAGCCTGGGCTTGATGAAAAATTGTTTTAATGTTAATGATTTTATAAATATGGTACAATATCTGTTTCAAAACAAATATATGCAACCTGAATATTTTCCTTCTATATTTGGGGGCAAAAAATAAAGAAATAATTTTGTGTTTTGTTTTTTCCTCAATTATAGTAAAATATCATCTAATCAGATAGGTGAGGAAAATAGAACTTACATAAAAGAGGTTCTAATGAATGGAGACTGTTCTTGACATTGTTTTCCTAGGATGTTTGTCAATATTTCAGGTTTATACTAATTGCTGGATAGAGTTCAAGTACTAGATCCACATGTGCCAATTATGCTTACTCTTAGGCATGATCACTATTATGCTACACATTAGCTCATTGTTATACCCAAAATTTTTCTTAGTATCACCAACAATGACCCACAAAGGAAAGTTTGGATTTGAATTTCTATATTTAGGTCACAATTCAATATTGAGCGAAGTCAGGGAGGTATTGACATAAAATCTACAGAGAAACGTGGCTAATTGCCTATGCTCTGGCTCATACTAAACTAGCCTTTTTGTTCAACACAGTTGTAACTACAGTGGTATACTTCTTCTCATAATTGGCTGGGCTATCACATCAAATTTCAATAAAAGTAATGCCCCACAGATGTGGCCACATGGCAATCAAATGGAGTCAAATATTCAGCTGAAGATCCTTCTCCCAGTTAATTTTGGGTATTGTCAACCTGACAATAAAAAACAGCAAGGGCTACATGGATTGTTCATCTGTTAAGAGTGAAGCAAATTCTTGCAGAGGACCTGAGCTTAACTGCCTAGAACTCTAGTTACAGGGTTATCTGATACACCCACCCCTCCATGGTCTACAGAGCCACATGTGCATACACACACACACACACACACACACACACACACACACACATCACAGTTAAAATTTAAAACAACCCTAGAATTTGTTTCAGTTCAATTTTCAAAATTACATAAGTTTATCATTTACTTATGTGACCCTCACAAACGGAGGTGAGTGAGAATTATGGAGCAGACCAGGGCAGGTGTTGTCCTATGATGAGTTTGTGGACATATTTGTAAAGAATAGTTGAGTAAAAGTTTTAAAATCACAACTATTAGATTGATTGCAAGTTGTTTATGATTATAATACTTGGTTCCCAGAAGAAAGGGCTATAGATGGAAAAGCATGGGACATCCCCAAAAGAATTTTGAAAGTTATATCAGAAGAGAGAAAATATCCTTGTTAAGTTTTGGGGTCACGTAGGATTAATTCAGACTGTCATAAAAATATTTAAAGTTTTATGTTGAGGTCCTTGATCCACTTAGACTTGAGTTTTGTGCAAGGTTATAAGTATGGATCTATTTTCATTTTTCTACATGTAGACATTCAGGTAGCCTAGCACCATTTGTTGAAGATGCTTTCATTTCTTCATTGTATGGTTTTGGCCTTCTTATTAATAATCAAGTGTTTTTAGGTTTGAGGGTTTATTTCTGAATCTTTGATTTGATTCCTCAGATCAGTGTATCTGTTTCTTTACCAATACCATGCAGATTTATTACTATTGCTGTGTAGTACAGATCAGGGATGGTGATTCCTCCCAAAGTTCTTTGGTTCTTCAGGATTGATTTGGCTATCCTGGGTTTTTATTTTTCCATATAAAGTTTAGAGTTGCAGTTTCAATGTTTACAAAAATTGTGTTGAAATTCTGACTGGGATTACATTGAATGTTGTATTGCTTTTGGTAAGATGGCCATTTTTACTATGTAAATACTATCTATCAATGAGCATGGGAGACTTTTCCATCTTCTGACATCATCATTTTATTTCTCCAGAGATTTAACGTTCTTGTCATGCAATCTTTCACTTGCTTGGTTAGAATTACAACAAACTATCCATGGCTAGGGTAAAGGGTGCTGTTTTTCTAATTTTTTTCTAACTCCATTTATCATTTGTATGAAGAAATTTGATTGATTTCTTTGAGTTAATTTTGTATTTGGCCAATTTTCTCAATGTGTTTATTACCTGGATACACTAAATATTACATGAGAGAATTGGGCATTGCCCTTGAACACATTGGTGCCGGAGACAAGATCCAAGAGAACACTGATGCCTCTAATATCAACAATTAATAAATGGGACCTCATCATAAGTGCCTTCCCGTCAGCCCCAGCACCAGGTGACCTTGCGCACAGAGTCTGTGGACACCCCAAGGTCCCCAGAGCACTCTCCATGGGATCTTAGGACCTCTGGTGAGTGGAACACACCTTCTGCCAGGAGGCAGGTTCGAACACCAGACATATGGGCACCTTCTGTGCAAGAGGAGAGCTTGCCTGCAGAGAGTGCTCTTACCACTGAAACTCAAGAGAGAGCTAGTCTCCCAGTTCTGCTGATAAAGACTAACAGAATCACAAGAGGAACAAGTTCTAACCAGAGACAACTATAACAACTGACTCCAGAGATTACCAGATGTCGAGAGGCAAACGTAAGAATCTTACTAACAGAAGCCAAGACCACTCATCCTCATCAGAACGAAGCACTCACACCTCAACCAGTCCTGGGCACCCCAAGACAACAGAAAAGCTAGACTCAGATTTAAAAGCATATCTCATGATGATGGTAGAGGACATCAAGAAGGACTTTAGTAACTCACTTAAAGAAATATAGGAGAACACTGCTAAAGAGTTACAAGTCCTTAAAGAAAAACACGAAAACACAACCAAACAGGTAGAAATCCTTAAAGAAAAACAGGAAAAAACATACAAACAGGTGATGGAAATGAACAGAACCATACTAGACCTAAAAAGCAAAGAAGACACAACAAGGAAAACCCAAAATGAGGCAATGCTAGAGATAGAAACAATAGGAAAGAAATCTGGAACCATAGATGCAAGCATCAGCAACAGAATACAAGAGAAGGAAGAAAGAATCTCAGGTGCAGAAGATTCCATAGAGAACATCTGCACAACAATCAAAGAAAATACAAAATGCAAAAAGATCCTAACTCAAACATTCAGGAAATCCAGGACACAAGGAGAAGAACAAACCTATGGATAATATGAGTAGATGAGAATGAAGATTTTCAACCTAAAGGGCCAGCAAATATCTTCAACAAAATTATAGAAGAAAACTTCCCAAACTTAAAGAAAGAGATGCCTGTGAACATACAAGAAGCCTACAGAACTCCAAATAGACTGGACCAGAAAAGAAATTCCTCCCAAAACCTAATAATCAGAGCAACAAATGCACTAAATAAAGATAGAATATTAAAAACAGTGAGGGAAAAAGGTCAAGTAACATATAAAGGGAGGCCTATCAGAATTATACCAGACTTTTCACCAGAGACTATGAAAGCCAGAAGATCATAGACAGATTTTATACAGACACTAAGAGAACACAAATGCCAGCCTAGGCTACTATACCCAGCCAAACTCTCAATTACCATAGATGGAGAAACCAAAGTATTCCACTACAAAACCAAATTCACACATTATCTTTCCACAAACCCAGCCCTTCAAAGGATAATAACAGAAAAAACAAACAAACAAACAAACAAACAAACAAATACAAGGACAGAAACCACACCCTAGAAAAAACAAGAAAGTAATCCTTCAACAAACCTAAAAGAAGACAGCCACAAGAACAGAATGCCAACTCTAACAACAAAAATAATAGGAAGTAACGATTATTTTTTCTTAATATCTCTTAATATCAATGGGTTCAATTCACCAATAAAAAGGCATAGACTAACAGAGAGGCTATACAAAGAGGACTCAACATTTTGCTGCTTACAGGAAACCCATCTCAGGGGAAAAGACAGAAACTACCTCAGAGTGAAAGGCTGGAAAAAAAAATTTTCCAAGCAAATGGTCTGAAGAAACAAGCTGGAGTAGCCATTCTAATATTGAATAAAATAGACTTCCAACGCAAAGTTATCAAAAAAGACAAGGAGGGACACTTCATACTCATCAAAGGTAAAAATCCTTCAAGAGGAACTCTCAATTCTGAATATCTATGCTCCAAATGCAAGGGCAGCTACATTCATTAAAGAAACTTTAGTAAAGCTCAAAGCACGCATTGCACCTCACACAATAATAGTGGGATAATAATAATAACACCACTTTCACCAATGGACAGACCATGGAAACAGAAACTAAACAGGGACACAGTGAAACTAACAGAAGTGATGAAACAAATGGACTTAACAGATATCTACAGAACATTTTATCCTAAAACAAAAGGATATACCTTCTTCTCAGCACCTCATGGTATCTTCTCCAAAATTGACCACATAATTGGACACAAAACAAGCCTCAACATATACAAAAATATTGAAATTGCCCCATGCATCCTATCAGATCACCATGGACTAAGGCTGATCTTTAATAACAACATAAATAATAGAAAGCCAACAATCATGTGGAAACTGAACAACACTCTTCTCAATGATACCTTAGTCAAGGAAGGAATAAAGAAAGAAATTAAAGACTTTTTACAATTTAATGAAAATGAAGACACAACATACCCAAACTTATGGGACACAATGAAAGCATTTCTAAGAGGGAATCTCAGAGCTCTGAGTGTATCCAAAAAGAAACTAGAAAGAGCACACACTAGGAGCTTGACAACACACCTAAAACCACTAGAACAAAAGGAAGCAAATTCACCTAAGAGGAGTAGAAGGCAGGAAATAATCAAATTCAGGGGCCGAATCAGCAATTGGAAACAAGAAGAACTATCCAAAGAATCAATCAAATGAGGAGCTGGTTGTTTGAGAAAATCAACAAGTTAGATAAACCCTTAGCCAGACTCAATGGGGGGCACAGGGACAGCATCCTATTTAACAAAATCAGAAATGAAAAGGGAGACATAACAACAGATCCTAAAGAAATCCAAAACACCATCAGATCCTTCTACAAAAGGATATACTCGACAAAACTAGAAAACCTGGATGAAATGAACAAATTTCTATACAGAAACCAGGTACCAAAGTTAAAACAGGATCAAGTTAAAGATTTAAAGAGTCCCATATCCTCTAAAGAAATAGAAGCAGTCATTAATAGTCTCCCAAACAAACTTAACCCAGGACCAGATGGATTTAGTACAGAGTTCTATCAAAACTTCAAAGAAGATCTAATTCCAATTCTGCACAAACTATTGTACAAAATAGAAGCAGAAGGTAATCTACCCAATTCATTCTATGAAGCCACAATTACTGTTATACCAAAACCACAGAAAGATCCAACAAAGATAGAGAACTTCATACCAATTTCTCTTATGAATATCAACGCAAAAATCCTCTGTAAAATTCTAGCTAACCGAATCCAGAACACATTAAAACAATCATCCATCCTGATCAAGTAGGTTTTATTCCAGGAATGCAGGGATGGTTTAATATATGGAAATCCATCAAGGGTATCCATTATATAAACAAACTCAAAGACAAAAACCACATGATCTTCTCTTAGATGCAGAGAAAGCATTTGACAAAATCCAACACCCATTCATGATAAAAGTCTTGGAAAGATCCTGATTTCAAGGCCCATACCTAAACATGATAAAAAGCAATCTACAGCAAACCAGTAGCCAACATCAATGTAAATGGTGAGAAGCTGTTAGCAATCCTACTAAAATCAGGGACTAGACAAGGCTGCCCACTTTCTCCCTACCTATTCAAAATTGTACTTGAAGTCCTATCCAGAGCAATTCGGCAACAAAAGGAGACCAAGTGGATACAAATTGGAAAGGAAGAAGTCAAAATATCACTTTTTGCATATGATATGATAGTATATATAAGTGACCCTAAAAATTCCATCAGAGAACTTCTAAACCTGATAAACAGCTTCGGTGAAGTGATGGATATAAAATTAACTCAAACAAGTCAATGGCCTCTTACTACACAAAGAATAAACAGGCTGAGAAGAAAATTAGGGATACAACACCCTTCTCAATAGTCACAAATAATATAAAATACCTTGGCGTGACTCTAACTCAGGAAGTGAAAGATCTGTATGAAAACAACTTCAACTCTCCGAAGACAGAAATTAAAGATCTCAGAAGATGGAAAGATCTCCCGTGCTCATGGATTGGCAGGATCAATATATTAAAAAAAAAAAAAAAAAGGCTATTTTGCCAAAAGCAATCTACAGATTCAATGCAATCCCCATCAAAATTCCAACTCAATTCTTCAACGAATTAGAAAGAGCAATCAACAAATTCATCTGGAATAACAAAAACCTAGGATAGCAAAAACTCTTCTCAAGGATAAAAGAACTTCTGGTGGAATCACCATGCCTGACCTAAAGCTGTACTACAGAGCAATTGTGATAAAAACTGCATGGTAGTTGTATAGCAACAGACAAGTAGACCAATGGAATAGAATTGAAGACCCAGAAATGAACCCACACACCCATGGTCACTTGATCTTTGACAAGGGAGCTAAAACCATCCAGTGGGAAAAGGATAGCATTTTCAAAAAATGGTGCTGGTAGAACTGTAGAAGAATGTAAATTGATCCATTCCTATCTCCTTGTACTAAAGTCAAATCTAAGTGGATTAAGGAACTCCACATAAAACCACAGACACTGAAACTTATAGAAGAGAAAGTGGGGAAAAGCCTCAAAGATGTGTGCACAAGGGAATAATTCCTGAATAAAACAGCAATGGCTTGTGCTGTATGATCGATATTCTACAAATGGGTCCTCATAAAATGCAAAGCTTCTGTAAGGCAAAAGACACCGTCAATAAGACAAAAAGGCCACCAACAGATTGGGAAAGGATCTTTACCTATCCTAAATCAGGTAGGGGACTAATATCCAATATATATAAAGAACTCAAGAAGCTGGACTCCAGAAAATCAAATAACCCCATTAATATATGAGGCTCAGAGCTAAACAAAGAATTCTCACCTGAGGAATACCGAATGGCAGAGCAGCACCTGAAAAAATGTTCACAATCCTTAATCATCAGGGAAATGCAAATCAAAACAGCCCTGAGATGCCATCTCAAACCAGTCAGAATGGCCAAGATCAAATTTCAGGTGACAGCAGATGCTGGCAAGGATGTGGAGAAAGAGGAATACTCCTCCATTGTTGGTGGGATTGCAAGCTTTTACAACCACTCTGGAAATCAGTCTGGCAGTTCCTCAAAAAAAAAAAAAAAAAAAATGGACATAGTATTACCAGAGGATTCAGCAATACCTCCTCTGGGCATATATCCAGAAGATGTTCCAACCTTTAAGAAGGACACATGCTCCACTATGTTCATAGCAGCCTTATTTATAATAGCCAGAAGCTGGAAAGAACCCAGATGCCCCTCAACAGAGGATACAGAAAATGTGGCACATTTACACAATGGAGTACTACTCAGCTATTAAAAGGAATGCATTTATGAAATTCCTAGGCAAATGGATGGACCTGGATAGCATCATCCTGAGTGAGGTAACCCAATCACAAAAGATCTCACATGATATGTATTCACTGATAAGTGGATATTAGCCCAGACAATTAGAATACCCAAGATATAAGTTACAATTCTCGAAACACATGAAGCTTGGGAAGAACAAAGACCAAAATGTGGATACATTGCCCCTTCTTGGAATTGGGGAGAGGACACCCATGGAAGGAGCTACAGAGACAGAGTTTGGAGGTGAGATGAAATGATGGACCATCTAGAGGCTGCCATACCTGGGGATCCATTGCATAATCAGCCTCCAAAAGCTGACACCATTGCATACACTGGCAAGATTTTGCTGAAAGGACCCTGATATACCTGTCTCTTGTGAGACTATGCTGGGGCCTAGCAAACACAGAAGTGTATGCTCACAGTCAGCTCTTGGATGGATCACAGGGACCCCAATGGAGGAGCTAGAGGAAGTACCCGGGAGCTGGAGGGATCTAAAACCCTATAGGTGGAACAACCACATGAACTAACCAGTACCCCCCCCCCCCCGAGCTTGTGTCTCTAGCTGCATGTGTATCCGAAGATGGCCTGGGCGGCCATCAGTGGAAAGAGAGGCCCATTGTTTGTGCAGACTTTATATGCCTTAGTACAGGGGAATGCCAGGGCCAAGAAGTAGGAGTGGGTGGGTTTGGGAGTGTGTGTGGGAGGGTGTGGGGGACTTTTGGGATAGCATTGGAAATGTAAATAAAATAAATACCCAATAAGGAAGAAAGAAAGAAAGAAAGAAAGAAGGAAGGAAGGAAGGAAGGAAGGAAGGAAGGAAGGAAGGAAGGAAGGAAGGAAAAAAAAATGTTTTAGCTTGCTTATATATGGCTGTCAAGGTAAGTTCAGCCACTCTGGGTTTCAGCTTTCTGTTACTCATCTCCCTCAGGTGTAAAAGGTCCATATATCCTTATTGTGACTAGTCTCAGGCCAGAGTGTTTGGCATCAGTCTTTCTCCATGTACACATAAGAAGAGCTTTAATCTTATTACAACAGTGTTTTCTATTTATTAAGGAAAACAGGCATATATTTTAATCAGATAATTATACAAGAATACTTATATTAAATGACTCCTATTGTTCCCATGGCTTTCAGTAGTGAATGATAATCTGGCTGAATAAATGAGATCAAATATGAAGACATAAGATTTAAGATCTTATACTGATTTCAAAAGGCTAACATTAGGAAGCACATCTGCTATTCAATGCCTTGTGTCAACTTAATTATTTGAAAGATTTATTTCAACACTTCCTTATCTTCACTATAATTTTATCTATGCACTGTTTTACTTCAAGTCCAGATTTTATTTTTTTACCTGTCACCAAATAATATATGATGATAAGTGTAGAATATTTTAAAAATAAATTAGATTAATTCAAGAATCAAAATTCACATTTGAATGAGAAAATGTCTAGGCCTACCAGTTTGTTTTATAGGGTTTGCATTAAAAAATATTGAAAACCAGTGTTAAGAGTAAATAAAATAATATTTTAAATATATGTGTACATACATTAAAAATAGAAAGATGACATGTCAACACTAGACACCAAAAGAAGGGTCTCTGGTGTTAGTTTTCAACTTCTGAAAATAGAAGGCACACCAACGAGGGCAGAGCAAAGCATTGATATATGTGTGCCACAGTAGGTCAAAAGTAGTCATGTTATTGTCATTTACTCACAGCAGAACAAGATTATTATTATATTTCCTGGGTTTAGGACCAATCAAATGGTCACCAAAGCAGTATTAGATATAAATTCCATGGCATGAAATGGGCCTCATATCGAAACAGAAAGTGGTTAGGTACTTCACAATAGCTGTGCCCCTGTTGAGCCAACATTATCTTCCAAGCAGGTCACTATTGTAGTTTGCAGTTTTAGGAGCTGGGAAATACTGATGATTACGCTTCTTCTCTAGTGGGATGCAATGCACTTTTCAAAACCAAAATTTTAATGTCTTGGGGAGAAGCCCGTGGTTATGCAACAACTCAAAACTTCTGCTGTGTTATGTGACATAATGCAAGCGCTGTCATCAGCAAAAGGGATTTATCATCATGGTATGAAAAACTATTGATAGACTTGGTGATATGCTATATCGTTCATGGTGCCCTTTGGTCCAACAGTTCAACAAGATGTAACCAAGAATATTTTATCAATTTCCTTTTATCTACTGAGACTTGCTTTGTTTCAATATATGTGGTCTATTTTAGAGAAATTTCCAAGCCCTAGAGAGAAGAAGATGTATTATATTATATACAAGTAAAATGCTTCATAGACATCTGCTAGCTCATTTTATTTTGTGCAATTATTCCTCTTGTCTGTTTTTAGTTTTTTTCTGGAATACCTTAGTGTTAGAGAAAGTGAGGTACTGAAGTCAAATCCTGTCATTGTGTGAGGATCATAATGTGATTTTTTAGTTGTAGTAGCTACATTTCTTTTATGAACTTGGGTACCCTAGTGTTTGGTACATAGTTGAGAAGTGCAATATACATTCTATTGGTGGATGGCTTTCTGTATTGAGAGTAGGAAATATGCTATCTCTTCTAATAAGGTTGAATTGAAGTCTACTTTATCAGCTATCAAAAGGCCTACATGCCAGAAGCTGTCTCAAACACTAGGTCTTTTTGGAAGGTAGTAGAAGGAATAGAACATAAGCAGAGGGCAAATCGGTTTTGTGAATGTACTGGTTGCTTAATATAATAACATTTACCTGTATTTACTTTAAGTTATTCCAAGGCCAAAAGCTATAGGCCTCTATAACACTCAATTGTTAAACAGCTGGGATTAAATAAAGGATTAATTGCAAGGGATTTTTTCTCTCTTGCTCAGAAGTCTCTCCTCTAGCTGGTTAAGCAAGAGGAAGGCTTGGATCAATTAACTTTTATTGAACCAGGAAAAAAAGATAATCTTACAGAAAGAAAAAAACCCAAACTTTTATACAGGCGGAATGCATAAAAACACACACATTTTAAACACATTCATCTTCACACATTCATACACACAATCTTTGGTCATGCCCAGCCACCACCTGTCTCATCAATATATATATATATACTTATGGTGAATGGATCTAGAGTCCTCCATAGACAAAGCACCAGTGCAGAAAAAACTTAATAATTCTGGATGAAAAATAAGTTCCAAACATTATTGTAATAGAGAAAGAAAAGACATCTCTGTTCCTATTGTTAAATGAGTAAACCTAATTCTCTAAGAAAACATTCCTGTCCTTGTCAGTAAGAAGCCATTCTATTAAGAAAAAATAAACTCTGATGGGGTTAGAGAGATATCTAAGAGGTTCAGAGCACTGACTGCTCTTCCAGGTTTTGTGCGTTCAATTCTCAGCAACTGTAAGTTGGCTCATAACCACCTACAATGAGATCTGGTTCCCTCTTCTGGCCTGCAGCCATACATGTAGGCCAAATGCTGTATACATAATAAATAAATAAATAAATAAATAAATTCAAAAATGGAGGAAAAAAGATAAAGAAACAAACTGTCCCATGGTAAGAGGAAGTTTGCTTTCCCTCTGACCTTTCTGCAGCTTCTTCTGCTATGCTCTCTGTTTCTCTTTCTTCTTGCCTTTCTCTCCCAAGCTCTATTATAATGTCATTTTTCCCAGATTTTGGACTTTTTTAGAATAGTTCATGTGGCATTCCAAGCATATTTTTTTTCAAAATTTCACAATAAGTTCAAACATAAATTCAAATTTATTAATTGAATATGAAAGGAGTCAGAACAGAGATGTTTACACGTGTTTCACTAAGACTAGTTATCTAACTATATATTAATTATCTGTCTATTTATTATCACTATGAACTATCTATTCATTATCACTAGCTCCAAAGATTCTTTAAAAGTTCAGAAACATAATTCCTTGGTATAAGTTAGCATGGTATGTTATTATTTCTCTGTTTAGTTTCTGTTTTGTTGACCTCTCCATTGGTAAGAATGGTTGTTCATATTTACTATTATTAATGTTTCAGAATTGAGACATCATCTTGGTGCCTCTTTCTTTCTTTCTTTCTTTCTTTCTTTCTTTCTTTCTTTTTTTAACTCAGCAATATCCTTTAATATGCAAATTACATAAAGAAAAAATGAACCGTGTAAATGAAGTGAAATATATATATATATATATATATATATATATATATATATATATATATATATATATAAACAACCATGTTATAGGACAAAAAATGGAGTAAAACACTTTTCACCACCTTGACTACAAGCTATGCTGGAGAATGTAAGACAGAAGAGGCACACAGCACTTACTGAAAAAGAAAAAGTAGATAGATCATTACATATTCCCTTCATGTTATTTACTACACCAAACTTGAATAAAATCTTTTAAGGAACAGTGAAATGATGTTTAAAGTGTAAACAGTGAAGCCCTGGACTTTCTAAGGTGCTGATTTCACACCCAGTATCACTTGGTTTAGAATTAGCACATCATTTCAGAAGATCATCTAAGTGTCACAAACAAGAAACATGCACATACTGCGATTTGGTGGCTTTTTCTATGATGAGTTTGAAGTGTTCCTCACCATCTCTTCTGATTTTTTTTTTTGGTGCAAAGTTTACTTTATTAGATATTATAATGGTTACTCTAGCTCATTTTTTGAGTCCATTTGCTTGGAAAACATTTTCTGGCCCTTTACTTTAAGGCAGTATATATCTTTGTTGCTGAGGTGTGTTTCCTCTATGCAGCAAAATAATTCCATGCTGTTAGCCTGTATCTTTTTATTAATTAATTAATTAAGTCCATTGAAGCTGAGAGGGATTAATGGACCATAATTTTTATTTGTCTTATTTTGATGTTGGTGGATTAGTGTATGTGAGTGGAAGTGCTTCTTTTTATTTTTGGTTTTTGCTGTGAGATGACTAATATCTTGAATTTTCTTGGATGTACTTAGCCTCCATGTATTGGATTTTTTTCTTCTAGTATTCTCTGTACGGCTGGGTTAAGCAGAATGATGTTGTTTAAATTTGATTTAGTCATGTAATACCTGGGTTTCTCTATCTATGGTGGCTGAAAGTTTTGCTTTGTATAGTAGTCTCACCTGCTATCTGTGGTCTCTTCACGTCTGCAAGACAACTATCCAGGACCGTCCAGTCTGGTATTTAGAATTTTTGCTGAGAAGTCTGGTGTAGTTCTGGTAGTTCTACCTTTATGTGTTACTTGGCCTTTTCCCATTGCAGCTTTTAATAGTCTTTCTTTGTTCTGCACATTTGGCTTTTGATCATTATGTGGGGGCAGGATTTTCTTTCTGGGACAATGGATTTGATGTTCAGTAAGTTTCTTGTAAGCGTCCAGCTTCCACCCATCCTTTTTTTTTTTTTTTTTTTTTTTTTTTTTTTTTTTTTTTTTAGGGTAGGGAATTTTTTTCTATAGTTTTGTTAAAAATATTTTGTAGGACTTTGAGATAAAACATTCTTCTTCTATTCCTATTATTCTTAGATTTTCATAGAATTCTATTCCAATTTCCTGAATGTTTTATTTTAAAAACTTTGATTTGGCATTTTCTTTCATGAACGTATCAGTTTCTTCTATTATATCTACTTCTCCTGAAGTTCTCTCTTCTGTATCTTGTATTTTGTTGGTGATAATTCTGTTTGAAGTTGCTGTTCTATTTCCTATGTTATCCCTCTCCAAGGTTACCTCTGTTTGTGCTTCTTTATTGCTTCTATTTCCATTTTTAGGTCTTGAACAGTTTTATTCATTTCTTTCTCATGTTTGACTTTCTATTCCTATATTTCCTTAACAGATTTATTTTTGCCCATAAAAGCCTCCTCTATTGTCTGCATAAAATGAGATTTAAGGTCATAGTCTTGCTTTTTGTGTGAGTTGGCATATCTAAGACTTGCTGTAGTATGAGAGCTAGGTTCTGATGATGACATACTGTACTGAATTTGGCTGATTGTATTCTTACACTTGTCTTTAGCCATCTAATTGTCTCTAGTGTTCGCTGGACTGGTAGGCCCTGCTAGTAGCAGGCCTCTGCCATTGTTCATCCTTGGTGGCAGCAGGCCTTTGTGCATATAGGTTAAGTTGTAGCCATGGGAGAAGTGTGGATGTCTTCAATTGCAAATGAAGGTTTGAACTAGAAGATAGATCATGAAAAGGATGAGGAAGACCTTTTGAATTATGGGCTTACAGGGTGCCCATCAGGCAGAGACTTGGAGCTTGGGTATCACACATGGATGTCTTGAATAGAAATCTTGGGAAGCAGGAAGAGTTGTGGGCCAGGGAGTAGAGTGCAGATCTGAGATTGAAGATGGAGGTATGGACTGGAAGATGTAGCATAGAAAGGATGGGATATAAAATTAACTTTATACAGTAAAACATTACGTCAAAATTATATTAAGTATAAAAGAGCACAGATGATTTACTTCTAACTCTTTCTTTCTAAATAAGTAAATGCTGTAAGAAAACATAGTAAAGATTTAATTTAATAATGAAGTATTTCTCATCTGCAAATGAGAAGAGAAAAGGAACTAAAAATAACAGTCCAAATTTCGCACTGAAACTATATTAGCTAATTGCTTTCACAGATTAATGTTGGATATTAACAACCACAGAAAGTATACCAACTCATGGAAACTCTACAGCTTACTGTTGAATAAAAACAGGGGAGTATAGAAATCAAGAATGAAATTAAAAACTTTTAAAATAGAACTAAAATGAAAACACAACATGGGTAAATCATTGGTTCATAATGAAGTCAGTTCTCATAGGCATGTCAATAGTCTCATAGGCATGTTTATATCACCAAATGCTTACATCACACACACACACACACACACACACACACAGAAAGAGAGAGAGAGAGAGAGAGAGAGAGAGAGAGAGAGAGAGAGAGAGACCGAGAGACCGAGAGAGAGACAGAGTGACAGAGACAGAGAGAAAGAGAGAGAGAGGGAGAGAGGCAGAGACAGAGACTGAGAGACAGAGAGAAAGAGATAGATAATATTAGTAACATAATAGCACAGCTGAAAGCTCTAAAGCAACTAAAACAAATAATACTTAAATAAAAGTAGATTGCAAGAAAAAAGGAAACTTGGGCCTGAATTTATTGTAGTAGAAAGAAAGCCCAAGCAACATTAAAAAAAAAAAATCAAGAGTTGGCTCTTTGAGAAAATATATATGATTGGCAAATCTCTAGCCAAATTAACTTTAAGATGGAAAGTGAAGATCCAAAAAAAAAAAAAAAAAAAAAAAAAAACCAAAAACTTGAGTTGAAATAGAAACCATAACAACAGACATCAAAAATGCAGGACATTATTCAGAGGTGTTTTAAAAAGCTGTATTCCATCAAATTGTAAAACCCAAAGAAACAGATGAATTTCTTGATGTATCCAAAGTATGTAGATAAAATCTAGATCAGGTGAGCAACTTAATATTATCTGTAATTTTTAGTGAAATAGAAGCAGTAAATAATGAAAAAGGCCCAGGACCAGTTGTTAGTTTTACAAATGTCTTGCAAAAAAAAAAAAAAAAAAGGAATATTGAGTTGATATTCTTTGACAAAAGAGATATAGAATAAATACTGTCTATTCTATTTCTGATGCTATAAATACACTGATATATTAACATACAAAGCCCACCAAAGAGAGAAAATTGCATACTAATTTCTTTTATGACCATAGACCCAAAACTTATCAATAAAATACTAGCAAACTGAATTCAAGAAGACATGAAATTGATGATTCACCGTGATCAAATTTGCCATTCCCAGAGATTCAAGAATGGTTCAACCAACATAAATAAACAAATAAATAAATAAATAAATAGATAAATAAATAAATAAATAAATAAATATCATTCAAAAATAGACAGATTGAAGGTCAATAGGTATATGATGGTCTGATTCAATGTAGAAGTGGCATTTGACAAACTTCAGCATGCCTTCCTAATAAATGTCTTGTAAAGAGTAGGAATACAAATGATGGATTTCTTCATAATAAAGATGATTTACAACACTCCCACCATCAAATCAATCCTACACAGAGAGAAATTCAAAGAATTGCCAATGTAATAAGGATAATTATAAGGATGTTCACTCTGTCTGTCTCTGTTTACTGGATGCTGTCTGTGGAGATGCCTGAGTGGACCAGCTAAAGAGTTGTGCTATCCAAAGGGGAACATTGTCTTTGTTCCTTGTGGACAGTGTCTTATATAAATTTGGGGGTGGGTTAGGGCCTTTAAAAAGATGTATCCTATTGGCTTAGTCTGAGGTATTAGGATGCTTCATCTGCATGTGGAGGGGCTTCAGGTGCTGCCCTACTGACTGATTTCATAGGAATGACAAGGTGAAATATCCCATGACAGAAACCTGGTCTGAAGTAGCTAAAACACCTACCATTCTTAGGTATGAGAGTACCAGGGTTTCTGAATCCACTCAGCCTTACTAAGTTTTCTGTCTGATAGCATAATCTCCTTCCCCACAACTCCTCCTTTCCTTTTTTTAAAATGAGAAGTGTCATCATCATAACTCTCTTCTATATTGGGAACAGTTTGATATTGATCCAAGAGCTGATAAATGTAGATCTTTGCTATGCTACTCATCTACTGCTTTAGAAATTGGATGAGAAAGGGTGTCAAAAAGGCAAAGCTCCTTTGGCTGTGATAGAGTCATGGAGCAGAAGAAGCCAAGCTAACAAGGGGATAAAGGACCAAGGGGTAGGGATGTTGGGAGCATATTATGCTAGGAGATCCCCCAAAGACTTTTGAGCATTTGCACATCTCATTCTACCAGTCAGGATTCATTGACATAGAAGCAAGATTCCTCCCCCAAGAAAATGCAAGTACCTCCCTGTTCAGCAGTCAGTAAACCTAGTGCCCTCTGATTTTGGAGAACAACTCTTACTAAGGAGGCTATTTGGCATTGCAGGGACTCAAGTTTGTCTACAGTGGAAGCTATTACTGGGTCAATCTTGTCCTGGAAGTGGATGACCAGATGTTATCTTTGGAGGAGGGCTGCTCTAGTTCTTCCTGCTGTAATACCCAGAAAGATAGTAAGGCTCAGTCCAACAAGCAGAGGGATGAAGATCTCTCTCTCTCTCTCTCTCTCTCTCTCTCTCTCTCTCTCTCTCTCTCTCTCTCTCTCTCTCTCTCTCGTTTTATTTATTTTTATTTTTGTATTTCTCTCATATGCAAGGTAAATTCTTCAAGTTTATTTAGGTAAACCTGGGGAACAATTATCATGTGGATGAAGCAGCCTTGAAAAGTGGGGTTAGTACAGGAACCTGTAGTGCCTTTTCACTATAGAAGAAGAAGGTTAAACACATATTGATTTGGTGATGGTGATGTCATGGTATATGTGCTATGGAATTTGAAGGAGGATCCAACACTATGGAAGGAGGGGGTAGGTCGAAGACATAATATCTTGTGCTTTCCATGTGGGTAAGGTTTCATAGAGTTCTGAAGGAAAATGTTAATGGGATCAGCTAGTAGTAGAGAGAAGCACAGAAAAAGCATTGGGAGGAGTCGGGTAGATGGTTAAGGGAAAGAGGTCAGCTGTATATTGGATGTACTGTAGCCAGAAAAGAGTAGTTTGGAGATGCTCCTCAGATTGATTTTTCTGTTGACAAATATTAACATGTGTAAAGACTTATTAGGAGGTGGGGAAAAGCTCACCAAGACAAGCTAATACGAAGGTCAGCTATGGGGTATTTGATATAGCCATAAGGGTAGAGTTTACCCTTAACTCCTGTTCACCAACGTTCATCACATGGATGGCTGATGGAAAGCATAAAATGGATTTTAGTGTTGGCATGCATGGTGATGCTGTGGCTGGTGGATTCAATTATGCAGTTCCAATATCTGCAGCCTCCATATGTAGAGACCTCCTAGAGACATTCACCTATGTTTTTGGTAAGGAAAGCAGAAGAAAGGCTGAGGGTAGTGGAGATAGAATCCAGGTATAGGGGGAATCTGAATCATGGAACAACACACTTCAACTGGGAAATACTGGGTTCCTACGATTGTGTGTGTGTGTGTGTGTGTGTGTGTGTGTGTGTGTGTGTGTATTGTAGGCTTCCTTTGTGAAGAATCTCCAGTGGTAAGTATTGAGAAGTCTAGGGAGAGGCTGGGCAGTAGCAGAGTTAGTGTGAAGAATGATGAAAACAGCCATGAGAATAGAGGACATTGTGGAGGGCATAAGGACTGGGCAGAAGTCACCAGGTCATTGATGTCTTTCCAGGAGATATTGTTCCTTTGGGCATGGTGGTTACTCTGTTTCCTCCTCCTCCTCCTCCTCCTCCTCCTCCTCCTCCTCCTCCCTCCTTCTCCTCCTCCATCCTTGATATGCCAACTAGAAGTAGGCCGTCTTCTTGGTTGGTGGGGTAGTGTCAGAAACACAGATAGAACCCTTATCAGTTGTAAAGAAGTAAATTAGTCCCTTCTAAATTCCATCCCAAGGATCACACCATCATATTAGGATGGGGAGTAATTTTGGTATATGCCAATAAATGGAGATTGAAGGGTGCTTGGAGTTTTGTAGATGTTAAATATGTTTGGTGTAGCCAGATCTATCATTAATTGTACATGGGAGAGGGGAGGGTGTTAAATGGTTGACTTTTGTTTTAGAAGTTGAGCTTTTAGGGTTTGGTGTGTTCTGTCTACTGTTCTTTGGCTCTGTGTTGGGAGCCGCCCCCACATTCGCCGTTACAAGATGGCGCTGACATCCTGTGTTCTAAGTGGTAAACAAATAATCTGCGCATGTGCCAAGGGTATCTTATGACTACTTGTGCTCTGCCTTCCCCGTGACGTCAACTCGGCCGATGGGCTGCAGCCAATCAAGGAGTGACACGTCCGAGGCGAAGGAGAATGCTCCTTAAGAGGGACGGGGTTTTCGTTTTCTCTCTCTCTTGCTTCTTGCTCTCTCTTGCTTCTTGCTCTCTCTTGCTTCTTGCTCTCTCTTGCTTCTTGCTCTCTTTTCCTGAAGATGTAAGAATAAAGCTTTGCCGCAGAAGATTCTGGTCTGTGGTGTTCTTCCTGGCCGGTCGTGAGAACGCGTCTAATAACAATTGGTGCCGAATTCCGGGACGAGAAAATCCGGGACGAGAAAAAACTCCGGACTGGCGCAGGAGGGATACTTCATTCCAGAACCAGAACTGCGAATCAAGGTTATAAGGTTCCCGTAACACAGACTGTTGAGAAGGATTCAACTGCCGAATTCAGAACTCATCAGCTGGGGAACGACGGTGATAAAGGTTCCCGTAAAGCAGACTGTTGAGAAGGATTCAACTGCCGAATTCAGAACTCATCAGCTGGGGAACGGAAGTGAGAAATGGCTTTACCAGGTATGTTTGGCTTTGAACTTTTTCTAGTGTTAGGAGCCCTTTTGTTCCTTTTCACATGTTATATAGTGCTTAAGGCAGGGCTAAAAATTCTAGAGGAAATTCAGGACAGTCTATCAGAAGTAAAGCGGAGAGAGAGAGTAGGAACAAGGAGAAACGGTAAGTATACAGGCCTTTCCAAGGGTCTTGAGCCCGAGGAAAAGTTAAGGTTAGGTAGGAATACCTGGAGAGAGATTAGAAGAAAAAGAGGAAAAAGGGAGAAGAAAAAAGATCGATTAGCGGAGGTCTCTAGGAGATACTCGTCACTAGATGAGCTCAGGAAGCCAGCTCTTAGTAGCTCTGAAGCAAGTGAAGAATCCTCCTCTGAGGAAACAGACTGGGAGGAAGAAGCAGCCCATTACCAGCCAGCTAATCGGTCAAGAAAAAAGCCAAAAGCGGCTGGCGAAGGCCAGTTTGCTAATTGGCCTCAGGGCAATCGGCTACCAGGTGCACTCCCGCCCTATGCGGAGTCCCCGCCCTGCGTAGTGCGTCAGCCCGTAGTGCGTCAGCAATGCGCAGAGAGGCAGTGCGCAGAAAGGCAGTGCGCAGACTCATTCATTCCCCGAGAGGAACAAAGGAAAATACAACAGGCATTTCCAGTCTTTGAAGGAGCCGAGGGTGGGCGTGTCCACGCTCCGGTAGAATATGTGCAGATTAAATATGGAATCAATGCTAATTTTACCTTGGTGCAGTTAGACAGGCTTGCCAGCATGGCACTAACTCCTGCCGACTGGCAAATGATTGCAAAAGCCGCTCTCCCTAGTATGGCCAAATATGTGGAATGGCGAGCTCTGTGGCAGGAGGCGGCACAGGCGCAGGCCCGAGCAAACGCTGCTGCTTTAACTCCAGAGCAGAGAGATTGGACTTTTGACTTGTTAACGGGTCAGAGAGCTTATTCTGCTAAACCTGATAAGAGGTATCAATGGAAGGTCTTACCACAGGGGATGTCCAATAGTCCTACAATGTGCCAGCTTTATATACAAAAAGCTCTTTTGCCAATGAGGGAACAATTCCCCTCTTTAATTTTGCTCCTTTACATGGATGACATCCTCCTGTGCCATAAAGACCTTACCATGCTACAAAAGGCATATCCTTTTCTACTTAAAACTTTAAGTCAGTGGGGTTTACAGATAGCCACAGAAAAGGTCCAAATTTCTGATACAGGACAATTCTTGGGCTCTGTGGTGTCCCCAGATAAGATTGTGCCCCAAAAGGTAGAGATAAGAAGAGATCACCTCCATACCTTAAATGATTTTCAAAAGCTGTTGGGAGATATTAATTGGCTCAGACCTTTTTTAAAGATTCCTTCCGCTGAGTTAAGGCCTTTGTTTAGTATTTTAGAAGGAGATCCTCATATCTCCTCCCCTAGGACTCTTACTCTAGCTGCTAACCAGGCCTTACAAAAAGTGGAAAAGGCCTTACAGAATGCACAATTACAACGTATTGAGGATTCGCAGCCTTTCAGTTTGTGTGTCTTTAAGACAGCACAATTGCCAACTGCAGTTTTGTGGCAGAATGGGCCATTGTTGTGGATCCATCCAAACGTATCCCCAGCTAAAATAATAGATTGGTATCCTGATGCAATTGCACAGCTTGCCCTTAAAGGCCTAAAAGCAGCAATCACCCACTTTGGGCAAAGTCCATATCTTTTAATTGTACCTTATACCGCTGCACAGGTTCAAACCTTGGCAGCCGCATCTAATGATTGGGCAGTTTTAGTTACCTCCTTTTCAGGAAAAATAGATAACCATTATCCAAAACATCCAATCTTACAGTTTGCCCAAAATCAATCTGTTGTGTTTCCACAAATAACAGTAAGAAACCCACTTAAAAATGGGATTGTGGTATATACTGATGGATCAAAAACTGGCATAGGTGCCTATGTGGCTAATGGTAAAGTGGTATCCAAACAGTATAATGAAAATTCACCTCAAGTGGTAGAATGTTTAGTGGTCTTAGAAGTTTTAAAAACCTTTTTAGAACCCCTTAATATTGTGTCAGATTCCTGTTATGTGGTAAATGCAGTAAATCTTTTAGAAGTGGCTGGAGTGATTAAGCCTTCCAGTAGAGTTGCCAATATTTTTCAGCAGATACAATTAGTTTTGTTATCTAGAAGATCTCCTGTTTATATTACTCATGTTAGAGCCCATTCAGGCCTACCTGGCCCCATGGCTCTGGGAAATGATTTGGCAGATAAGGCCACTAAAGTGGTGGCTGCTGCCCTATCATCCCCGGTAGAGGCTGCAAGAAATTTTCATAATAATTTTCATGTGACGGCTGAAACATTACGCAGTCGTTTCTCCTTGACAAGAAAAGAAGCCCGTGACATTGTTACTCAATGTCAAAGCTGCTGTGAGTTCTTGCCAGTTCCTCATGTGGGAATTAACCCACGCGGTATTCGACCTCTACAGGTCTGGCAAATGGATGTTACACATGTTTCTTCCTTTGGAAAACTTCAATATCTCCATGTGTCCATTGACACATGTTCTGGCATCATGTTTGCCTCTCCGTTAACTGGAGAAAAAGCCTCACATGTGATTCAACATTGTCTTGAGGCATGGAGTGCTTGGGGGAAACCCAGACTCCTTAAGACTGATAATGGACCAGCTTATACGTCTCAAAAATTCCAACAGTTCTGCTGTCAGATGGACGTAACCCACCTGACTGGACTTCCATACAACCCTCAAGGACAGGGTATTGTTGAGCGTGCGCATCGCACCCTCAAAGCCTATCTTATAAAACAGAAGAGGGGAACTTTTGAGGAGACTGTACCCCGAGCACCAAGAGTGTCGGTGTCTTTGGCACTCTTTACACTCAATTTTTTAAATATTGATGCTCATGGCCATACTGCGGCTGAACGTCATTGTTCAGAGCCAGATAGGCCCAATGAGATGGTTAAATGGAAAAATGTCCTTGATAATAAATGGTATGGCCCGGATCCTATCTTGATAAGATCCAGGGGAGCTATCTGTGTTTTCCCACAGAATGAAGACAACCCATTTTGGGTACCAGAAAGACTCACCCGAAAAATCCAGACTGACCAAGGGAATACTAATGTCCCTCGTCTTGGTGATGTCCAGGGCGTCAATAATAAAGAGAGAGCAGCGTTGGGGGATAATGTCGACATTTCCACTCCCAATGACGGTGATGTATAATGCTCAAGTATTCTCCTGCTTTTTTACCACTAACTAGGAACTGGGTTTGGCCTTAATTCAGACAGCCTTGGCTCTGTCTGGACAGGTCCAGATGACTGACACCATTAACACTTTGTCAGCCTCAGTGACTACAGTCATAGATGAACAGGCCTCAGCTAATGTCAAGATACAGAGAGGTCTCATGCTGGTTAATCAACTCATAGATCTTGTCCAGATACAACTAGATGTATTATGACAAATAACTCAGCAGGGATGTGAACAAAAGTTTCCGGGATTGTGTGTTATTTCCATTCAGTATGTTAAATTTACTAGGGCAGCTAATTTGTCAAAAAGTCTTTTTCAGTATATGTTACAGAATTGGATGGCTGAATTTGAACAGACCCTTCGAGGCTTGCCATCATTCAGGTCAACTCCACGCGCTTGGACCTGTCCCTGACCAAAGGATTACCCAATTGGATCTCCTCAGCATTTTCTTTCTTTAAAAAATGGGTGGGATTAATATTATTTGGAGATACACTTTGCTGTGGATTAGTGTTGCTTCTTTGATTGGTCTGTAAGCTTAAGGCCTAAACTAGGAGAGACAAGGTGGTTATTGCCCAGGCGCTTGCAGGACTAGAACATGGAGCTTCCCCTGATATATCTATGCTTAGGCAATAGGTCGCTGGCCACTCAGCTCTTATATCTCACGAGGCTAGTCTCATTGCACGAGATAGAGTGAGTGTGCTTCAGCAGCCCGAGAGAGTTGCAAGGCTAAGCACTGCAATGGAAAGGCTCTGCGGCATATATGAGCCTATTCTAGGGAGACATGTCATCTTTCATGAAGGTTCAGTGTCCTAGTTCCCTTCCCCCAGGCAAAACGACACGGGAGCAGGTCAGGGTTGCTCTGGGTAAAAGCCTGTAAGCCTAAGAGCTAATCCTGTACATGGCTCCTTTACCTACACACTGGGGATTTGACCTCTATCTCCACTCTCATTAATATGGGTGGCCTATTTGCTCTTATTAAAAGAAAAAGGGGGAGATGTTGGGAGCCGCCCCCACATTCGCCGTTACAAGATGGCGCTGACATCCTGTGTTCTAAGTGGTAAACAAATAATCTGCGCATGTGCCAAGGGTATCTTATGACTACTTGTGCTCTGCCTTCCCCGTGACGTCAACTCGGCCGATGGGCTGCAGCCAATCAAGGAGTGACACGTCCGAGGCGAAGGAGAATGCTCCTTAAGAGGGACGGGGTTTTCGTTTTCTCTCTCTCTTGCTTCTTGCTCTCTCTTGCTTCTTGCTCTCTCTTGCTTCTTGCTCTCTCTTGCTTCTTGCTCTCTTTTCCTGAAGATGTAAGAATAAAGCTTTGCCGCAGAAGATTCTGGTCTGTGGTGTTCTTCCTGGCCGGTCGTGAGAACGCGTCTAATAACAGCTCTGAGGGTTGTGGGGATCCCTGTATGGTAGTGAATTTCCCAATAAATATAGATCATATTTTTTTTTTTGACAGCTAGTGTAGGCAGTGCCATTATCAGTTTTTATCCATTGAGGAATGCCCATGATGGCAAAGGTGGAGAGCATATGGTGAATTAAACTCTTTGTGTTTTTACCTGTTTGGGCTATAGCCCATATAAAATGCAAGTATTTATCTATGGTAAAAACTTATTTTTGTCTATGAAATCAGGGAATATGGGTGACATTGATTTGCCATAAGGCATTGGATCTGAGGTCTCAGTGATTGTTTGCAATGCTGGGTTAGTAATAAGGGATACATAGACAAGAGGAGCATATTTGTATTATTCTTTGGAGGAAGTGGGCATGAAACCCCTTTATATTTGAGTGAGTGTATATTAATGGAATACATCAACTTCCATTGAGGCTATGAATGTTCCTGTTGAGGCATTTTGGTCAGCAAGAGCATTTTTCTCAGATATGGGATGATAAGATCTGATATGCTAGATGTAGATATTGGAAACCCCTTCCTCTTAGAGGGTAGAAATCTATAAGCATACAGGGGACTATGGGTTGGTATCTAGTTTGACAAATGATCTTGACAACCAATGAGCAAATTGACTGCATATATTCTGTGTGAAAAGAAGATAAGGGGGCCTTTGACTTCTTTTAGGGCTAGATAGATAACATATAATTTTTTATATTGTAGAAGTGATAAAGAAGCTCTCCTAATCAAAGAATAGGGGGTTCATTATTAGGGAGAGCAATATATTGTTGTTGTAGATTCCCTCTTTCCTTCATTGGCAAATATGAGGGAGGCTTGAACTATGGGTTATTTTAAAAATAGTTAGGGGGCAGAAATTTTAACTGAGGAAGAGTAGAGACCTCTTTTGTTAAGATAATGGTTTTTAATCTGTCCTGAGAATCCTATTAAGTTGATAGCAAAGCTGAAGTGATTTTTGATTAGTCATTGGATAACGGAGAGGGAAAGGGGAGTAAGAAGAATGTCAGATTTTTTTCCCTTAGGTTTGTAGGGTTCTGTCTTTGCCAGTTTTAATCATAGTAGGGCATGCATCTACCTCATATAGAAGAATTCTGGGTGTACCATCGATTGGGGTATGGGAACATTACAGCACCCCTTGGTGTTAGTATAGGACTTCCACCAGTGTACATGAGGAATTGAAGCTAAGAAGCTGTATGGCCATTGTTGGGTCATACCTAGTAAGAGCCATATTTTTTAGGGCTGCAGTAACACAATTTAGAGCTTGGATTGCTTCATGGGACAGTGTTCATGGTGAGAAGAGTCTTTTATCTCCTTTTATGAAGTTACAGAGAGGATGGATGGTGCTAGTAGAAAAGCGGAGCCAGGGTCAAAAGCAGTTAAGTTCTCCAAAAATATCTGGAGGGAGGCAATAGTGAATTTTTGAGGGAAGGAAAGTGTGGGTTCGAGAGGTTGTAGTGAGGTGAGGGAGATCTCTGTTCCTAAAAATGCAATTGGCAGGATAAGTTGAAGTTTATGAGGCACAATTTGGTATCCTAGGACAGAAAGGGAAGGAATTAGCAAGTCTTTAATTTGGGAAAGAGAGGTAGAAGATATCTCCTCATATTAAGATGTCATCCATATAGTGATATATGTCAATTGTTTAAATAAGGCTTTAATGTAGTGGCCATAGCCTCCTGATCAAAACTTAGATTGCTAGCAAGTTCATGAGGAAGAACAGTCCTTTCATATTGTGAAGCTGGACCATAATTCAAAGCCTTCTCAATTTTAGGATGCAGGATGATGAGAAAAACGGTAGTCTTTATGTATATTGTTAATAGGGGGAAATTAGCTGAGATGTAGTTGCAACCCCCTTTGGGGAGAGCCCCAGAATCTCATAGTTTTGTTAGTTGTTCTCAAATCTTGTAGTAGTTTCCATCTCCCTGAGCATTTTTTTTTTAACAGTGAACAATGGGGTGCTCCATGGGCCTGTGGGAGGGGAAAACATGTTGTAGTAGAAGCTATTCTTCTACCAGTTATGGGTGTGCTATCTGCTTCTCCCCTAATAGAAGCCACTGCAGAGCTTAAATGGTGTCTTTAGAGAGTCAATCAAGACAGGGAATATCAAATCTAAGAGTGGCCCTTAGAATTGAGGTGATTTGGAGAAGGGTCCCTTGTGTATAATATTTTTATAGGTATTATCATCTATTTTTATATGGTCTCTCTCTGAATGGGTGGTAAATACTACCTCTAGGATGTTTTAAGATATATCTCTCTAGAAGATTAGTAGTTACTTGAGCTACCGAAGGGTGTATGAGGCCAGTAGCCCCATCAGAGTCCTCCCACCTTTAGGCCAATTTTGTGATAAATATATCACCAAATATATTTATTTGTGCCTAGGAGCTGGCGCCCGGTGATCAGTTTTCAGTCGTGTGGAGTCTCTAGTCTTAAAATTGTATTTCTGTTCTAATATTAATAGGCATGTAAATGGCTTATTATCTATTTTAATGGCTAAGTTTCAGTAGAGTAGGTATCCTTATTGTCATGTCTGAGGGCTGCCTCCTCTTAAGTTTATAGGCTCCAGTGCCTTATCACCCTTGACATCTAGGGAGGTATAATATTGTTTTTTCCTAGTGGAAATCCTTCCAGTATTGGGAACAAGTTGGCTTAGGGGGATTGGAATCATTTATGGGAAGGGAGTTTTGTGTCCTATCTCTATATTTAAAGAATATTTCTTTGTTGGTTTGTTGGTTTGTTTTTATTGCTGTCATGAATTTCTGAGTCATAGATGTACTCTGGAATGAGTCGTTCCTATATCCTGGGTTGTCATAATCTGCCTATTGTAGTGCTCCTCTTGGATACCTTGGCTGGCTAGTCTGGATTTAGAACTCATCTTCCCAATGTTTTCAAGAAGATTTCTGGCTGTGGGGTTGGGAAATTTTATTTTTAGTCTCATTTTAGTTTTGAGAATAAAATCAGATATAGGTTTTCTTGGCTTTTAATGGAAAAAGAGCAGGGAGGAGGCAGGGTCTTTTAAACCCCAGAAATGAGTGAGCCTGTCTCAAGCTTAGACTGTATAGTGGCAGATCTGTTTTTAATAGCCTTTTTGTATTATTCCCGATGTTCTAGTGGAAAAGTCTTCCTGGACAAAGAGTTCATCAAATACCCATGGAGTGTCAAGGTGTCACCTTGGTCCCAATTTTCCCTGTCTTGTTGAAGGCATTTATCTCAAAATAGGGCCTCCTGTTGAAAAAAAAAATCAAACAGGAAAGGGAGGAGCAGCAAATATCTCTCCAATCTTGAGGCATGTTTATGTTGGCAATATGGCTCTATAGGAGATATTTGGTTTAGGGTGTATGGATGCCATCTTCCTTCATTGTGTGCCTGGGTTCTTTTATGTCCGAGATATGAAATGGGTATCAATTGAATAATTTAGTTCAATTTGGATTAATATTAACAAGAAATGTTTCAGTGTTTTGGGATTCTGGATCTGTATCAGAGTGCTGAGTGGGAGGCTGGGTGTGTTTTTGTAACAGAGTCATGAAAATTATAAAGTTGTTGTATAGTAGATGGAAGGGAGCAAGGGACTGTGGACTTCAGCGTGTTTTTGTCTAAGCATTTGGTAGGTCTTTGGCTTTGGTGGCTTGGGGTGGGGAGAGGAGAGAGAACTTACTCCAGTTGCATGGAGGAAGGTGGAAGATGGAAAGATGCCAGTGAAATCTCATTTGTTTTTCTAATGGAGTTCTGTCTTTGGGTCGGGGAAGGAGAGGCAGATTGGGCTGATGACTTGTTTAGTGTTTGCTATGAGGGATAAGCGGTTGGGACTGGGTAGATGTATTTTATTTCTTGTATTAGTTGGTAAAGGCCTGTGAAATCTGAAATAAGGTGGGCTCATCTTTGGGCCCATCTGATTGAGGGGGCTAAGGGGCTATGTTGTTATCAGACTGTCTTATTTTAGATGGTCCTATGAATTTTCGAATTGCAAATAAGATTGGCAAAATTTTATCAAAAGGGGTTTTTCCTTCTTGGGTATCCTTGTTTTCTGTGAGAGAAGCTACTCAGGTCTATGAGTCAGGGCTGTAAATATTACCATTGGTCATGCATGGCACTATCTAAAGAACTTCTTCCCAAAACAAGGAGGCTTTTTCTTTTTCTTTTTTTTTTTTTTTTTTTTTTTGATCTTTACTCTGTGGGATTTTGAAGAACTTGTATCCCTCTGATCTGGAGGAATTTTTCATGTGATGAGGTAGGGAGTAGCCCTTGACAGAAAAGAGGAGAAATGTCTTATCCAATAGGAATGTTCCCTTGCTTTGGGGATTCCATAGAGGTCTAAAACACTAAGCCTTCCTGCAGATTGGCAGCCACCAAGAACTGGCAGCCACCCCATGCTTTTAAACAAATACTGGGTTATCAGGTTTTTGTTTTTGTTTTAATGAGAAGTTAGATAGTCTTTGCCAACACCTTTACAGGCTATTGTGTTTTAAACAGGGTTTAACAAGACCACACCAAAGAATAGCTCTTGCCAGAAGGCTTTATTTGTCTCTTTAGTGTGTCCAAACCCATGAGGGGGTGCTGACTGAAAGCACAGCAGGAAAATAACACATTGCTTGGTTGTTGGTCACCAGAATTTGAGGTAGGGGACTTAACTTCCCATGGTATTGGTTATGGTACATTAGCTGTTCTTGCACCATGAGCTGACCAGTTGTCGTCTGTGCACAGGACACTATCTGCAGAGATCCTGGAAGGATCTTAAAGAGTTATGCTCTCTGACAGAGGCTGCCAGTGCTCTGGAGTTGGTATGGCTGCAGGACTAAGCTATGCAGCAGGAGGTGTGGGACAGTGGGCTGGGAGGGGAAGTTAGATCTAGGTGAGCTGCCAGGACTCTTCCAAGGCCATCACTACTCTGGAGTAGGTGTGGAACAACCAGTCAGTGGGATGCTGCTCTAGGAGCCAAGTTTGGGACCTGGAAGAGAGAAATGACCAAGATAGGCATAAGCTTCAGGAGAGAACTCTCTTTACCACAGTCTTAAACTCTATGTGACAGATACTCTCAGGGTCTTTAATTAAATTACTCTCATGTTTTTATTGCTTGTAGACAGGGTCTTGTATACATTTTGGGGTGGTGTGGGGTCTAAAGACAGATGCTTTCTATTAGTTTGGTCTAAGATGTTAGAAATGCCTCATCTACATGTGGAGGGGCTCCTGGCACTTCCCCTATATGACTGATAGTCACAGTACTCTCCATGAGGTATCATAGTCACATGTTGCAGGACAGGAACCTGGCCAGGGATAAATGAAAAACCTACCATTCTCAGATATGAGTATACTTGGATTTTTAAATCCTCTAGATCTTACCAAGTTTTTTGTCTGATGACGTGATTCACTGCCCCACATCTCTTGATACATATTCAATGCAGAACTGTCTTGTCTAAAGCAATAGGAAAACTGAGGAAATCAAGGGGATACAAATGAGAAAGGAAAAACTATCAGTTTTATCTAGAGATGATGTGATTATAAACAAAAAAGACCCTAAAATCACTACTGGAGAATATGTATCGCTGATAATTATTTCCATGAAAGTGGCAAGGTACAAATGTAATGCAGAAAAAATAATATTATTCTTGAGAAAAATGACAGAGAAAGAATTCAGATAACTCTAAAAAAGCTGTAAAAGACATGTGTAAAAAAATCAAGGTATTCCAAAAAGAAATCGAATAAGATATCAGAAGATAAAAAAACTCAATGCTCATTGATTATTAGAATTAATGTAGTGAAAATCATCATTGTACCAAAAGCAATATATAGATTCAGTGCAATCCTAAAGAAAGCCCCAACACACTTTTCCACTAAATTGAAAAACAAAATTTCAGTTTCATAGTAAAACACACACACACACACACACACACACACACACACACACACACACACACACACACATAAAGGAAATAAAAAAAGAGAAACAAGCAATAAAAATAATTGAAAACACAGAAAATATGAATAGATAAAATAATTCTGAATACTAAAAACTGCTGGAAGTATCACCACTTCAGATTTCAAGTTATCTTACACATTTAAAGTAACAAAATATCAAGTCTTTGCCATAAAAATAGACACAAGTATCAATGGAGTACAACTGAAAACATAGACATAATTCCAAGCCACTATACACTTCTGATTTTTAGCAAAGAATCCAAAAGTACAGACTAGAAAAGAGACATCATCTTCAACAAATGGTTGACATCAATCTGAATGACTGTAGATAGAAGAAAATAGAAACATGCTTGCTATGCTATACAAAACTCAACTACAAATGGAAAAAATATAACTTCCGCATAAGGCAAGATACACTGATCCTGATAGAAGATAAAGTGAGAAATAGTATTGAATGATTTGACAAAGGAAAATATTCTAAACAAGACATTTGTAACCCAGGCAATAAGAACAAGAATTAATAAATCAAAGCTTATGAAACTAAAAGGCAAAAACCCAGCATCATTCAGAAGCAAAGGAAGCACACGGAATGGGAAAATTATTACTATCCACACATCTGATAGAAGGCAAAAAGGACCAACGGTTTCTCCTTTTATTGATGCCAGACAATGCCATCCTCTGCTACATATGCAACTGGGGACATGGGCCCCTCAATCCATACTCTTTGGTTTCTGGTTTAGTCTCTGGGAGCTGGGGCGGGGGATCTAGTTGGTTGATACTGTTGTTTTCCTGATGGGGTTGCAAACCCCTTCAGCTCCTTCAGTCCTTTCTCTAACTCCTCTGTTGAAAACCCCATGCAAAGACCAATGGTTGGTTGCAAGCATCTGCATCTGTATTCGTCAGACTCTGGCAGAGCCTCTCAGGAGATACCTATAACAGGCCCCTCTCTGCAAGCACTTCTTGGCATCCTCAATAATGTCTGGGTTTGGTTTCTGTATATGGGATAGATCCCTAGGTGGGGCAGTCTCTAGATGGCCTTTTCTTCAGTGTCTGCTCCACAAATTATGTTCATATTTCATTTAGACAGGAGCCCTTCTGTGTTAAGAATTTGGAGATGAGTGGGTGGCCTTGCCTAAATTTTGGATATTGTTTCTACAGGTTCTTCTTCCCATTTGTCAGTCCTTTAAGCTAATCTCATCCATGTTGGGTCCTGGAAACCTCTTGCCATCTTGGCATCTGGGATTTGCTGATTGCTAACAGTAGTTCCATATCGCCAATGCTGCATATCTCTGTTAAAATTCCTGACCATCAGTATATCATCTCTGTCTCCTCTTATACCTGATCCTGAACTCTTTTTCTCCCTCCACTTTCTCTTTTCATCCCAAGTCCCTCCCACCCTCTACCTCCTGTAAGTATTTTGTTCCCCCTTTTAAGAATGACTAAAACATCTACATTTTGGTTTTCCTTCGTCTTGAGCTTCATATGGTCTAGGAGTTGTATCTTGGGTATTGCCAGATTTTGGCTAATATCCACTTATCAATTTGTTCATACCATGTGTGTTCTTTTGTGACTAGAGTTACCTAGCTCAGAATGATATTTTCTATTTCCATCAATTTGCCTTAGAATTTCATGAAGATATTGTTTTAAATAGCTGAGTAGTACTTCATTATGTAAATGTAGAACAATTTCTGTATCCATTACTCTGTTGAAGGACATCTGGGATCTTTCTAGCTTCTGGCTGTTATAAATAAGGCTGCTATGAACATAGTGGAGTATGCGTTCTTGTTATGTGTTGTAGCATCTTTTGGGTATATACCCAGTAGTGGTATAGTTGGATCCTGAGGTAGTACTATGTCCAATTTTCTGATGCACCTCCAGACTGATTACCAGGTTGGTTATACCAACTTGCAAAGCCACCAGAAATGGAGGCGTGTTCCTCTTTCTCTACATCCTCACCAGCATCTGCAGTCACCTGAGTATTTGAACTTTGCCATTCTAACTGGTGTGAGGTGGAGTCTTAGGGTTTTGATTTTCATTTCTCTGATGACTAAGGATATTGAACATTTCTTTAGGTGCTTTTCAGCCATTCAGTATTCCTCAGTTGAAAATGTTTAATTCTGTACCACATTTTTACTAGGATTATTTGGTTTTCTGGAGTCAAACTTTCTGAGTTCTTTGTATATATTGGATATTAGCCCTCTATCAGATGTAGGATTGATAAAGATCTTTTCCCAATCTGCTGGTTGCTGTTCTTTAGAGATCTTAAAAGAATGTGGAGCTAAGGATTGATTTGTTTAGCAAAGTGTATGCCAGAACAGCACAACCTGAGTTTGATACAGCACCTACAAAATGTTTGACCAAACAGTTTCCAGAAAGTCAGATCAGTGCCTTAATGAGATTAAGGTTTCTGTTGTATACATTACAGACTGCCCTTGGTATTACCAGTAGTTATGTTTATTTAGACAATATTAGTACACAATGGCTTATCCATGTGATTTTAAAGGGTTGAATACAAAAGTAAAGTATTTTTTTAATCAGAATTCTCTTTAAAAGAAATCCATTATATTAATGTTGATTTTATAATTAACATATTAATGTGAACTTGATTTGATAATGTTATTATATTATTTTATGGTGTATGATTTAAATTTTACCTCATTTTACCTTTTTATTAATTGAGTTTTCTCTTTTTCATTTTGATCATGCTTACAAATATTAAATAAGAAAGTGCAATATCCATATTACAGTTACTTTCCAATTAATAATTTGCAAATTGTATTATTTATCCATTTTTATTTCTTTATATTACATGTTTCTTCATTAATTTCAGTATGCTTCCTTTAAAAAAACATTTATTAATTTATGTATGTATTTATTTAAAATTCCAGATTTGCATGCTTCTTTTCTATTCATAACTGTAATATGAAGTTTTTGTCCTTAACACTACTTAGCTTTGAAATCTTATTTAATTTTCATCATTATAATCTCAAATATACACTTGAAAGTTTTTCTATGTCTTTCTGATTTCTTATTTATTTGATGGCTATTTACATGTATATTAATACTTTTCAACTTGGAATTGTTTAAAAATATTTTGAAATAGTATTTAATTGCTATATTGCTATATTTTCATAGTTCTGTATCATATTTCTATCCTGGAAATTTCTAGAGTCATTTTTTTCATATACTTCTTCCTTGTTATTTTTTAACTTATAGTTTTTTGAGATAAAATTAGAGAATAAGTTATTTCACCTTTCTCAAATGTTATACACAATAATATTGTCCATTGCATATAACCTTTTGGCAGTTGGCATTGTAGAACTAGTTTAAATTTATGTGATTATAATTTCAAGCCTGCTAACAACTTCTTCATCCTCTGTTCATAGTATAGCAGCTCTAGGCATGTTATCGTTCTACGTGTAATGTCTTCAAAACTCTTACATTTGAAACGTTTTGTAAAACCCTCTTCTTTTCAAATCTTATTTAATACTCCAGTATCTAATTTACATATGTGACATAGTCATCAATTAATGGACTTAACAGTTGTTTCCACTTGTAACTATTTTGTGGAGGTGATGCAGAGGCCATCAGAGTGCAATGGCCCCCTTTAAGCCTCTAATATAAAATTATAGTGTGAATATCCAGAAGTAGAAGTATTAGACACAGGTGGTTATCATTTTATCACTCAATTACTTTTCTCATGCTTCATTGTTGTACTATTTTATGTTCTCTGCAAGAAGGCACATCTACTCTTTTTCTTCAAATTGTACTTGGTTTTCTTGATCACAGTAAACATATATGTACTTTATTGTAATTAGATCTGTGGGTTTTTTCCTGATAGCTCTTTTGTTCAACTCTGAGGTGATTGGTTCTATTTTAACTCCTTGTAAGTTATTTTATTATATTTTTCTATTATCTCTTAGAGGCCTGTTACTTTCCTGAGAGACAGTAAGGAAGGCATATGGTGAGCGCTGTTGGGTGTGGACATATTAGAGGGAGGGGAAAGCATAATCATGATATATTACTTGGGAGGAAAAAAAATTTCATTTTTAGAACTCCAAGTCTATTTTGACTTCTTAGATTCAGATTTGAGAGGAGCCCAAATCAAAGAGCATCTTTGACCCTCTGAAACAGAGAATCACAGTAAGGCACATAAGAAGACAATTTTAATCATAATAACTGACTTTTACAGCATTAAAAACTAAGACACTCAATATCAGACACCATAAGTTCAAGTGTAGGGCTTGAAGGAATAAAAACATTATTTGAAAAAGCCATCAAAATACTTATTGCAATTGTGGCCACTGGGGTAAATCCATCTCTATTTTCAGTTGTAGTCATTATATATTTTCTCTATAAAAAGTTTGGTTGGGAATATAGCTGCACAACAAGAAAATTCGCAATGAGAGAACAAAGGTTTGAAAGACAAAATATAGAGGAATTAAGAAAATAGGAATTATTTAGATGGGAACCTATGGAAACAAATGAAATTAGGAATCAAAACAGGCAACCCATTGAACCTATAGAACTACCACTTAAGGATATTGAAGAAAGTTGACCAATCCCACTAGGTTTCCCCTTTACTGGGGATCAAATGTGAGAAAATTGTGTAAATTCACAAAATAAACTTCTAGTCTGATATCCTGTGAAATAAAAGATCTGAAATATTTTATAGAATCAGTAGTAACTTATGAAATACACTCATCCTTTGTGAGGCATATGTTAAAGACCTGTGCTACCCTAAACAGGTTTACCCAACACTGAAAAGATTTAGAAACAGCTGTGCTGGAAATTGGTTCTCAATTACAATGATGGTAGACATAGTTTTAAGAAATAGCTGTGAATATGAGAAGCTATAATAGTTCTAAAGTTGTTAATATCATGAGAGACCAAATTTTTTGTGTGGTTCCGTTTGCTGATTTAGGACAGCAGATGTAATTTAATGGCTATATTATCATCCAATGTACTCTAGTTTAACAGCCTGGGATAAGATATAGGAAAACAAAATAGGTTTATGTCCTCCACAAGCATTATGCGAAACCCTAGAAATATTTTTACTGATTTCTTACATATATTAACACCCATTAAATACATGGCAAATACAAATTCAGATTTGAGATGGGTGTTCATTGAACAGTTTTGAAAACAAAAAGAGTGTAAAAAATTTTTAGACCTTTAATAGTTCCATCAACACTCATGGATTAATGGATTCTAATGACTATGTAATTAGACAAACTATGGCCAATAATCCTAGATATCAAAAGGTTTGTTATTTTGACTGTAGGAGATGGGGTATTTGGAAAAGAGATTGAAGACAAACCATTCCTGGAGGGTTCTTTACAAAATTGCCCCCTTCTGGGATATGTAGAGGAGGTAGTAAGGGTAGGTATTGTACTAATAAATGAAGATCATGAAAAGATATATGAGATACATATCTTATAGAAGTGAAACTCCTTAGAGGGATTAGCTTATATCATGACAACAAACAGCACAAGGTATGCATTTCCCATTAGTAAAGCTCATCGACACTTGTTGTTGGAGACCTAAAATCTACTGCAGAAGAGTACATAGCTCAAAACTTAGCCACAAGTAGCGAACCAATCAAGATCAAAGCAACTCCAATAGATAGAACAAGAAAATCTTAAGTGTTGTGAAGCTAACAGAACTAACTTTAAAAGGTTTTATTGATAAGCCTAAGTAGGTAGACCAATGGCGCTTGAATAATGAAAAATTGCAGGCACTTAAGCACACTATACCAGAACAGCTGGGAGCTCAACATATAAAAAAGTCAACAATTCCTCAGAATTTTTCAGTGGTTGTCATTAAAAATAAATTTGGAAATTGGTGGATGCTTACTAAAATAAGGAGTGTAAATAAATTGATCCAATCAATGAGAATATTATAGAATATAATCTTCTTAACTTGTCTATTACCAAAAGAATGACCTATAATAATAATTGACTTGAAAGACTGCTATTTTAGTATTCCCCTAAAAAAGGAAGATAGAGAAAAAAAAAACTTGTTTCTAAAGCCCCTACTTAAAGCAATGCTCAACCTGTGTAAAGACACCAGTGGAAGTTATTCCTGAAGGAATATTAAATAGATCAATTATATGTCAATAGTTCGTAGAACTGGCACTAGGAATTATTTGGAAACAATTTTCTCATCCATAATTTACTATCATGTACATGATATCGTGTTGGCCAGTTATGGTGCATGCACATTAGTAAGAGTGTTAATTGAAACAAAAATGGATTTCAACTAATTGGGGATTACAGATTGCTGCTGAAATAAACTCAGACAGAAGATTCTATAAACTAAGATTTACATTAAGTCAACAAAAGATTCAACTTAAAAAGTTACATATCAGAAGATATTATGTACAAATACTTAATGACTTCTAATAGTATTGAGAGGTATCAACTGGTTATAGACTATTATTGGATTAACTTATTAACAAAGTTGAATAATTTGTCTCAAATTTTACAGGCATTTTCAAATTTACACAGTACTAGACAATTAACACCTGAAGTGATTAAAAAGTTAACATAGGTAAAGCAAATATTGGTGAATGCACATGTAGACTACTGAGATCACAAACTTGGTTATATTCTACTTATCTTGCCTTCTACTCAAAATCCTGCTGAACTCATTATGTATAAGGAAAACAAAGTTTTATAAATTGCTCATTTGAGGGACATCTGGGTTCTTTCCAGCTTCTGGCTGTTATAAATAAGGATGCTATGAACATAGTAGATCATGTGTCCTTATTACATGTTGGAGTACCTTCTAGTTATTTGCCCAGGATTGGTATAGCTGGGACCTCAGGTAGTACTATGTCCAATTTTCAGAGAAAACACCAAACTGATTTCCAGAGTGGTTGTGCCATGTTGCAATCCCACCAGCAGTAGAGGAGTATTCCTCTTTCTCCACATCTTTGCCAACATCTGCTGTCACCTGAGTTTTTCATCTTAGCCATTCTGACTGGTATAAAGTGGAATCTCAGGGTTGTTTTGATGTGCATTACCCTGATGACTAAGGATGTTGAACATTTCTTTACATGCTTCTTAGCCATTCAGTATTCCTCAGATGAGAATTCTTTGTTTAGCTCTACCCCATTTTTAATAGGGTTATTTGGTTCAGTGGAGTCAAACCTCTAAACTTACTTGTATATATTGTATAATAGCCTTCTATTGGATGTAGGGTTGGTAAAAATTTTTCCCAATTTTGTCTTATTGACATTGTCGGTTGCCTTACAGAAGCTTTGTAATGTTATGAAGTCCCATTTCTCAATTCTTGATCTTAGAATATAAGCTATTGGTGTTCTGTTCAGGAAATTTTCTCCTGTGCCCACATTCTCAAGGCTCTTCCCCACTGTCTTCTCTATAAGTTTCAGTGTATTTGTTTTTATGTGGAGGCCCTTGATCCACTTGGACTTGAGCTTTGTACAAGGAGATAAGAATGGAACGATTTGTATTCTTCTTGCATACTAACTTCCAGTTAAACCAGCACCATATGTTGAGAATGCTGTCTTTTTTCCACTGGATGGTTTTAGCTCCTTTGTCAAAGATCAAGTGACTATATGTGTGTGGGTTCATTTCAGGGTCTTCTAATCTATTCTATTGATCTACCTGTCTGTCACTGTTACAAAAGCTTGGTGTTTTTATCACTATTGCTCTGTAGTATACCCTTAGTTCCAGGATGATAATTCTCCCAGAAGTACTTTTATTGTTAAGAATAGATTTCTCTACCCTGGGATTTTTGTTATTCCTGGTGAATTTGAGAATTGCTCTTTCTAACTTTATGAAGAATTGAGTTGGAATTTTTATTAGGATCACATTGACTCTGTAGACTACTTTCAGCAAGATGGCCTATTTCAGCAAGATGGTCTATTAATCCTGTAAATCCATGAGCATGGGAGATCTTTTCATCTTCTGAGTTCTTCTTCTATCTCTTTCTTGAGAGACTTAAAGTTCTTTATTTTCTCCCTTTTTCCTTCTTTATTAGATACTTTCTTGATTTACATTTCAAATGTTATCCCCTTTCCTAATTTCCCCTCTGAAAACTACCTATCTCCTTCTCCCTCCCCCTGCTCACCATCTCACCAAAACCTACTTCCTGACCCTGGAACTCCTCTATACTGCAGCACAGGACCAAGGATCTCTCCTAACATTGAAGACCAACTAGGCCATCCTCAGCTACATACAGGGCTAAAGCCATAATTCCCACATTGTGTTTTCTTTGGTTGGTGGTTTAGGGTCAAGGAGGTATGGGGGTACTGGTTATTTCATATTGTTGTTTTACCTATGGGGCTGCAAACCCCTTCAGCTCCTTAGGTACTTTCTCTAGCTCCTTTAAAGGGGACCCTGTGCTTTGTCCAATGTATGGCTGTGACCATCCACTTCTGTATTTGTCAGGCACTGGCAGATCCTCTCAGGAAACAGCTATATCAAGTACTTGTAAATAAGCTCTTGTTGGCATCAAAAATAGTGTCTGGTTTTGGTGGTTGTTTATGGGATGGATCCCCAGGTAGGGCAGTCTCTGGATAGTCATTTCTTCTGTTTCTGCTTCACACTTTGGAGAGACTTGAAGTTCTTGCCATACAGATCTTTCATTTGTTTGGTAAAGGTCACACCAAGGTATTTTGTATTGTTGGTGACTATTGAAAAGGGTTTTGTTTCTCTAATTTCTTTCTTAGTCGGTTTCTCCTTTGAGTTTAAGAAAGCTCCTGATTTGTTTAACTCTATTTTATATCCAATCACTTTGCTGAAGTTTGTTTGTTTGTTTGTTTTTTGTTTTGTTTTGTTTTGTTTTTTAATCAGGTTTAGGAGCTCTCTGGTGGAGTTTTTGGGGTCACATAATTACACTATTCTACCATCTGCAAATAGTTATTTTAACTCCTTCATTTCCAATTTGTATTCCTTTGACCTCCTTTTGTTGTCTAATTGTTCTAGCTAGAACTTGAAGTATGATATTCTTAAAAATAAAGAGATAGTGGGCACCATTGTTTAATCCCTGATTTTAGTGGGATTGTTTCAGGTTTCCTTTCATTTAGTTTGATGTTGCCTACTGGTTGCCTGTATACTGCTTTTACTATGATTAGGTGTGTGCCTTGAATTCCTGTTCTTTCCAAGTCTTTTAACATGAAGGGATGTTGAATTTTGTCAAATGCTTTTTCACCATCTAATGAAATGATCATGTGTTTTGTTTTGTTTTGTTTTGCTTTTTCCTTCGAAATTGTTTAAGTAGTGGATTACATTGATGGATTAACATATATGGAACCATCCCTGCATTCCTGTGATGAAGCATACTTGATCAGGGTGAATAATAGTTTTGATGTGCTCTTGGATTCAATTGGCACGTTCTTTTTTTTTTTTTTTGAACATTGCCAAATTTATTTTATGAGGCCACAGCCACCTTGATACTCAAACCACACAAGACTCAACAGAGAAAGACTCACAGACTCTTTTCCCTCATAAACACTGATGCAAAAATACTCAGTAAATGTTTTTTTTTTCCATTTTTTATTAGGTATTTAACTCATTTACATTTCCAATGCTATACCAAAAGTCCCCCATATCCACCCACCCCCACTCCCCTGCCCACCCACTCCCCCTTTTTGGCCCTGGTGTTCCCCTGTACTGGGGCATATAAAGTTTGCAAGTCCAATGGGCCTCTCTTTCCAGTAATGGCCGACTAGGCCATCTTTTGATATATATGCAGCTAGAGTCAAGAGCTCCGGGGTACTGGTTAGTTCATAATGTTGTTCCACCTATAGGGTTGCAGATCCCTTTAGCTCCTTGGCTACTTTCTCTAGCTCCTCCATTGGGAGCCCTATGATCCATCCATTAGCTGACTGTGAGCATCCACTTCTGTGTTTGCTAGGCCCCGGCATAGTCTCACAAGAGACAGCTACATCTGGGTCCTTTCAATAAAATCTTGCTAGTGTATGCAATGGTGTCAGCATTTGGATGCTGATTATGGGGTGGATCCCTGGATATGGCAGTCTCTACATGGTCCATCCTTTCATCTCAGCTCCAAACTTTGGCTCTGTAACTCCTTCCATGGGTGTTTTGTTACCAAATCTAAGGAGGGGCATAGTGTCCACACTTCAGTCTTCATTCTTCTTGAGTTTCATGTGTTTAACAAATTATATCTTATATCTTGGGTATCCTAGGTTTGGGGCTAATATCCACTTATCAGTGAATACATATTGTGTGAGTTTCTTTGTGAATGTGTTACCTCACTCAGGATGATGCCCTCCAGGTCCATCCATTTGGCTAGGAACTTCATAAATTCATTCTTTTTAATAGCTGAGTAGTACTCCATTGTGTAGATGTACCACATTTTCTGTATCCATTCCTCTGTTGAGGGGCATCTAGGTTCTTTCCAGCTTCTGGCTATTATAAATAAGGCTGCTATGAACATAGTGGAGCATGTGTCCTTCTTACCTGTAATTGGCACGTATTTTATTGATTACTTTTACATCAATATTCATAAGGGCATTTGGTCTGAAGTTCTCTCTCTTTTTGGGTCTTTGTGTGATTTTGGTATTAGCATAATTGTGGCATCATGGAACAAATTGGGTTGTGTTTCTTCTGTTTCTAATTTGTGGAATAGTTTGAAGAGTATTGGTATAGGTGTGCTTTGAAAGTTGTATAGAATTCTACACTAAACCCATCTGGTCCTGGACTTTTGTTGCTGGGAGACTTTTAATGACTGCTTTTACTTTATTAGGAGTTAAGGTACTATTTATATGGCTTATCTAATCCTGTTTTAACTTTGGTATTTTGTATCTGTCTAAAAAAGCATCCATTTCATCCAGATATTACAGTTGTGTTGAGGATAGTCTGTTGTGTAGGATCTGATGATTTTTTTTTTAACTTCCTCAGTTTCAGTTGTTATATCTCCCTTTTCATTTCTGATTTTGTTAATTTGGATACTGTTTCTGTGCTCTCTGGGGAGTCTGCCTAAGGGATATCTATCCTGTTGATTTTCTCAAAGAGCACGGTCCTGCTTTTGCATATTTTTTGTATACTTGTTTTGTTTGTTTTTTTCTACTTGGTTGATTTCATACCTGAATTTGATTATTTCCTGCCATCTACTCCTCTTGGGTGTATTTGCTTCTTTTTGTTCTAGAGCTTTCAAGTGTGCTAATAAACTGCTAGTGTATGCTCTCTCCAGTTTCTTTTTGGAGGCACTCAAGAGTTATGAGTTTCCATCTTAGTCATGCTTTCATGGTATCCCATAAGTATGGGTATGTTTTACCTTAATTTTCATCAAATTCAAAAAGGTCTTTAATTTGTTTCCTCATTTCTTTCATGACCAAGTTATCCCCTTGAGTAGGGCATTGTTCAGCTTCCATATATCCATGGGTTTCTGATTTATTTATTTATTTATTTATTTATTGCTATTGAAGACCAGCCTTAATCTGTAGTGATCTGATAGGAGACATGGGATCATTTTAACCTTATATCTGTTGAGACATTATTTGTGACTGACTATATGGTCAGTTTGGGGGAGGGTACTATTAGGTGCTGAGAAGAAGGTATATTATTTTATTATTATTTTACTATTATATTATTTAGGATGAAATACTCTATAGATATCTTTTAAAACAAGTTTGTCCATAACTTCTGTTAGTTTTACAGTTTCACTGTTTAGTTTGTGTTTCCCTGATCTGTCCATTGATGAGAGTGGAGTATTAAAGTCCCCCAGAATGATTGTGTGAGGTGCAATGTGTGCTTTTAGCTTTAGAAAAGTTTCTTTTATGAATGTGGTTACCTTTGCATTGGGAGCATAGATGTTCAGAATAGAAAGTTCTTCTTGGTAGATTTTTACTTTGATGTATATGTAATGTCCTTTCTTATCTTTTTTTTTTAAAATGACTTTTGGTTTAAAGTCGATTTTATCCAATATTAAAATGGCTACTCCAGCTTGTTTCTTGGGACCATTTGCTTGGAAAAATTTTCCCAGTCCTTTACTCTTAGATAGTGTTTGTCTTTGACCATGAGGTATGTTCCCTGCATGGAGAAAAATGCTGGATCCTGTTTATGTATCCAGTCTGTTAGTCTGTCTTTTTATTGGGGAATTGATGTTTTAGAGATATTAGGGAATAGTGATTGTTGTTTCCTGTTTTTTTTAATGTTATTTTTATATTTGTGTGGTTATCTTCTTTTGGGTTTGTTAAAAGAACACTACTTTCTGCTTTTTCTAGGGTACAGTTTCCCTCCTTCTGTTGGAGTTTTCTGTCTACTACCATTGTAGGACTGGATTTGTATAAGATATTGTGTAATTTGGATTTGTCATAGAATATTTTGGTTTCTCCATCTATGGTAATTGAGAGTTTTGCTACTGAGCTGGCATTTTTGTTCTCTTAGGGTCTGTAAGAGATCTGCCCAGGATCTTCTCGCATTTATAATTTCTGGTGAGAAGTCTGTTGTAATTTAGATAGGTCTTTCTTTATATGTTACTTGTCCATTTTCTTTTGATGCTTTTAATATTCTTTCTTTGTTCAGTGCATTTGGTTTTTAGACTATTATGTGACAGGAGGAATTTCTTTAGTGGCCCAACCCATTTGGAATTCTGTAAGCTTCTTATATGTTCATGGGCATCCCTTTCTTATGTTAGTGATATTTTATCCTATAATTTTGTTAAATATTTACTGGCCCTTTAAGTTGGGAATCTTTACTGTCTTCTATACCTATTACCCTTGAGTTTAGTCTTCACACTTTGTCCTGGATTTCCTGGATGTTTTGATGCTTTTTGCATTTTGCATTCTCTTTTACTGTTGTGTCAGGGTATCTTCTGCACCTGAGATTCTCTATTCTAGCTCTTATATTCTGTTGGTGATGCTTGCATCTATGACTCCTAGTCTCTTTGCTAGGTTTACTCTCTGCAGTGTTGTCTCTCTTTGTGATTTCTTTATTGTTTCCATTTCTATATTTAGAAGCTGGATTGTTTTCTTCTGTTACTTCATCTGCTTGGCTGTGTTTTCCTTTAATTCTTTAAGGAATTTTTGTGTTTCCTCTTAAAGTGTTCTACTTTTTTTTTCCTTTGTTCTCCTGTATTTCTTTAAGAGAATTATTTATGCCCTCCTTTAATTCAACTGTCATCATCATGAGGTGTGATTTTAAATTTGAATCTATCTTTTCCAGTGTTTTGGGGTATGTAGGACTTGCTGTGCTTGGAGAATGGGACTTTGATGATAGCAAATAGCCTTGGTTTCCATTGCTTATGTTCTTGTGTTTGCCTCTCATCATCTGGTTATCTCTGGCATTAGTTGGTCTTCCTGTCTCAGACTGGAGCTTATTCGTCCTGTGAGTCTCTCATCCTTTGGTCTTAGGTGTGTCAGCACTACTTGGGAAACCAGCTTTCTCTGGGTCGGATTTGAGTATGAAGGACTGTGAGACTGTGGAAGAATCGTGTCTCCAACTGCACCACAGTTTCTGTGACCTTTGCACTACTAGTGGATCCCTCTCTGGGCACTTATTGGTCTGAAAATGTTGATCTCACTTGTGGGCTGAAGAGACAGAGAGCACTCCTATGATACCAGCTCTCTCCAGGCAGGATTTGCGTACTCAGGGCTGTGGGACTACCTTTACTCTGGGGCTCAGATAAAGACTAGAAGCTAAAATATTTTTATAGATGTTCAACATCCTTAGTCATCAGGGAAATGAATGTTGAAACTCATTTGATATTTCATCTAACACCAGTAAATGTTACCGACCGAGATCAACTATACAAATGACAAATCCTGCTGTGGACAAACTTTCTAATGTAATGAAAACTTGTACAGCAACTATGCATTTGTTATAGATTCTCAGGAAGCTGTAAGTAGATACAATTCAAGAACTACCTATACAATTGTTGGCTATATACTCAAGGGACTTACTTCCTTATACAGGGACACTTGGTCATCCATGTTAATTGCAAGCTCTATTCAAAAATAGTCAGAAATTTAACACAAAATCGTTGCCCATCAACTATTTAGTGAATAATGAAAATGGAGTACATTTATATAAATAAATATTTTTTAGCTTTTAACAAACAAAATTAAAAAATTTAAATGACAAATGAGATGAATTAGAATCATCTTCAGTGATATAATTCAGGTCAAAAATACAAAGATTTACATATATTTTATATGTGAATGTTACATCTTAAGCCTTTGATTTGCATGCCATAATCCATAAAATCACAGAGATTAGGTACCTAATAAGCTAGAGCATACGAGAATATCTCCCTGAAAAAGCAATAATAGAAAAGAATATAGACAGGGGGAAACTGTAACAGGAGAATACATTGGGAAGTAGTAAAGAGAAGAATATGAGGGTGTTTAACTAAAACTAAAGGTTATTTGACACATTATATGGGATACAACTTGTACTGGCTGGTTGTGTCTGTCAACATGACACTGGCTGTGATTATCACAGAGAAAGGAGCTTCAGTTGGGGAAGTGCATTCATGATATCAAGCTGTGGGGCATTTTCTAAATAAGTGATCAAGGGAGAAGGGCTGCTTGTGGGTGGTATCATCTCTGGGCTGGTAGTCTTGGATTCTATAAGAAAACAAACTGAGCAAGCCAGGGGAAGCAAACTAGTAACTAACATCCCTCCATGGCCTCTGCATCAGCTCCTGCTTCCTGACCTGCTTGAGTTCCAGTTCTGAACAGCAATGTGGAAGTGTAACCTGAGTAAACCCTTTCCTCCCAAATTTGTTTCTTGGTCATCATGTTTTGTTCAGGAATAGAAACCCTGCCTAAGACACTACTACTATAGAGGTTTCCTAAAATATATGCATATATAAAATAAGTCTAAATGGAATCCACAAATAATGGGGAAGACATTGCCACCTCAAGATAGCTTATGCCACCAAGTAAAATGGATGGCATCTACTAGAGTTTATTCAAATGGACCCATGGAAACCCCAAACATCTCAGGATATCACCAAGGCTAGTCGTTGCTCTCCCCAAACTGATGTAAAGACCCTATGGATGAACAAAAATCTTAGGTCATCTTATATAGACATCAATCTGGTGCATAATCAGGAGACTTCAGACCTCTGGCATACATGATCCTGGGACACTATTAGAGGAGAATGGTAACTGACAGTCTAGATCACAATAAAATCTGTGATCTACAACAGTGAGCTGCCAACAAGATGTGCTGGTTCAATATGGCAAAAATGCTATAGCAGTAGACAACTCCCATCTGATTGGACTTATGGCCCACTATACTAAATACTTCCATCCTTCCTTCATTTCTTCATTTCTTTCTTCCAATCTTTCTTTTCCTCCCTTCATTCTTCCCCACTCTGTCTCTTTCCCTCTTTCCTTCTCTGTCTCTCTGTTTATCTCTCTGTCTCTGTCTCCTCCTTTCCTTTTTTCCTTCTCTCTCTCTCTTTCTTTTCTTCCTTCCTTCCTTCCTTCTTCCTTCCTTCCTTCCTTTCTTTCTTTCTTTCTTTCTTTCTTTCTTTCTTTCTTTCTTTCTTTCTTTCTTTCTTTCTTTCTTTCTTTCTTTCTTTCTTTCTTTCATGTTTATATCCCAAAAGCTGTCTACTCCTCCTATCTCAATCAGCGAGTCCTTCCCTCACCCGCATCCCCTTTTCAACTTAGAGAGTACTCTCCCTACTATCACCCCACTGTACCGTGTAGATTTGCTACCGTGCCTTAAGGCCATGGTGGGCCATGCTACTAGCCCTTGCCCAGAAAATATTGGATCCACGGATGAAAAACACAGACACAGAATTTTATTCTTTATTTTGTCTCAACTGTTGGGCACCTACAATCTACCGCTGCTAGCGTGCCCTTCCCAGTACTCTAACTTCTGCATCCTAAACCTTCCCTTCAGTTTGCTCAGCTACCTTAAGTCCTAGCCCAACATCGAAAACTGCTGCCTGGAGAAGCATCTCATGACTTCTCTGCCAGAGATCTCACAAGAATATTTGGTTTTTCTTCCTTGAAGTCTGACACAAAGCATGTCAAACACTCCTTTCTGCTCTCTCTCCTGTGTCTGCTAGCTTGTCTGTGGTATCAAGACCAAAATTACTTAATATCTCGGTCTTCTTATTATATGGGCCTATTTCCAGGCTCTCTCTTCATATAAGTCTCAGGGCCTAAATTTCTACTGTCTGAGGTAGGCTAAGTGACCTATCCCCTGCCTCCAACTCAGTTTTTTTAAGATTGAATGCCTCAATATTTTTAATCTATTCCTCTTTCTGTTTAAGCCTATTTCCAGGTTCTGTTTTTGTCATACCAAGCAAAGAAATCCCAGAAATCACATGAGTTAAAAGATCTCAAGAAATTGTCCTGGCAAGAATTCTTTGACTTTTTCTAAAGCATTTTTTATTCATTTTCCCTAACTTGTCTTTTCTGTGTTGACCATTCCTTAAATCCCTGCTCAATCTTTGTCCTTGCATTTCTTTTAGACAGAAAAATATTGGAGTAAAAACATTTGTGGGTGGGTTGGTGTCCTTATCCCTCCACTTGGGATTCTTCCTGGCTAAAGGAGTTAGCCTCTTTAGGTTCTATCTTCCACAGTGTTATGCATCTCTGTCTAGGTCACCCACAATGACTGCCTGGAGCCTCCACCATTCCAGGTCTGTGACACTTCAAAGAGAATGCCTCCCAAACCCCCACCATCACCAGCAGCATATCTCCACTCATTCTCTATGTTCTCTGAATCTCTCTTTTTCTCTCTCTGAACCTGCTCCTGACCCACAATTCCCTCCCATTTCTCTCTCCCACCTAGTTCTCTATTTCTCTCTGCCTCTAAAGACTATTTTTCTCCTTCTAACTGAGTTTCAACCATCCTCCTTGGCCCTTCCTTCTCATTTAACTTGTTTGAGTCTGTGGGTTATATCATGGGTATTCTGTATTTTATGGCTAATATCCAGTTATCTGTGAATATATTTCATGCAAATCCTTTTGGGTCTAGGTTACCACACTCAATGATATTTTCTTATGCCATTAATTTCCCCTAAATTTATGATATCTTTGTAGAGGTTTTGCTTTGTTTTTTAATGCATTTTTAAATTCACTTTACATCTCAATATCAGACCCTCTCCTCTTAGTCATCTCATACAAGTCCTCCTCCCAATCTCTATCACTTTTCTCTTCTATGAAGTGGAAGCCCCACTATGACTGTTTCTCCCCAATAATACCTGCCCATAAAATTGCTGTGGGACTAGCATATCCTCTACCACTGAGCACAACCAAGGTTGCCCATTTAGGGGACCCAGATCCATAGGCAGGCAGACAGCAGTCTCTGTCTACATCTCTAATCATTGTGGGAGTAGCATAGGGTTCAAGCTGCTAGTTTGCTACATATGTGCAGTGGCCTATATCAAACCCATGCTAGCTCTTTGGGTTGGTGCTTCAGTCTTTGGAAGTCCCAAACACACAAATTAATTAAATCTATTGGTCTTCCTTCAGGAATACTTGTCTATTCGTGTCCCTCAATACTTCCTCCAACTCTTCCATGATACTCCCCATACCTCATTTAATGTTTGGTTGCGAGTCTCTGCATTTCTTTCCACTGACTACTAAGTGGAGCCTCTCAGCAGATAGTTATGCTATATTCTTGTCTACAAGCATAACAGAGTATCATCCATAGTGTCAGGAACTGGTTCTTGCCCATACGATAAGTCTTTATTTGGAGCAGTCATTGGTTGACCATTCCATTAGTCTGTGTTCTCTCTTTGTCCCTGTATATTTTGCAGGAAGGACACATATTGGGGTAAAGATATTGTGGGTGGGTTGTTTTCCTGTCTATATCCCTCCTTTAGGCATTCTGCCTGGCTACAGGAAATGGCCCCTTTAGGACCCATATTCTCGACAGCTAGAGGTTGTCCCCAGCTAGACTCAACCACATAGACCCTCTGAAGCCTATGCACACCCATTCCAGCTCACTGGCATATCCTAGAGATTGCTGCCAATGCCATTAATTTCCTTTCTTTCTCCCTTAATCTCACTACATATAACCTTCCCCACCCCTACCCTACTTCCCTTCTCTTCCCCTCATCCACCCTATTCTCACCATCTATGGACCTCCAATTCCTATTTATTTCCTAAGACAGATTTAAACATCATACAGTGGCCCTTTCCTTGTTATTTGGCTTCTTGGATCTGTTGACTATAGGATGGTTTTCCTGTACTTTGTGGTTAATATCCACAAATAAATGGGTACATAGCTTGTATGTTGTTTGGGGTCTGGGTTATCTCACTCAGGGTTACATACAGGTTTTTTAGTTACATCCATTTGCCTGTGACATTTATTGTGTCCTTATTTTACTGGTTGTGTAGTATTACCCTGTACAAATGAACCACATTTTCTTTATCCTTCCTTTAGCTGAGGGACATCTAAGTTGGTTCCAGTTTCTTGCTACTACAATTAAAGGTGCTATGAATGTAATCTAGCAAGTGTCCTTGTTGGATGTTGGAGATTCCTTTGGGTATATGCCCAGGGGTAGTATAGATGGGTCTTGAGGTAAAACTATTTCCAGTTTTTTGAGAAACTGCCAAATTCGTCTCTAGAGTAGTTGTAAAATTTTCCACATACAGCCATCTTGCTCCACATCCTTGCCAATATGTGCTATCCTTTGAGTTGTTCATCTTAGTCATTATAATGTTGTTAAGGTAGAATCCTAGAGTTGTTTTGATTTTCATTTCCATGATGAGTAAGGACTTTGAACATTGAACATTTATTCAGGTGCTTCTCAACCATTTGATATTCCTCTGTTGAGAATTCTCAGTTTAGCTCTGTACTCAAATATTTAATGGGATTATTTGGAGTGTTGGTGTCCAGCGTCTTGAGTATTTGGGATATTAGCCCTCTGTCAGATATAGGGTTTGGAAATATATTTTTCCAATCTATAGGCTGTTTAACATGACTTAATTAATAATGAGAAAAATTCTAGTTTTGAATTATTGGTGGTGGTGTCTGATGGATGTTCCAAACTTTGTAGAATGTTCCTTTGTCCTTGGTTGTCTTCCATATTATGAAAATAAATAAATAAAATTGCTGAAGACAACATACATTTTAACAGAGAATGTGATGAGATCAAGCTTGCGCTCATCTAGATGTATCATCCCTGATGCCAGAGTTTATGCAAACTCTCAAGGGACATAAGAATTAGATAGTCTCATCTTGCTGTATAGCCTAGCCATAGCAATGGCTGGCCTGTCAACATACCTCCATTGGTACATAACAGCACTTATATCTTTTTTTTAAATTATTTTTATTACATATTTTCCTCAATGACATTTCCAATGCTATCCCAAAAGTCCCCCATATCCTCCCCCCTACTTTCCTACCCACCCATTCTCATTTTTTTGGCCCTGGCATTCCCTTGTACTGAGGCATATAAAATTTGTGTGTCCGATGGGCCTCTCTTTCCAGTGATGGCTGACTAGGCCATCTTTTGATAATATGTAGCTAGAGTCAAGAGCTCTAGGGTACTGGTTAGTTCATAATGTTGTAGCACCTACAGGGTTGCAGAACTCTTTAGCTCCTTGGATACTTTCTCTAGCTCCTCCATGGGGGGCCCTGTGATCCATCCAATAGCTGACTGTGAGCATCCACTTCTGTGTTTGCTAGGCCCCTGCCTAGTCTCACAAGAGACAGCTATATCTGGGTCCTTTCAGCAAAATCTTGCTAGTGTATGCAGTGGTGTCAGCATTTGGAAGAAGATTATGGGGTGGATCCCTAGATAAGGAAGTCTCTAGATGGTCCATCCTTTTGTCTCAGCTTCAAACTTTTTCTCTGTAACTCCTTCAATGGGTGTTTTGTTTCCAATTCTAAGAAGGGGCACAGTATCCACACTTTGGTATTCATTCTTCTAGAGTTTCATGCATTTGGCAAATTGTATCTTATATCTTGGGTATGCTAAATTTTGGGCTAGTATCCACTTATCAGTGAGTACATATTGTGTGAATTCCTTTGTGATTGGGTTACCTCGCTCAGGATGATGCCCTCCAGGTCCATCCATTTGCCTAGGAATTTCATAAATTCATTCTTTTTAATAGCTGAGTAGTACTCCATTGTGTAAATGTACCACATTTTCTGTATCCATTCCTCTGTTGAGGGGCATCTGGGTTCTTTCCAGCTTCTGGCTATTATAAATAAGGCTGCTATGAACATAGTGGAGCATGTGTCCTTCATACCGGTTGGGACATCTTCTGGATATATGCCCAGAAGAGGTATTGCTGGATCCTCTGGTAATACTACGGCCAATTTTCTAAGGAACCGCCAGACTGATTTCCAGAGTGGTTGTACAAGCTTGCAATCCCACCAACAATGGAGGAGTGTTTCTCTTTTCCACATCCTCGCCAGCATCTGCTGTCACCTAAATTTTTGATCTTAGCCATTCTGACTGGTGAGAGGTGGAATCTCAGGGTTGTTTTGATTTGCATTTCCCTGATAATTAAGGATGTTGAACATTTTTTCAGGTGCTTCTCTGCCATTCGGTATTCCTCGGGTGAGAATTCCTTGTTCAGTTCTGAGCCCCATTTTTTAATGGGTTATTTGATTTTCTGGAGTCAACCCTCTTCAGTTCTTTATATATATTTGATATTAGTCCCCTATCTGATTTAGGATAGGTAAAGATCCTTTCCCAATATATTGGTGGCCTTTTTGTCTTATTGACAGTATCTTTTGCCTTGCAGAAGCTTTGCAGTTTCATGAGGTCCCATTTGTCAATTCTCGATCTTACAGCACAAGCCATTGCTGTTCTATTCAGGAATTTTTCCCCTATGCCCATATCTTCGAGGCTTTTCCCCACTTTCTCCTCTATAAGTTTCAGTGTCTCTGGTTTTATGTGAAGTTCCTTGATCCACTTAGATTTGACCTTAGTACAAGGAGATAGGAATGGATCGATTCACATTCTTCTATATGATAACAACCAGTTGTGCAAGCACCATTTGTTGAAAATGCTGTCTTTCTTCCACTGGATGGTTTTAGCTTTCTTGTCGAAGATCAAGTGACCATAGGTGTGTGGGTTCATTTCTGGGTCTTCAATTCTATTCCATTGGTCTACTTGTCTGTCATTATACCAGTACCATGCAGTTTTTATCACAATTGCTCTGTAGGTCAGGGATGATGATTCCACCAGAGGTTCTTTTATCCTTGAGAAGAGTTTTTGCTATCCTAGGTTTTTTGTTATTCCAGATGAATTTGCAGATTGCTCTTTCTAATTCGTTGAAGAATTGAGTTGGAATTTTGATGGGGATTGCATTGAATCTGTAGAGTGCTTTTGGCAAGATAGACATTTTTACAATGTAGATCCTGCCAATCCCTGAGCATGGGAGATCTTTCCAAATCTGAGATCTTTAATTTCTCTCTTCAGAGACTTGAAGTTTTTATCATACAGATCTTTCTCTTCCTTAGTTAGAGTCACCCCAAAATATTTTATATTATTTGTGACTATTGAGAAGGGTATTGTTTCCCTAATTTCTTTCTCAGCCTGTTTATTCTTTGTGTAGAGAAAGGCCATTGACTTGTTTGAGTTAATTTTATATGCTGCTACTTCACAGAAGCTGTTTATCAGTTTTAGGAGTTCTCTGGTAGAATTTTTAGGGTCACTGATATATACTATCATATCATCTCAAAAAAGTGATATTTTGACTTCCTGTTTTCCAATCTGTATCCCCTTGATCTCCTTTTGTTGTTGAATTGCTCTGGCTAGGACTTCAAGAACAATGTTGAATAGGTATGGAGAGAGTGGACAGCTTTGTCTAGTCCCTGATTTTAGTGGGATAGCTTCAAGCTTCTCACCATTTACTTTGATGTTGGCTACTGGTTTGCTATAGATTGCTTTTATCATGGTTAGGTATGGGCCTTGAATTCCTGATCTTTCCAAGACTTTTATCATGAATGGATGTTGGATCTTGTTGAATGCTTTTTCCGCATCTAAAGAGATGATCATATGGTTTTTGTCTTTGAGTTTGTTTATACAATGGATTACGTTGATGGATTTTCGTATATTAAACCATCCCTGCATCCCTGGAATAAAACCTACTTGGTCAAGATGGATGATTGCTTTAATGTGTTCTTGGATTTGGTTAGCGAGAATTTTATTGAGGAATTTTGCATCTATATTCATAAGGGAAATTGGTCTGAAGTTCTCTATCTTTGTTGGATCTTTCTGTGATTTAGGTATCAGAGTAATTATGGCTTCATAGAATGAGTTGGGTAGAGTTCCATCTACTTCTATTTTGTGGAATAGTTTATGCAGAACTGGAATTAGATCTTCTTTGAAGGTCTGGTAGAACTCTGCACTAAACCCATCTGGTCCTGGGCTTTTTTTGGTTGGGAGACTATTAATGACTGCTTCTATTTCTTTAGGGGATCTGGGACTGTTTAGATTGTTAACTTGATTCTGATTTAACTTTGGTACCTATTATCTGTCTAGAAATTTGTCCATTTCATCCAGGTTTTCCAGTTTTGTTGAGTACAGCCTTTTGTAGAAGGATATGATGGTGGTTTGGATTTCTCCAGGATCTGTTGTTATGTCTCCCTATTCCTTTCTGATTTTGTTAATTAGGATGTTGTCCCTGTGCCCTCTAGTGAGTCTAGCTAATGGTTTATCTATCTTTTTGATTTTCTCAAAGAACCAACTCCTCATTTGATTGATTCTTTGAATAGTTCTTCTTGTTTCTACTTGGTTGATTTCACCCGGAGTTTGATTATTTCCTGCCATCTACTCCTCTTGGGTGAATTTTCTTCCTTCTTTTCTAGAGCTTTTAGATGTGTTGTCAAGCTGCTAGTGTGTGTTCTTTCTAATTTCTTTTTGGAGGCACTCAGAGTTATGAGTTTCTCTCTTAGAAATGCTTTCATTGTGTCCCATAGGTTTGGGTACGTTGTATCTTCATTTTCATTAAACTCTAAAAAGTCTTTAATTTCTTTCTTTATTCCTTTCTTGACCAAGGTGTCATTGAGAAGAGTGTTGTTCAGTTTCCTCATGAATTTTGACTTTCCAATATTTATGTTGTTATTGAAGATCAGCCTTAGTCCATGGTGGTCTGATAGGATGCATGGGACGATTTCAATATTTTTATATATGTTGAGGCCTGTTTTGTGACCAGTTATATGGTCAATTTTTGAGAAGGTCCCATGAGGTGCTGAGAAGAAGGTAAATCCTTTTGTTTTAGGATAAAATTTTCTGTAGATATCTGTTAAGTCCATTTGTTTCATAACTTCTGTTAGGTTCACTGTGTCCCTGTTTAGTTTCTGTTTCCATGATCTGTTCATGGATGAAAGTGGTGTGTTGAAGTCTCCCACTATTATTGTGTGAGGTGCAATGTGTGCTTTGAGTTTTATTAAAGTGTCTTTAATGAATGTGGCTGCCCTTGCATTTGGAGCGTAGATATTCAGAATTGAGAGTTCCTCTTGGAGGATTTTAACTTTGATGAGTATGAAGTGTCCCTCCTTGTCTTTTTTGATGACTTTGGGTTGGAAGTCGATTTTATTCAATATTAGAATGGCTACCCCAGCTTGTTTCTTCAGACCATTTGCTTGGAAAATTGTTTTCCAGCCTTTCACTCTGAGGTAGTGTCTGTCTTTCTCCCTGAGATGGGTTTCCTGTAAGCAGCAGCAGAATGTTGGGTCCTGTTTGTGTAGCCAGTCTGTTAGTCTATGTCTTTTTATTGGGGGAATTGAGTCCATTGATATTAAGAGATATTAAGGAAAGTAAATGTTGCTTCCTTTTATTTTTGTTGTTAGAGTTGGCATTCTGTTCTTGTGGCTGTCTTCTTTTTGGTTTGTTGAGGGATTACTCTCTTGCTTTTTCTAGGGCCTGATTTCTGTCCTTGTATTTTTTTTTTTCCTGTTATTATCCTTTGAAGTGCTGGATTCTTGGAAAGATAATGTGTGAATTTGGTTTTGTCGTGGAATACTTTGGTTTTTCCATCTATGGTAATTGAGAATTTGGCTGGGTATAGTATCCTGTGCTGGCATTTGTGTTCTCTTAGTGTCTGTAAAACATCTGTCCAGGCTCTTCTGGCTTTCATCATCTCTGGTGAAAAGTCTGGTGTAATTCTGATAGGCTTGCCTTTATATGTTACTTGACCTTTCTCCCTTACAGCTTTTAATATTCTATCTTTATTTAGTGCATTTGTTGTTCTGATTATTATGTGTTGGGAGGAATTTCTTTTCTGGTCCAGTCTATTTGGAGTTCTGTAGGCTTCCTGTATGTTCATGGGCATTTCTTTCTTCAGGTTTGGGAAGTTTTCTTCTATAATTTTGTTGAATATATTTGCTGGCCCTTTAAGTTAAAAATCTTTATTCTCATCAACTCCTATTATCCGTAGGTTTGGTCTTCTCATTGTGTCCTGTATTTCCTGGATGTTTTGAGTTAGGATCCTTCTGCATTTTGTATTTTCTTTGATTGTTGTGCCAATGTTCTCTATGGAATCTTCTGTACCTGAGATTCTCTCTTCTATCTCTTGTATTCTGTTGCTGATGCTCACATCTATTTTTCCAGCTTTCTTTCCTAGGGTTTCTATCTCCAGCGTTGCCTCACTTTGGGTTTTCTTTATTGTGCCTACTTTCCTTTTTATGTTTAGTATGGTTTTGTTCATTTCCATCACCTGTTTTGATGTGTTTTCCTGTTTTTCTAAAAGGACTTCTACCTGTTTGGTTGTGTTTTCCTGTTTTTCTTTAAGGACTTGTAAGTATTTAGCAATGTTCTGTATTTCTTTAAGTGAGTTATTAAAGTCCTTCTTGATGTCCTCTACCATCATCATGAGATATGCTTTTAAATCTGGGTCTAGCTTTTCGGTTGTGTTGGGGTGCCCAGGACTAGGTGGGGTGGGAGTGCTGCATTCTGATGATGGTGAGTGGTCTTGATTTCTGTTAGTAGGATTCTTAAGTTTGCCTTTCGCCATCTGGTATTCTCTGGAGCTTTGCAGGATACACTTGGCGGGTTCCTGGAACCAAGATGTCTGTGCAGGGTATACTCGGCAGGGTCCCAGAACCGAGATGTCTGCTGCTGATGCTCAGGCAAAGCTCTCTGCGCAGGGCGGATCTCAATCCTCAGAATTCTTAAGATCTCCTGGCTGGTGTTGTGGGTATCTGGCCGTAGTCAGCTGACTCTGCACCCTAGCTACCCCAGGGCTGCTAGGACCAGAAGGGGCTTGTGCCCCTACTCCAACTGGGTTTTCTGCTTCCCTGACTAATGCAGTCTCACATCCCATGTGATTGGATTGGAGCAGATGCTGTATTCCACTCACCAGAAGTCTTAAGATCGCTTGGCGGGTGTTGTGGGTATCTGGTGATAGTCAGCTGACTCTGCGCCCTAGCTACCCTGGTGCTGCTCGGACCGGAAGGGCAGCACTTATATCTTTATGATAACCAACAGTTGTTAAATTGGACTCAAGTTATACTCAATGGGATGGATTTCTTGTCTTGTCATGCAAACCTATACAAAAACTTATGCCTGGAGATGAAATAGATATAATAGCAGAATTTACTACTGTCATTTTCCTAAGTGAATAACCTTTTTTAATATTATCCTACATACTCATCGTTATAAAAATGGTTGAAGCTTCATCTTGTAGTAGGCTGAGGTTATGACAGAGATTCACAACTAGTCAAAATGCAGAAAGTAAATGAACATGGGTTGAGTAGCCCAAGTTGTTCCACATACAACACAACAGCTATAAATATGAAAGAAAGAACATTGCAAAGAAAAAACAATACAGTTTTTAGTACAGAACAAGAGCATCTGCTATGAGATGGTGTCTTTTTGCTGGACCTGAGATTCATACCTATAAAATCTCAACAATATGCTTTTCTAAACTATAACTAGGCACCACTGTTTGAAATGGTAACACGTATATGAGATATTTCACAGGACCTTGCACCTAGATGAAGACCTAAAGGTTATCAATGGCTAATTGATAAAGAATTAGTTTGCTCCAGAGTCAAGCCCACTGTTATGTTACACAGTCCAATTACAATCTAAATGAACTCAATAATGTCTAGTGAATGTAACTGAAGTAACATTAACAATTAAAGAAGAATAAAATTTGCTGGAGAGATTGCTGAGCAATTTAGAATACTAGCTGCTCTTCCAGAGGACTTACGTTCAGTTCCCTGCCCTCACATGACAGTTCACAACTATCTATCACTAGAGATCTGGCAGTTTCACAGTCATGTAAGCAAGCAAAACACTAAAACAAATAAAACACAACTATTTTTTTTAAAAGAAGAGATGTATTTATGAGTGAGTAAAAATGCAGACAGTGAGAGTATCAGGGGAGATGAGAAGCAGTGAAAATTATATAGATACAGTACTTCTTTGTGAATTCTCAAAATAACACACATATTACTAAAACTAAATTAATAAATTAAATTGGATATCTTGATACATTTCTGAATGTGTATCTACATTCAAGAAAATTAAGAGTAAATTTCAAAAACTAGGCAGAATTCCAGGAAAAGAAAACAGATTTTTTTAATGTCCATTGAACAAAAAGCTTCATAAGATTTGTTGCAATAAAGAAAATGGCTCAGCAGACAGGCTACACTTTAACAATAAATTATGAAAGAGAACAAATTAAGTGAAGGTATGTCAAAAATAAAACAGAATGGAATATTTGGAGGTGGAAGTTGGGAGCAATATGTATATAGGAGGAGGGAGACTAACTATTTAAGTTAGCCCAAGCAAATAAAGAATAATGCATATCACTGACAGAGAAATAACATAGAAAGTATCACACGAGAAGGTTCCAAGTTCTAACACATGTATAAAATGTTCTCAATATTTTTCATAACATATTATAGACTTATTAAAAACAAATGCTCTTGAATCCTTAAAATCAAAAGGGAGAAAGTCACAGTATATTATGCATTATTGAGTCCTGGGACAGAAAAATACAATAAAATAAAATTAGGTATTTTTGAACTACAATCTTTGACGATATATTATACATATTGGTGCTTCAAACCTAGCTTAGCAAATGATTTCCTACATTAGGCTGAGAAAGAGTTGTAATTTGTATCTCCTTGATATCCTTCAGCTGTCATACTGCTTTAGCTAAAACTTAAAATACTATATTCATTAGTTATGAAAAGCGTTGATAGCCTTGACTTGTTCCTGATTTCACTATAATCACTTTGAGTTGTTTTCACCATTCAAGTTGGTGTTAACTATGGGCTTGCTGTACAATATCTTCATCATATGTTGTCAAAGGCATTTTATGCATCTAATGAGATTATCATGATTTTTTTGTCTTTGAGTTTGTTTATATCATATATTCTTACTTCCCTAGCATCAGGGACTTTCTAGTGACTACCCCTATTCCCATCTCCCATTGCTACACAACTCCTCTCAATTTTCAGAACCTCTGTACATCTCCCCTGTCTCCACCTACACTTAAATGTGTACCCCTACCTTTTCCCTCCCCTCCTCTCTCCTCCCAGGTTCCTCCATCCCTCTACCTCTTGTGATTATTTTGTTTCCCCTTCTAAGAGGACTGAAGCATCCCCACATTGGTCTTCCTTTTTCTTGAGCATTATATAGTCTGTGAGTTGTATCATGGGTATTCTATGTTTTTGGGCTAAAATCTACAGAGTACATACACTGTGTCTTCTTTTATGACTGGGTTATCTCACTCAGGATAATATTTTCTAATTCCATTCATTTGCCTCTGAATTTCATGAAGTTATTGTTTTTAATACCTGAGTAGTACTCCATTGTGTAAATAGATACATTTTCTGTATCCATTCTTCTGTTGAGGAACATCTGAGTTGTTTTCAGCTTCTAACAATTATAAATAAGGCTGCTGTGAACATATTAGAGCATATGAAATTGTGGTTTCCTGAACTTTGACAAAGAAGCCAAAGCCACCCAGTGTAAAAAAGACAGCATATTCAAGAAATGGTGTTGGCTCAAGTATCGTGAACATGTAGAAGAATGCAAATCTATCCATTCTTATCTCATTGTAGAAATCTCGAGTCCAAGTGGAACAATGACCTCCAGATACAACCAGATACACTTAGTCTAAAAGAAGAGAAAGTGGAAAAGAGCCTGAAACATATCAGCCCAAGGGAAAATTTCCTGAACTGAAGACCAATAGCTTAGGCTGTAAGATAAACTATTGACAAATGGGGTCAGATAAAATTCAAAATATTCTATAAGGCAAAGGACACTTTCAATGAGACAAAATGGCAACCTATAGATTAAGAAAAGATTTTTAACAATCTACATCTGATAGAGGGCTAATATTTAATATATAAAAAGAACTCAAGAAGTTAGAATCCAGCGAACCAAATAACCTTACAAAAAATTGGATAAAGAACAAAAAAGGTCTCAACTGAGGAATATCAAATGGCTAAAATGGACCTGAAGAAATGTTCAATATGTTAGTCATCAGAGAAATGCAAATTAAAACAACCCTGAGGTTCCACACTAAGATTTAAAACTTTGGTGAAAGCAGATGCAGGCAAGGATGTGGAGGAAGAGGAACACTCCTCCATTGCTTGTGGGATTGCAGGCTGATAAAACCACTCTGGAAATATATTTGACAGTTCCTCAGAAAATACCTGAGGACCCAGCAATACCACTAGTAGGCATATAGGTATATGCCTCTTAAAATAACTTTTGTCCTGAAAGTTGGGCATTTTCTATTTCTGACTCACTCTGTCAAACTTTTCTCTCATTCATTACAGTGTTAATGGCCCTTCAATTAAATGTTACTTCAAATATAGCTCCTTCTTTCTACAGACTAATTTTACCTAAAAGATATATACTAATAGCATGTCTGCATTTAAGCTATAACACAAATGTCTAGGTTTTTGATATGAGAGCAGACATGTTACTGAATTAAAATTCTTCTCTATTTTCTTCCTTTCAGTTAAAGCTAATAATTGCATATACTTTACAACATAAACAGTTATCAATCTCATATACTTTATAGTCTGCTTGTGCTTAGGAAGCCCCATTGATTCAGTGATCCTTCATGATTGCAGTCCTTTAGCAAATATCAGTTCCACTCATCAAGGTTTTCCATATCAGTGATCCATCCTTCTCATTTGGTTGATTGAGCTGTCCCCATGTAGGGACCCTCAATTTTATGTGTTGTCTATACTAGTGCCTTTCTCTGCTTTTTACTTCCTTGTGCCTTTCATATAGAAGCTTCTTTTACTCAAATCAGATATTTATCAAATTTAATGAAACAATACTGTTTCAACTCCTGTAGAGATAAATATGTACAAAACCTTTTCACCAAAGTTACACATTCCCTTCCTTATATTTTGATATTAAAACATCTTGAAAGTATACAGATTTAGATAATTGAGCAGTGTTTTCTGTAAGCCAGTGTTTTTCAGCAGATCTTGTTTATGCCTCATTGGCATTCAAAAATTTTAAAGTTAATAAGGCATTGTTCAGTCTATTTCATAAAGTTCTTATTTTACCATTTGTTTATTAAAAATAAGTTGAAGTTCTTATATGATCTTTCTTTAACTGCTCAGTCTGATGGATTGTATGGTACATTACTAATACGTTTTATAGTATGATAAACAAAAATCATTTCATTTACTAGAAACATATGTGGTGGTATTATCTGTCTTAATCTTTATAGGTATCACTATAATAGTCATCACTTCCAATAAATATTCAATTACAGAACAAGTATTTTCAGAACATAAAGCAGAAACCCACTGGAATCCATCTGTTTGTCTGTCTATCTATCTATCTATCTATCTATCTATCTATCTATCTATCTATCTATCTATCTATCTAAGTTATCTATCAATAAATATCTATCTACTGATCTATATATCAATAAATAAATATCTATCTATATCTATCTATCTATCTATCTATCTATCTATCTATCTATCTATCTTCATCATCATCATCATCTATCTCTATCTCAAAGGTATGTTGTACGAATTTCAGTTTCCCAAATTCTGAAAAATAGAACACATCCATTTGTCAATTTTCATTTCTTTGGGTACCATTACAGACACTTCTAGCAAGTATTGGAATTTGATTATGCAAAGAATAAGTAGGACATATTTTTAAAATTTCTTTGGTGAGATCTTTTGCCACAAGGCTCCATACCCAAATAGTGCCAGGAGGGAGCTAGCTTCCCATGAGTGTGGACAGGCTTGTGAGCACAGGTAGGACCACCACTGCTGCTCAGAGGAAGCTGCCCAGAATCCTCAGAACACAGAAACCAAAGAGCTGCCTGGGAAAGAAGTCTATCAGTTCTATCTGCACCCAGAGCTTATCCTGTGCCACAGAGCTACATACAAAAATACAGTCAGGAGAGAGCTGGACTCCCAGGAGTGCCTACACACCAGAAAGCACAGTTAAGACCAACACTTCTCTTCAAATTCCTAATGTAAGAGGGACCATTGCAGAGCCATTAGGACATAGGAACCAAGGATCAGCTGTTACAGAATCCTTCTAGTCTCTGTCTGCACCCCAGAGCTGATCTTGTACCACTGCTCTCCATACATAAGTTCCTCCCGAAGAGAAATGGTCTCCCAGGAGTACTGACATATAGGCTTGCAGGACGGACAAGCCACAGTCAGAGACAGCAAGAACAACTAACACCAGAGATATCCAGATGGTGAAAGGCAAGCACAAAACATAAGCAATAGAAACCAAGGCTACTTCGCATTATCAGAACCAAGTTATCCTACCACAGCAAAACCTGATTACTCCAACAAACCAGAAAAGCAAGACTCTAATTTAAAATCACATCTCATTATGATGATAGAATAATTTAAGAGGACATAACTAACTCCCTTAAAGAAATACAGGAGAGCAAAGGTAAACAGGTAGGAGAACTTAAAAAGGAAACACAAAAATCTCTTAAAGAATTAGGAAAACACAACCAAGCAGGTGAAGTAACTGAAAAAACCATCCAAAATCTAAAAATGGAAATAGAAATAGTTAAACACACACACACACATACACACACAAAGGGAGAGAACACAGGAGATAGACAGCCTACAAAAGAGATCAGGAGTCATCATCAACAGAATACAAGACATAGAATAGAGAATCTCAGGTGCAGAAAACATTGGTTAGAAAAAATAGACACAACAGTCAAAGAAAGTGTAAAATGCATTTCTAACTCAAAATAGCCAAGAAATCCAGGACACAATTAGAACACCAAACCTAAGAATAATATGTATAGAAGAGAGTAAAGATTCCCAACTTAAAGGGCCAGTAAATATCTTCAACAAAATTATAAAAGGAAACTTAACCTAAACTAAAGAAAGAGATGCCCATGAATATACAAGAAGCCTACAGAACTCCAAATACATTGGGCCACAAAAGAAATTCCTCCTGTTACAACATATATAGGAAGACCTATCAGAATTACATGAGACATCTCACCACAGACTATGAATGCTAGAAGATCCTGGGCAGATCTCATACAGACCCTAAGAGAACACAAATGACAGCTCAGATTATAAAACCCAGCAAAACTATCAATTACCATACATGGAGAAACCAAGACATTTCATGACAAATCCAAATTTACACAATATCTTTACACAAATCCTGTCCTACACAGGACAATAGACAGAAAACTCCAACACAAGGAGGGAAACTATACCCTAGACAAAGCAAGAGATTAATATTCTTTCAACAAATCCAAAGGAAGATAGCCACACAAACATAAAAATAACATCAAAAACAGAACCCAAAAATCAGGAAGCAACAACCACTATTCCTTAATATCTCTTAATGTCAATGGACTCAATTTCCCAATAAAAAGACAAAGACTACCAGACTCATTATGTAAATAGGATCCATCATATTGCTACATGCAGGAAACACAGCTCAGTGTCAAAGACAGACACTACCTCAGAATAAAGGGCTGGAAAACAATTTCCCAAGGAAATGGCCCCAAGGTACAAGCTGGAGTAGTCATTCTAATATTGGATAAAATTGACTTTTTCCCAAAAGTCATCAAAAAAGACAAGGAGGGACACATCATGCTCATCAAAGGGAAAAATCTATTAAAAAGAACTCTCAATTCTGAACATCTATGCTCCAAATATAAGGGCACTCACATTTATAAAAGACACTTTACTAAAGTTAAAAGCACACATTGAACCTCACACAATCATTCTGGGGGACTTCAACGTCCAACTCTCATCAATGGATAGATCAGGAAAACACAAACTAAAAATTAAACAGTGCAACTAACAGAAATTATGGACCAAAAGGATTTAGCAGATATCTATTGAACATCTCATCCTCAATCAAAAGATTATACCTTCTTCTCAATACCTCATGGTATCTTCTCCAAAATTGGCCATGTAATATGTCACAAATCAGACCTCACCAGGTATAAGAAAATTTAAATAATTCCATGCCTCCTATCAGATCACTACAGATTAAGGCTGGTCTTCAATAGCAGCAAAACAACAGAAAGCCTAAATATTCATGGAAATTGAACAATGTTCTACTCAATGATAACTTGGTTAAGGAAGGAATAAAGAAATTAAAGACTTTATAGAATTTAATGAAAATGAAGATACAACATAGCCAAACTTATGGGACACATGAAAGCAATACTAAGAGGAAAATTCATAGTTCTGAGTGCTTCCAAAAGAAACTGAAGAGAGTATACACTAGTAGATTTACAGCACAATAATTGATCTAGAACAAAATGAACCAAGTAGATCCAAGAGAAATAGAAGGCAGGAAATAATCAAACTCAGGGCTGAAATCAACTAAGTAGAAAAAAAAATACAGAAAACAACTATACAAAACCAGGAGCTTATTCTTTGAGAAAATCAACAAGATAGATGAACCTTTAACCAAACTAACTAAAGGGGACAGAGACAGTATTCAAATTAACAAAATCAGAAATGAAACAGAAGACATAACAACCAAAACTGAGGAAATTCAGATAATCATCAGATCCTATCACAAAAGCCTATACTCAGCACAACTGGAAAATCTGTATGAAATGGACAATTTTATAGACAGATACCAAATACCAAAGTTAAATCAGTATTAGATAAACTTTTCTAAACAGTCCCATAACCCCTAAAGAAATAGAAGCAGTCATTAATAGTCTCCCAACTTAAAAAAAAAAAAAAGTCCAGGAGCAGATGGGTTTAATGTGTTAGACAAAGAAAGAAAACTTCAGACCAATTTCCCTCATGAATATTGATGTAAAAATACTCACTAAAATTCCTGTCAAAGGAATCCAGTGTGGGACTGTGATAGGCAGTCTATTTTGGTTGAATGGGGCTTGTTCTGATGACCCAGTAGAAAACACTACAAGGGATGGAAAGGTGAGTCACGTTCTCAGAATTGGGTGCCTGAAACCACCATGGCCCCAACTCCATAATTCTGTGACTATCAGTTCATGCAAACAATATCCCAAGTGTCTAGCTTTCTGGTTAGACACCAACCCAACAATTACCTGACTATAGCCAGGTATGCTCCTCCCCACAATTACCTGACAACTGCAAGATAGCTCAGCCTACTATAAGATAGGCTGCCCCCCCCCCCCCCGCTCTGTTTAAGCCCTCACCTTTCTTTTTTTTTTTCCATTTTTATTAGGTATTTAGCTCATTTACATTTCCAATGCTATACCAAAAGTCCCCCATACCCACCCACCACCACTCCCCTACATACCCACTCCCCATTTTTGGCCCTGGCATTCCCCTATACTGGGGCATATAAAGTTTGTGTTTCCAATGGGCCTCTCTTTCCAGTGATGGCCGACTAGGCCATCTTTTGATACATATGCAGCTAGAGTCAAGAGTTCCGGGGTACTGGTTAGTTCATAATGTTGTTCCACCTATAGGGTTGCAGATCCCTTTAGCTCCTTGGGTACTTTCTCTAGCTCCTCCATTGGGAGCCCTGTGATCCATCCATTAGCTGATTGTGAGCATCCACTTCTGTGTTTGCTAGGCCCCAGCATAGTCTCACAAGAGACAGCTCCACGTGGGTCCTTTCGATAAAATCTTGCTAGTATATGCAATGGTGTCAGCGTTTGGAGGCTGATTATGGGGTGGATCCCTGGATATTTCAGTCTCTACATGGTCCATCCTTTCATCTCAGCTCCAAACTTTGTCTTTGTAACTCCTTCCATGGGTGTTTTGTTCCCAATTCTAAGGAGAGGCATAGTGACCACACTTCAGTCTTCATTCTTCTTGAGTTTCATGTGTTTAGCAAATTGTATCTTATATCTTGGGTATCCTAGGTTTGGGGTTAATATCCACTTATCAGTGAGTACATATTGTGTGAGTTCCTTTGTGAATGTGTTACCTCACTCAGGATGATGCCCTCCAGGTCTATCCATTTGCCTAGGAATTTCATAAATTCATTCTTTTTAATAGCAGAATAGTATTCCATTATGTAGATGTACCACATTTTCTGTATCCATTCCTCTGTTGAGGGGCATCTGGGTTCTTTCCAGCTTCTGGCTATTATAAATAAGGCTGCTATGAACATAGTGGAGCATGTGTTCTTCTTATCAGTTGGGGCATCTTCTGGATATATGCCCAGGAGTGGTATTCCTGGATCCTCCGGTAGTACTATGTCCAATTTTCTGAGGAACCGCCAGACTGATTTCCAGAGTGGTTGTACAAGCCTGCAATGCCACCAACAATGGAGGAGTGTTCCTCTTTCTCCACATCCTCGCCAGCATCTGCTGTCACCTGAATTTTTGATCTTAGCCATTCTGATTGGTGTGAGGTGGAATCTCAGTGTTGTTTTGATTTGCATTTCCCTGATGAGTAAGGATGTTGAACATTTTTTCAGGTGCTTCTCTGCCATTCGGTATTCCTCAGGTGAGAATTCTTTGTTCAGTTCTGAGCCCCATTTTTTAATGGGGTTATTCGATTTTCTGAAGTCCACCTTCTTGAGTTCTTTATATATGTTGGATATTAGTCCCCTATCTGGCTAATACTTCAAGTACTATGTTGAAAAGGTAGGGAGAAAGTGGGCAGCCTTGTCTAGTCCCTGATTTTAGTGGGATTGCTTCCAGCTTCTCTCCATTTACTTTGATGTTGGCTACTGGTTTGCTGTATATTGTTTTTATCATGTTTAGGTATGGGCCTTGAATTCCTGATCTTTCCAGAACTTTTATCATGAATGGGTGTTGGATCTTGTCAAATGCTTTTTCTGCATCTAACGATATGATCATGTGGTTTTTGTATTTGAGTTTGTTTATATAATGGATTACATTGATGGATTTTCGTATATTAAACCATCCCTGCATCCCTGGAATAAAACCTACTTGGTCAGGATGGATGATTGCTTTAATGTGTTCTTGGATTCGGTTAGCGAGAATTTTATTGAGGATTTTTGCATCGATATTCATAAGAGAAATTGTTCTGAAGTTTTCTATCGTGTTGGGTCTTTCTGTGGTTTAGGTATCAGAGTAATAGTGGCTTCATATAATGAGTTGGGTAGAGTACCTTCTACTTCCTTTTTTGTGAAATAGTTTGTGCAGAACTGGAATTAGATCTTCTTTGAAGGTCTGATAGAACTCTGCACTTAACCCGTCTGGTCCTGGGCTTTTTTTTGGTTGGGAGACTATTAATAACTGCTTATATTTCTTTAGGGGATATGGGACTGTTGAGATGGTCAACTTGATCCTGATTCAACTTTGATACCTGGTATCTGTCCAGAAATTTATCCATTTCGTCCAGGTTTTCCAGTTTTGTTGAGTATAGCCTTTTGTAGAAGGATCTGATGGTGTTTTGGATTTCTTCAGGATCTGTTGTTATGTCTCCCTTTTCATTTCTGATTTTGTTAATTAGGATTTTGTCCCTGTGTCCTTTAGTGAGTCTAGCTAAGGGTTTATCTATCTTGTTAATTTTCTCAAAGAACCAACTCCTCGTTTGGTTAATTCTTTGAATAGTTCTTCTTGTTTTCACTTGGTTGATTTCACCTCTGAGTTTGATTACTTCCTGCCCTCTACTCCTCTTGGGTGAATTTGCTTCCTTTTTTTCTAGGGCTTTTAGACGTGTTGTCAAGCTGTTAGTATGTGCTCTCTCCCGTTTCTTCTTGGAGGCACTCAGAGCTATGAGTTTCCCTCTTAGAAATGCTTTCATTGTGTCCCATAGGTTTGGGTACGTTGTGGCTTCATTTTCATTAAACTCTAAAAAATCTTTAATTTCTTTCTTTATTCCTTCCTTGACCAAGGTATCATTGAGAAGAGTGTTATTCAGTTTCCACGTGAATGTTGGCTTTCCATTATTTATGTTGTTATTGAAGAGAAGTCTTAGGCCATGGTGGTCTGATAGGATACATGGGACAATTTCAATATTTTTGTATCTGTTGAGGCCTGTTTTGTGACCATTTATATGGTCAATTTTGGAGAAGGTCCCGTGAGGTGCTGAGAAGAAGGTATATCCTCTTTTTAGGATAAAATGTTCTGTAGATATCTGTCAGGTCCATTTGTTTCATAACTTCTGTTAGTTTCACTGTGTCCCTGTTTAGTTTCTATTTCCACGATCTGTCCCTTGAAGAAAGTGGTGTGTTGAAGTCTCCTACTATTATTGTGTGAGGTGCAATGTGTGCTTTGAGCTTTACTAAAGTGTCTTTAGTGAATGTGGCTGCCCTTGCATTTGGTGCGTGGATATTCAGAATTGAGAGTTCCTCTTGGAGGATTTTACCTTTGATGAGTATGAAGTGTCCCTCCTTGTCTTTTTTGATAACTTTGGGTTGGAAGTCTATTTTATCCGATATTAAAATGGATACTCCAGCTTGTTTCTTCAGTCCATTTGCTTGGAAAATTGTTTTCCAGCCTTTCACTCTGAGGTAGTGTCTGTTTTTTTTTCCCTGAGATGGGTTTCCTGTAAGCAGCAGAATGTTGCGTCCTGTTTGTGTAGCCAGTCTTTTAGTCTATGTCTTTTTATTGGGGAATTGAGTCCATTGATATTAAGAGATATTAAGGAAAAGTAATTGTTGCTTCCTTTTATTTTTGTTGTTAGAGTTGGCATTCTGTTCTTGTGGCTGTCTTCTTTTTGGTTTGTTGAGTGATTACTTTCTTGCTTGTTCTAGGGTGTGATTTCCGTCCTTGTATTGCTTCTTTTCTGTTATTATCCTTTGAAGGGCTGGATTCGTGGAAAGATATTGTGTGAATTTGGTTTTGTCGTGGAATACTTTGGTTTCTCCATCTATGGTAATTGAGAGTTTGGCCGGTTATAGTAGCCTGGGCTGGCATTTGTGTTCTCTTAGTGTCTGTATAACATCTTTCCAGGCTCTTCTGGCTTTCATAGTCTCTGGTGAAAAGTCTGGTGTAATTCTGATAGGCCTTCCTTTATATGTTACTTGACCTTTCTCCCTTACTGCTTTTAATAATCTATCTTTATTTAGTGCATTTGTTGTTCTGATTATTATGTGTCGGGAGGAATTTCTTTTCTGGTCCAGTCTATTTGGAGTTCTGTAGGCTTCTTGTATGATCATGGGCATCTCTTTTTTATGTTTGGGAAGTTTTCTTCTATTATTTTGTTGAAGATATTAGTTGGCCCTTTAAGTTGAAAATCTTCATTCTCATCAATTCCTATTATCCGTAGGTTTGGTCTTCTCATTGTGTCCTGGATTTCCTGGATGTTTTGAGTTAGGATCCTTTTGCATTTTGTATTTTGTTTGACTGTTGTGTCGATGTTCTCTATGGAATCTTCTGCACCTGAGATTCTCTCTTCCATTTCTTGTATTCTGTTGCTGATGCTCGCATCTATGGTTCCTGATCTCTTTCCTAGGGTTTCTATCTCCAGCGTTGCCTTGCTTTGGGTTTTCTATATTGTGTCTACTTCCCTTTTTAGTTCTAGTATGGTTTTGTTCATTTCCATTACCTGTTTGGATGTGTTTTCCTGTTTTTCTTTAATGATTTCTACCTGTTTGGCTGTGTTTTCCTGCTTTTCTTTAAGGGCCTGTAACTCTTTAGCAGTGCTCTCCTGTAATTCTTTAAGTGACTTATGAAAGTCCTTCTTGATGTCCTCTATCATCATCATGAGAAATGTTTTTAAATCTGTGTCTAGATTTTCAGTTGTGTTGGGGTGCACAGGACTAGGTGGGGTGGGAGTGCTGCGTTCTGATGATGGTGAGTGGTCTTGATTTCTGTTAGTAGGATTCTTACGTTTGCCTTTCGCTATCTGGTAATCTCTGAAGCTAGCTGTTTTAGTTGTCACTGTTAAGAGCTTGTTCTTCAGGTGACTCTGTTAGCCTCTATAAGCCGACCTGGAGGGTAGCACTCTCCTTAGTTTTAGTGGGCAGAGTATTCTCTGCAGGCAAGCTCTCTTCTTGCAGGGAAGGTACCCAGATATCTGGTGTTCGAACCAGACTCCTGGCAGAAGTTGTGTTCCACTCACTAGAGGTCTTATGATCCCGTGTGGAATCCTGTGTGGGCCCTTGTGGGTGTCAGGCGACTCCGCTGGCAAGGTAGCCCGGGGCTCGAGTGGAGCAGAAGGGGCTTGTGCCCCAGGTCAGGCCCGGGTAGCCTGCTTCCCTATGTACCGCAGTCTCAGGTTCCGAGTGATTGGATTGAGGCAGGCGCTGTGTTCCACTCACCAGAGGTCTTAGGATCCCGTGGGGAGTCCTGTGTGGGCCCTTTTGGGTGTTGAGCGTGACTCTGCTGGCAAGATAGCCAGGGGCTCAAGTGGAGCCCTCACCTTTCTTACTCTCTAGCCCCCCTTCTCTCTCTCCCTTTCACCCTCTCTCCACATGACCATGGCTGGTCTTTCTCTCTTTACTGTCTTGCTTTTTCTCTGCCTTTCTACAATAAAGCTCTAAAACTGTAGAGTGTCTCTGGATATCAAGTCCAGCTGTGCTTGAACGATGGGATGGGCTTTCTCCTACCTAGCCTTGTCTCATCTCCTTCCAGAAGGCCATCGTGTGCTCCAGCCATGGACCTGACCAAGGACTCTCGCCCATGTGGGAACCATGCAGCACCCCCTCCTCTCTGCCCTCTCTTTCCTTTGTCTCCAGGGCTGATGACCCCCCCCCCTGGCCCCCATTTTGTTCCCAACTCCTTAGCGTTATCCAGCATAGGATGCCAGAGGCTGGGAACCTGGGGCCTAGAACTGCCCCTTTTCCACCACCTGCCCAGTGCGGGTTAGTGGCTTAACACAGCCAGACACCCACCGAGGCATTGTGGAAATCATGCTGCAGTCCTCCCGCCCGAGTCTGCCTGCCCAGGGCACCGGAACTCTGGCGGGATGCAGGTTCTCTCCCACTCGCCTCTTGCCATGGTCCCACAATCCAGGAACACATTAAAATGATCATTCACCACGATCAAGTATGCTTCATCCCAGGGATGCAGGAATGGTTCGATATATGGAAATCCATCAATGCAATCCATCACATAAACAATCACAAAACAAAAACAAAACAAAACAAAACACATGGTCATTTCATTAGATGTTTAAAAAGCTGACAAAATTCAATATTCCTTCATGTTAAAAGTCTTGGAAATAACAGCAATTTAGGTCCATACCTAAATATAGTAAATGCAAGATACAGAAAACCTATAGCCAACGTCAAACTAAATGGAGAGAGATTTGAAGGAATCCCATTAAAATCAGAGATATTCAAGGCTGCCCTCACTCTGCTTATCTATTCAATATAGTACTTGAAGTTCTAGCTAGAGCAATTAGACAACGAAAGGATGTCAAAGGAATGCAAATTGGAAAGAAAGAAGCCAAAATATCAGTATTTGCAGATGATATGATAGTATAGTTCAATGACCTCAAAAACTCCAGTGGAGAACTTTTAAACCTGATAAACAACTTCAGCAAAGTGACCAGATATAAAATTAACTTAAACAAATCAGGAGCCTTCTTATACTCAAAGTATAAACAGGGTTAGAAAGAAATTAGAAAATTGACACCCTTTACAGTAGTCAACAACAATATAAAATACCTTGGTGTGACTCTAATCAAACAAGTGAGAGATCTGTAGGACAAGAACTTCAAGTCTCAGAAGGAAGAAATCAAAGACCTCAGAAGATGGAAAGATATCTGATGCTTGTGGATTAGCAGGAGGAATATAGTAAAAATGGCCATATTGCTCTAAGCAATATATGGATTTAATGCAATCCCCATCAAATTTCCCATCAATTCTTCATAGAAAGAGCAATTCTCAAATTCATCTGGCATAACAAAAACCCAGGATAGTGAAAACTATTTTCAACAATAAAAGAATTTCCGGGGTATTCAGCATCAATTTATTTATAGTCCTTATGCTATTCAGCATCCACCAATTTCCCAATTTATTTCTAATGACAACCACTGAAAAATTTTGAGGAATTGTATACTGTTTTTTATGATGAGCTTCTAGCTGCTCTTGAACCAGGTGTTTAAGTGTTTCCAATTTTTCTTTTGTTCAAGGCCACAGGCTTATCACTAAACCCTTTTAAAGTTAGGGCTGTTGGTTTCACAATATTTCAATTTTCTTGTTCTATCTAGTGGAGTTGCTTTATTCTTGTTCAGTGGGCTACCTGTGGCTAAGTTCAGAGCTATGTGTTCTGTAGCAGGTTTTGGGTTTCCAATATGAAGTTTCAATAAGCTATACCATTTCTGAAAGGAAATTCATACCTTGTGCTCTTTGTTGTCAGGGCACAAGCTAATTCCTATAAGGAGTTTCACTTACATAAGGTATGTATATCACATATCTGTCCATGATCTTCTTTCGGTAGTTCAATACCTAGCCTTACTACCCCCTCTACATATCCAAGAAGGCTACAATCTTGTAAAGAGGCCTTTAGGAATGTTTTGTTTACAATCCCTTTTCAAATGACCACATCTCCTATAGTCAAAACAACAGACCATTGGATATCTAGGATTATTGACCATTGTTTGTCTAGTAGTTCTAATCCATTCATCCAGGAGTGCTAATGGAACTATTAAAGGTCTAAGAATTTTTTAACACTTTTTATTTATGTTTTTTTAAAACCTAACGTTTCAAGGAATACCCTTTTCAAATCTGAATCTGTATTTGCCATAATTTTCCTGGATGTTAATATATGTAAGAAATCAATAAAAATCTTTCTGTGTTTTCTATAATCTTTGTGAATGTCATAAACGTATTTCCTTGTTCCTATACCTTATCCCAGGCTCTTAAACCTATTAGATAACATTGTATGATTATATATTCATCAAATTGCATCCACTATCTTAAATGGGACCTCACATAAAAATTGGTCTCTCATGATATTAACAACTTTGGAACTATTATAGCTTCTCATATTCACAGCTATTTTTCAATATCTTGTCCATCACCATTGTAATTGAGAACCAATTTCTAGTACAGCTGCTTCTAAATCTTCCCAGCATTGGGTAATCCTGTTTTAGGTAGCATAGGTCTTTAACATATGCCTCTCATAGGATGAATGCATTTCATAAGTTACTGTTGATTCTCTAAAATGTTTCAGATCATTCATTTTACAGGATCTTATACTAGATGGAAATTTTCAACATTTTCTCATATTTGATCCCAAGTCAATGGGAAACCTAGTGGGATTGGTCAACTTTCTTGAATAACATTAAGTGGTAGTGTATAGGTTCAATGGGTTACCTGTTTTGATCTCTAATTTTATTTGTTTCCATAGGTTTCTACCTAAATAATTCCTATTTTCTTAATTCCTCTATCTTTTGTCTTTCAAACCTTTGTTCTCTCATAGCTATTTTTCTTGTTGTGCAAATATCTTTCAAACAAAATATTTTTATAGAGAAAATATATAATGATTTCAATTGAAATTGGAGATGGGTTTCCCTCAGTGGCCACAATTGCAATAAGTACTGTGATGGATTTTTTAGATAATGTTCTTATCCCTTCAAATCCTACACTTGAACTTAAGGTATCTGATATTCAGTTTCTTAACTTTTTTTTCAGGTAATTTAGGTTTTATTTTAATGCATTTTCACATATAAATGCAAATATAATGTGTATATATTTCATACATTCACCTATCATGTCATAAATTATTATGTGAATCATAGTGCTGCTAAAACTTCTGACAATCAAAAAACATTTTGAATTAACAAAATTCACACTAGTCATGACACATGTAGAACATGAATTTCCATCTCCAAAAATCTGATGTTCAAAATGCTCTTATAAGTGCATTCCCCTTACCGTCATTAACAGTTCATCTCGATTTGGTTTACATAGGGATGTTCTTGGTATGACTTAAATTTCAATTTTTTTATGCCTGATAATGAGATCTTGCTTCTTCATCACTCATTTCTTTTCTTTTTTTCTTTTTTTTTTAAATTAGGTATTTTCTCCATTTACATTTCAAATGCATAAGTGACCCTAAAAATTTCACCAGAGAACTCCTAAACCTGAGTTTTTTAACTTTTAATGCTATAAAGGTCAATTATTATAATTAAACTTGTCTTCTTGGGTGGCTTACCGTGATTCTCTGTTTCAGAGTGTCCAAGATGCTCTTTGCTTTGGCCTCCTCTCAAATCAGAATCTCAGAGGCCAAAATAGATTTGGAGTTCTCAAAATAAACTATTTTCTCCCAAGTAATATGTCCTGATTGTGTTTTCCCCTCCCTCTACTCTTCCTAATATGTCCACACCCCAAACCCCTCACCAGATTCTCTCCTTACTTTCTCTCAGAAAAAGAAACAGGCCTCTAAAAGATAATAATAAAATATAATAAAATAACTAATTTTGAATTGAAATAGAATCAATCACTTCAGAGATGAGGAAAAAAGCTATCAAGAAAAAACCCATAGATCTGATTACAATTTTATATATATATATATATATATATATATATATGTGTGTGTGTGTGTGTGTGTGTGTGTGTGTGTGTGTGTGTGTGTGTGTCTAGTAATTCTACTTCTGGATATTTTCCCTACAATTTTATAATAGGGACTTGAAGTAGTCATTGCATTCCAATGGCCACTGCATCACCACCAAAATATAGTTATATGTGGAAACAACTGTTAAATCCAATAATAGATGACTGTTCCAAATATGTAAATTAGATAATGACACTGGGGTATTATATACGGTTTGAAAAGAAGGGAATTGTGCAAAATGTTGCAAACATAAGAGTTTTGAAGACATTACACTTCAAAGAATAAACTCTTATTATATAACATGGTTAGAGCTGCTATGCTAAGGACAGAGGAAGAAGAAATTGTTAGCAGGCTTGAATTTATAATCACATGAGATTAAGCTCACTCTACATCCCAACTGCAAAAAGATTATGTGAAATGGACAATATTATGGTGTATAACATTTGAGCAAAGTGAAATATCTCATTCTCTAATTTTTCCTCAAGACAATATAAGTTAAATGATAACAATGAATTAGTATATGAAGAATGATATAAATGTTCAGAATAGGAGCACTCAGATGAGAGATGACTTGTAAAAACTATTGCTATACAAGACTCAGACTGTTGTTATGATTATATTTTCCTAAAATAAGCACATAAAAGGAAATATTAATTTAATTTTTCTTAATCTGATTGTAGTATACTGCATATATTAGTGTCTACACCATTATTTGGAATTGAATTCCTGGTGGTTATTATCACTTATGGAATGTCAAAGGAAGAATTAGTGAAATAAAAGCTTTCAAAGTAGCTCTGTGTCAAACATATAGAAAACCTTAAAAAGGAATTATTGTGAAACATGCTAGGCAGGACAAGGCTACTGAGAGCAGGACCTCGGAAGAAGCCTTTGATGTCTTTCATTTCCTTTCATGCTAATACAAGCATTCCATTGACAATGATTTGTCTCAGTGCTCAATAGTATTGATCACACTGTTTTGCTTACATTGCTTGTCATAATAAAAGATCGTTCCTAGAAAAGCTCTTTTTTCCCCCCTGTGAGTAGTGTTAGCACAGAGATTCATAACCAGTCAAATGTCTGAGAATAAGTGACATTGAGTAATCAGCCATTAGTAGACCCTCAGTATAAATCTCCCAGTCTCAGGTTTCAGGGAATATCACACAACAGGGAAGACTGGATGAATATAAGAGCTGAAGGATGAAGGTTCTGTGAAATAGCTGCTGTTGGGACGACATAGCCATTGCACTCATGCACTGACAGCAGGTGTGGCTACCTACAAAAGCCACACACAAGATCAAGGCAGTTAAAATACCAGTATGGATAAGGAATGGCTTCTCTATATTCCACCAGAGCCAAAATAGAAACTATTCTCAGTTGATGAATGCTTAGGTCACAGGCACATTTTTCTTGGATTTGTGGCCACTTATGGCTTACCTCTGTCCTCAGTGCTTGGTCTCACATCCATGTTAAGATGGACAGCACTAACAGGACTCAGTGAGTTATATATAAACAAAGACATGACAGGAAGCTGAGCAAGAGATGTATTGTAGGGTTTATTAGAGGGAATTTCAGGATGAAGTTGTGGAGTGTATTGATGAAGATACACTTGTACATATATGAAATTTTCAATAAATCATATATGTACAACTATGTGTACAAACTTGTATTTTTTTTAACCTATCTACTGTGTGTATGCATTTGTGTTATGGAATGCCTATGAAACTATAAAGCAAATTCCAAAATGCAGGAGATTCATCTCATCTCCCTAAAATTACTTCAACCTTCTGGATATATGAAATTGCACAGGATGATGTCCATATCTGTTAGTCTTAAATGGTTTTTTTTTTTTTTTTTTGTTTTTTTTGTTTGTTTGTTTGTTTGGTTGGTTGGTTTTTTATATATAGAAGTTACTTGTTCGTTGAGATAATGTCTCTTGTAATCAAAATTGGCTTGCCTTGAACTCTAAATCTCTAGTTTCTCCACTGCAAATGCAGGGATTATACACCTGTGCCAAAACACATCTCTCTTATTTTATGGCTTTTAATTTTTCTTATATTGTTGAATGAACTGAAGTTCTATTTGATTTGATTTAATTCAATCCAGACTTCTCATTCCAAATGCTACTCTTAGTTCACGTTTTTATCACCCAATGTTTGTTTCAATCATGCCTTCAGTTTTTAATTCTTAATTCTTTGTAGTACATAAACATATATCTGACAGGGTGCTGGGAATTAATTAATTTGATTTGATTTAATTCAATCCAGACTTCTCATTCCAAATGCTACCAATGCATTCAGCCGAAGGCAAGGCCTTGTATATGCTACATTATCTGTTGCTTTTCCACACTGAAAACTGGAATGGATCTGAAAGCTAGTAACTGTGAGTAGTATTATTCCATACCCAGAATTCTCTGAGATCAGACGCCAGGTTGTGAAGTCAGTCGTTCTCTTTGTGTCTTTACAGGAAGAGTATATTCTAGTTGTATAATTCTCTGTCATCCACCTATTTGCTTCATCTCCCCTCCTAAAGGAAAACTGTTTCCTACTTTTATAGTCTACCCTGCCATGAACAAATCCATGAAGACTTCACCAAACTTATAGAAAATTTCTCTTTACTGTTCTCCCCACCTTAGGATTACAAGTTCTCTCTTTCCTAGACAACCCACAATGACATGTATTTTATTTTAGACCTTAAACTGAACTTTACGTTGAATGTATTCAACTGACTATCTTTACCTAGTCTACTCCTGTAGGGATATGTTATACACAGTACCTTCAATTAAACATTTCCTTTTTAAGGAACCATTCTCATGTCTTCTAGTTCGAAATTCGTATACACTTACGTGGAACTTTGAATTAACCTGATGGATTTTATCATGAACTGATTTAATAAATTATGTTAATTTGTGAATTGTTTCTTTATATTTCTTTGTCTGCTTGACTAATGCATAGCTTTAGAAGAAGACAAAATATATTTTGTTGCATTTTTCTAATTTCATCCTAACACATATCAGACAAATAATAACTAAATTCTTCTTTTAGGTTTGTTGAATGGTAGGTTTTTTACTTTTGTAAACAGCATTGTTTTCAACACTCTGATCAAGTTAATTTTTGACATGAGATGATCACACTGTCTGAAAATCTTGGTGAGTTTAAGCAAAAAACACCCACCCTTTATAGGTTTGAAACTGATCTGATCTCAGTTCCTTTTAAAGTTATAGAACATATGGAGGCTTATCTAAATGGGTAGAGCTATCTGTCTAAATGCCATCACTTACAGGACATCTCCACGCATCAGATTTTATTTATACTGTCTTAGATATAACCATCCCAAAAGGATACATAAAATGTGCATCATTCTATTTTCCTTCTTTCTGACCCAGTTTTTTAAATGACATTATCTCCTTTCAACATATTTATGAGTATGTACTCCCATTTCTTTTCACTGTTGTTTACTCTGCACATAATCTTTATTGCATTGTAATGATTTTAATACCTTCTATACTTAACTTGCAGGGCTTGTCCATAAGCTACAAGATTTGTGCACCTGACAGATTCTTATTAATATCTTTTCTCTATCCTGGTTTGGCCATCTGTCTACATCACCTGTCTTTTCTCTTTTTTGCTCCTATATCTCATCTGCCAGCTGGAGTTTTACTAATGCTTTTCTGTCCTTTCCGCCTTTCAGAATAATCTATATATCTTTTCTTACCTAGTAAATTGTCCAGCTGTGGATTTAAACAGTTGAAACTAGGTTACAAGACTGTTAACTCTAGACTCCAGAGTAAAACATGGCAATAGAAGTTCTGACCTTAAAATGGCCTTCGATAATTCCTCAAATGAATTTGGAATTTCTGAATAAGTTTTCTCCTATTCCAATTCATGAGCACTTGTGTGTGTTTGTGTGGGTGGTGTAGGAGTGTGTATTTTGTTAGATATTTTCGTATTTTAATTTTCAGTTTATTATTGCAGTATTCTGTATATATGTATGTGTGCATGTACATTTATTTATTTGTTTATTGCTCTGTGTGTATACTCATAACATGTTACATGTTCAGAGATCATTCTACCATGATAGTGCAGACAACTGAACTCAAGTTTCCTTGTTTGAGAACAAGTACACTTACCCTTTGAGACATTCTGCCTGCTTTGAAGTTTAACTTTCCCATCTATACATAGAAGAAATAACTAGAGGCTGTACTTTTTGTGTCAGCTATTTCTTGAACTTTATAAGTTTCCTGTTCAGATATAAAGTTCTCCCTTCCCCAATTAATATATTAATTTCAAGATGATATGAAAATGAAGAATAGAAGTGTTACCTGACAACCAGTGTACCTAAGACAGTAGAATTGTTAATGCTGCAGTGCTGGGCATTCAGAGTTTGAAACAATGCGAAAATTAAAAAAATAAAATAATGATGTGTGAGAAGCTGCAATTGAATTGTGAACATCAATAGTATTAGTCCATGTGGTTTTGATATTGTAGAGAAATTGATCTGCACTGAGTATACCCTTTCTTTTTTCTTTTTATATATCATAGACAATTGTTAAGGATCCTTCAAAATTCACTTATAGTAAGTATATTTTTCTGGAAGTGTATTAAATTTTAAATTATAAATTAGTAACTTAACCTGAAGCAGTCATCACAGTAGTGACTCTGGTTTCACTTAGAGTGAAAGGTTGTACTATGTTAAACTTAAAAATAACTGTCATTTACATATTATCTTCATCCTTTCTAGAAATTCTTTAATATTCTGCTGTCACAGGTTTTGCTTCTATATCCCTTGTTGATTGCTTACATTGTCAGTTAAAATGAAGACAGCTGTTGCAATTAATTTCATTTTCTCTCTAGGTGATAACTGTATTGATAAGTTTATAGTCTATTCTGTTATTATTGAAAAAGATACCTATTTGTAATCAGTGTGTGACTTGCTACAATTATATTTTGTTGCAAATATAATTGAATTGTCTCATATAATTAATGTTTTTCCTGAAAATATGCCTTTACTGTTTTAAAGATTTCATTTAAGACATAAATGAAATAATGTGTAAGATATATAAATAATAAGCTATTCTTACAAATGAGACATTTCAGCTAAATTTTATTTATACTCTTTGCCCTACTTTGCCTTTCTATTGTTGTGGGCACACCACAGTCCTGGCATTCCAATATGCTGGGTTACACAGGGGAACTTAGTCTGTCCTATGCCATAGTCTTCTAATAGCCTCTCATTTTGCCTAGACTCTGCTTCTCAAAATGACACCTTTAATGATGTGGTCAACACTACAACTAAGCCGAATTTTTGACAATAGCTTCTTTTGGTGTATCTTCATGGACTTCATTGACTCTGTTCCTGCCTCATGGTGCCAAACCTCAACTTTTTTCATGATTTTTTAAGTCCTGGATCTTCATTAAAGTTAAGACCTTTAACAATGAACAGCCTGCTGGCCTCTCTGGAAGGAATCTAACACTGGCATAAAGTACCAAACCTTAGTCACTCTCCATGATACCTTCAAATCCATGAACAGCAACTGTAATGTGGAAGACTTGCATATTACCAATTTCTCTTATTCCTTGAGACGGAGCCTTTATCCCCAACTGAACCAAAGCTTTTGTGTGATGAATGTAAATACTCATCATTTAATTTTACCTCAAGAATGCTGTTCTCTTCTTCATCAAAGTTGATTTCCCAGCCCCTGGTGACTAGCATCAATTACTTCATTAGAACAATGATTTCATTTTAGTGCCATCAGCTTCTTTTTGTCACATAAAATTCTTGATCCAAGTATATCACCTTCAAAGGATCCTTATAGTCTTTAAAGGCTTCTTAAACTTCCGTCTGAAACTGCACATACCAAATCTCCATTGTCAGCCCTATTCTCAGCATTCTTATCTTTCAAATTCCTAGAAGAGCTCATTAAGTTCTGAGCAATCAAATGATTTACCGGTCCAAAGTGTCAACGACATCCACAATAATCTGTCAAACAAATGGTCTGTCATGGTGGAACCTGGAAGCAGAGACTGAAGCAGAGGTCATCAAAGAACTCTGTCTACCAGCTTGTGTCATTTGGGTTGGTCAAAGTAGATTTTAAATAAAACTCAGGGTCACTTCCTCATGGTTGATAGCCCTGGCAGGGTTTTATCTGCCTGTATTAATCACTATTCAAGAAAAAGCCAATAGAAGTTCCTGTAGGACATCAATATAAAGGAATTTTCTCAATCAAGTTTTCCTCTTCCTCTAGATAAGCCATGTTTGTGGCACATTTACAAACAAACAAACAAACCCAACAGCCAGGGCTGTCCTGATAATTACATAATGGTTATTATTTCATTTGATAAATCTATTTGTAACTAGTAAAATGAAAATGAATCTTCTATGCGACTTTTTATAGTACATTGGAACCTATCAAAAGCAATTTTTATTGCAGTTTTTTAAGGGTTTACTGTGACAATGAACATGTCTACAAATATCTAGAAACTGGAAACAAGGCATAAGCATTGCACTATAGCAAGTCTCAATATGACCACACAGAAAAATTGGTTGGTGTGTGAAATAGAATAAATATTCAACACGACAAAAGAACATTTTTAATATTTATTACACATATCTATATCTTTATCTATATATGTTATATATATAATTAGAATGAAAGGAAAAATTATTGAAAATCACTAGAAATATTTCATTTACATTTTAAAATAGTGCTTTATGCATTTATATTATATTGTATATAATATAATAATATATAATATCTGTACAATAATTAGAAAAAAGGTAAGAATAATTAAAGTTCATAAGAAACAATTTTTAAAACTTTTAACTAGCTTGGAAATACAAACTATAATGGTTTAAAATTTGTAAGTTTTGATAATATAGTATTTGTAAACATTGACCAGAATGCTAAGACAGTATAATTAAATATTAAAACAATAATATAAAGTTAATTTTTATAACTAAACTTCTTGAAAATTTTAAATAGCTGGAAAATTAAAAGAAATCAAATGACTTGTAGTATAATAAATTAAATGAGCTACTTTATACTAATATAACATGCAAAAATTAAGGAATGTTGGTTCTAAATTCTCACATTTAACAATTCTTGGTCTTCATGTTAGACTCAAGTGTATAATATTACAATTTTCTTAGTATTGCAAACCACAAAAAATAGAATATTCAAATATTCACTTTAAGAAGGTTAGAAATTCAAGGAAACAAATTAGTTGTGCAACTTAACCAAAATTTTGCTAGGATTTATTTATTTATCTATTTCTCTACCTGTTTATTTAGTTACTTATTTATCTACCTTTATGAATGACTACTCCAGTGTGTATATGACTGTCACAGTACAAATTGCTGCAGTCTGCTCACCAATAGTTTCCATATTATATTCTAGTTTAAACCGTATTTGAATCAAACAATTGTTATTACTTTTGAGACATATGTGCTATTAATTTACAACATTTTTCTGTTTTTAATTATAAACTTCCACTTGACATTTCTGCAGATATATTACTCAACCAATATAACAAAGAGTTTTTATTGTTTACCTATTTTAAGTATTAGGAAATCTGTGATGTGGTATGTTTTATTTTTAAACTATCTTACAGAATACATTTTTAGATAATATATGGAATGTTCACTTATATTACACAATTTAAGAACATGAATTTGCAAAGTATTGATTGGAATCTCATTTTTCTATGTCAGTGCTTTGCTAGTGCCAGTTCTATATCATGATTTGTGTTTTTAGAATGACATTAAACAAACTTTAATCCAGTAGCCCTAAAATCAGTAACACAATTTTTCTGTCAACCAATATGACAAACTCATGCCATTGATGTGGGTGGATTTATATGTAACTTTTACATTTCTTCCACATTCATTATGCATCATGTAGGCACATATACGATTAAAAGTACAGGGCCGTTGAGATGCTCAGATACTAAAGGTGCCTCCTATTGAGTTTGACATATATCAATAATCAGAAAGGGAATGCTATTAGTTATTGTGTTCATGTTAGTATTCAGCTAAACTCTGTTCCTTTTCATTCAGAACAGGGGCCAGCCCATGAGGCAGCCACTCTGACAGTGATGGTAGATTCTACTAGTTTAATTAATACAATTATGAAATCTTTTAACAAGCATGCATGCTGGCCACTGTAATATAAGCAACTACTAATTGAGATTTCTTTCCTAGGTGATTCTAGATTTTCATCAGGTTTAAAAATTTAACATATTATCCAAAGAATGAAATATAACATATTATCCAAAGAATGAAATATAACATATTATCCAAAGAATGAAATATATTGATAAAGTAAATTTTAAATAAAATACAAAGTAATAGAAAAATATTTGGATTTTATCCAAAATATTGATAGCAATATTTTATAAAAAGTGAACCTATGAATTATCTTCTTAATTTTAAATCATTTTTCTTAAAAATCTTTTTATTTTGTACATGAGCACACACAGACACACACACGCATGAGCGCGCACACACACACATACACAAGTCTCTATATATTTGACTATGATGTGTATATGAGTGTAAGTGCCCAGAGATTCCAGTAGAGTAGTGAGTGTAAGATCCCTATAGCTTAAGTTATAGATGGTGGTTGCAACCCACCATATAGGGGTGCTGATACTTTGTCTCCTCTCCTTTGAAAGAGCCGCGAGCACTCTAAACTGCTGAGTGATTTTACCAACTTGTTTATTTTCAAGATAATTATGGGTAAAAAGAAAATGAAAAATGTAAAAGAAACAAAACCAATAGTAAGAACATGAAAGCCTCATTTCAGTTTCATATAGCATTCTTACCACAAATTTACTCTTATGCTTAACTCCCTGGACTATGTTTGAGTTCACTGAGCCAAAGATATGGTTGAACACTAAGATAATTATGTCATGTATGTACAGGAAGCTGAACAGTATCTTGTAATTTAAGGACCTTATCTTCAAAGTTTATTATTTTGGCAAACAATCGTCACTAATGGCATACTGATTGGGTGCATACAATATGCTACTCCTTCTGTTCAGATTTTTGTGTGATTATTTATCTCTGTCATTACAACCAAGGTTAAAAAAACATTGGCATCCATTTCTTGAGTTCTTTCCAATGCAAACTATTTTACGTTTGCATCTGAATCATGTTGTCACTAGGATTTAGGTATCATGATTAAATATAATTCATAGTTGCAAACTTAATTAAGATCTACTCAACATAATACATGGCTCAAACTATGAAATTGTGATTGTCTTTCCGAGGAGCAACTTATTTTCAATTCCAGTTGTATATTCTTAAAATATGTAGTGAAACATGGTTTAAATATTTTAGCACGTGTATCTGCCTAAAACATTATTGTGGGAAAGGGATGGAAAAGAGTCTTAGAATATTGTAACCAGTAGCAACAACATAATTCTCTAATTCTATGGATCATTTAATAGAATGATGATTTAAATTGATATTCAGTGGGACTCTGAAAAGATAATGAATCGGCCATTGAAACATATAAACATAATTCCTGGAGTTAGCTAATGCACTTACTGGACATCTTAAGTCCATAGCACTGTGCTGGGCGTCAGTTGGTCTCTTCAGATTGTAGGCTGCCTAGAAGGTAGCATACTTTGGCATAAATTTTAAAGACAGTGTTTCATACAAAATCATAATTTCAGAAAAATTAAATTAGTTCCCTACAGAAAGTTCTTTCTTTCTTCCTTTCTTTCTTCCTTCCTTCCTTCCTTCCTTCCTTCCTTCCTTCCTTCCTTCCTTCCTTCCTTCCTTTCTTTCTTTCTTTTTCTTTCTTTTCTTTCTTTCTTTCTTTCTTTCTTTCTTTCTTTTTCTTCATTTCTTTCTATTTTTTCTTAAAATATCGTTTTTAGCTTCCATATGAATGTTAAGAATTGATTCTGAATCTTCTGGAAGAAACTCTCTCAAACTAAAATAGAGTACTTTTATAAACATAAAGCTCATTGACTGCCAGGCTGCCTAATAACATTGGCATCCGATATTATCATCTAAATATAATTTCAATTTAGAATATTTTTTCTGGTGCTCTAAAGATATGATAAATTTGACATTGAAAATTAATTTATAAAAATATATTAAATATTTATATTTTTTTGTTTCTGAAACAGAAATAGAGTAGCATTAAGAATTACTGACACCCACGGAAGGAGTTACAGAAACAAAGTTTGGAGCTGAGACAAAAGGATGTATCATTTAGAGACTGCCACACCCTGGGATCCATCCCATAATCAGCCTCTAAAGGCAGACACCATTGCATATGCCAGCATGATTTTGCTCTAAGGACCCTGATATACCTGTCTCTTGTGAGGCTATGCCACTGCCTGGCAAACGCAGAAGTGGATGCTCACAGTCAGCTATTGGATGGATCACAGGGCCCCCAATGGAGGAGCTAGAGAAAGTACTCAAGGAGCTGGGGGGATCTGCAACCCTATAGGTGTAACAGCAATATGAACTAACCAGTACCCCCAGAGCTCATGTCTCTAGCTGCATATGTAGCAGAAGATGGCCTACTCGGCCATCATTGGGAAGAGAGGATCCTTGGGCTTGCAAACTTTATATGCCTCAGTACAGGGGAACACCAGGGCCAAGAAGTGGGAGTGGGGGAGGTTATTGGGGGACTTTGGGATAGCATTTGAAATGTAAAATAAGAAAATACCTAAGAAAGAAAGAAAGAAAGAAAGAAAGAAAGAAAGAAAGAAAGAAAGAAAGAAAGAAAGAAAAAAGGTGTTGGATTTTGTCAAATGCTTTTTCTGCATCTGATGAGATGACCATGTGGTTTTTGTCTTTGAGTTTGTTTATATACTGGATTACGTTGATGGATTGCTGTATATTGAACCACCCTGAATCCCTGGGATGAAACCTACTTGGTCAGGATGGATGATTTTTTTTTTGGCACTTGCGTTCCCCTGTACTGGAGCATATAAAGTTTGTGTGTCCAATGGGCCTCTCTTTCCAGTGATGGCCGACTAGGCCATCTTTTGATACATATGTAGCAAGAGTCAAGAGCTCCGGGGTACTGGTTAGTTCATAACATTGTTCCACCTATAGGGTTGCAGATCCCTTTAGCTCCTTGAGTACTTTCTCTAGCTCCTCCATTGGGAGCCCTGTGATCCATCCAATAGCTGACTGTGAGCATCCACTTCTGTGTTTGCTAGGCCCCGGCATAGTCTCACGAGAGACAGCTATATATGGGTCCTTTCAGCAAAATCTTGCTAGTGTATGCAATGGTGTCAGCATTTGGAAGCTGATTATGGGGTGGATCCCTGGATATGGCAGTCTCTAGATGGTCCATCCTTTCGTCACATCTCCAAACTTTGTCTCTGTAACTCCTTCCATGGTTGTTTTGTTCCCAATTCTAAGAAGGGGCACAGTGTCCACACTTTGGTCTTCATTCTTCTTGAGTTTCATGCTTTTAGCAAATTGTATCTTATATCTTGTGTATCCTAAGTTTTGGGCTAATATCCACTTATCAGTGAGTACATATTGTGTGAGTTTTTTGTGATTGTGTTACCTCACTCAGGATGATACCCTCCAGGTCCATCCAGTTGCCTAGGAATTTCATAAATTCATTCTTTTTAAGAGCTGAGTACTCCATTGTGTAAATGTACCACATTTTCTGTATCCATTCCTCTGTTGAGGGGCATCTGGGTTCTTTCCAGCTTCTGGCTATTATAAATAAGGCTGCTATGAACATAGGGGAGCTTGTATCCTACGTACTGATTGGGATATCTTCTGGATATATGCCCAGGAGAGGTATTGCTGGATCCTCTGGAAGTATTATGTCCAATTTTCTAAGGAACTGCCAGACTGATTTCCAGAGTGGTTGTACAAGATTGCAATCCCACCAACAATGGAGTAGTATTCCTCTTTCTCCACATCCTCGCCAGCATCTGCTGTCACCTGAATTTTTCATCTTAGCCATTCTGATTGGTGTGAGGTGGAATCTCAGGGTAGTTTTGATTTGCATTTCCCTGATGATTAAGGATGTTGAACATTTTTTCAGGTGCTTCTCTTCCATTCGGTATTCCTCAGGTGAGAATTCTTTGTTCAGTTCTGAGCCCCATGTTTTAATGGGGTCATTTGATTTTCTGGAGTCCATCTTCTTGAGTTCTTTATATATATTTTATATTAGTCCCCTATCTGATTTAGGATAGGTAAAGATCCTTTCCCAATCTGTTGATGGTCTTTTTGTCTTATTGACAGTGTCTTTTGCCTTGCAGAAGCTTTGGAGTTTCATGAGGTCCCATTTGTCAATTCTCAACCTTACAGCGCAAGCCATTGCTGTTCTATTCAGGAATGTTTCCACTGTGCCCATATCTTCAAGGCTTTTTCCCACTTTCTCCTCTATAAGTTTCAGTGTCTCTGGTTTTATGTGAAGTCCCTTAATCCACTTAGATTTGACCTTAGTACAAGGAGATAGGAATGGATTGATTGGCATTCTTCTACATGATAACAACCAGTTGTGCCAGTACCATTTGTTGAAAATGCTCTCTTTCTCTTACTGGATGGTTTTAGCTCCCTTGTCGAAGATCAAGTGACCATAGCTGTCTGGGTTCATTTCTTGGTCTTCAATTCTGTTCCATTGGTCTACTTGTCTGTCACTATACCAGTACCATGCAGTTTTTATCACAATTGCCCTGTAGTAAAGCTTTAGGTCAGGGATGGTGATTCCACCAGAGGTTCTTTTATCCTTGAGAAGAGTTTTTGCTATCCTAGGTTTTTTGTTATACCAGATGAATTTGCAGATTGCTCTTTCTAATTCATTGAAGAATTGAGTTGGAATTTTGATGGGGATTGCATTGAATCTGTAGATTGCTTTGGGCAAGATAGCCATTTTTACAATGTTGATCCTGCCAATCCATGTGCATGGGAGACCTTTCCATCTTCTGAGATCTTCTTTAATTTCTTTCTTCAGAGACTTGAAGTTCTCATCATACAGATCTTTCACTTCCTTAGTTAGAGTCATGCCAAGATATTTTATATTATTTGTGGCTATTGAGAAGGGTGTTGTTTCCCTAATTTCTTTCTCAGCCTGTTTATTCTTTGTGTAGAGAGAGGCCATTGACTTGTTTGAGTTAATTTTATATCCAGCTAATTCACTGAAGCTGTTTATCAGGTTTAGGATTTCTCAGGTGGAATTTTTAGGGTCATTTATGTATACTATCATATCATCTGCAAAGAGTGATATTTTGATTTCATCTTTCCCAATTTGTATCCCCTTGATCTCCTTTTGTTGTCGAATTACATCCTAATTAACAAAATCAGAAATGAAAAGGGAGACATAACAACAGATCCTGAAGAAATCCAAAACACCATCAGATCCTTCTACAAAAGGCTATACTCAACATAACTGGAAAACCCGGACCAAATGGACAAATTTCTAGACAGATACCAGGTACCAAAGTTAAATAAGGATCAAGTTAACGATCTAAACAATCCCATATCCCCTAAAGAAATAAAAGCAGTCATTAATAGTCTTCCAGCCAAAAAAATGCCCAGGACCAGATGGGTTTAGTGCAGAGTTCTACCAGACCTTCAAAGAAGATCTAATTCCAGTTCTGCACAAACTATTCCACAAAATAGAAGTAGAGGAACTCTACCCAACTCATTCTATGAAGCCACAATTACTCTGATACTTAAACTACAGAAAGATCCAACAAAGATAGAGAACTTCAGACCAATTTTCCTTATGAATATAAATGCAAAAATCCTCAATAAAATTCTCACTAACTGAATCCAAGAACACATTATAGCAATCATCCATCCTGACCAAGTAGGTTTTATTCCAGGGATGCAGGGATTGTTTAATATACGGAAATCCAACAACGTAATCCATTATATAAACAAACTCAAAGACAAAAACCAAATGTTCATCTTGTAGATGCGGAAAAAACATTCAACAAGATACAACACCCATTCATGATAAAAGTCTTGGAAAGATCAGGAATTCAAGGCCCATACCTAACCATGATAAAAGCAATCTACAGCAAATCAGTAGCCAACATCAAAGTAAATGCTGAGAAGCTTGAAGAAATCCCACTAAAATCAGGGACTAGACAAGGCTGTCCACTCTCTCCATACCTATTCAACATTGATATTGCTTCTAATGAAAGAAATTATAACATTGAGTCACTTTTATGACACTGTCGATTTCAATGAAAATTGAGTTTTGTGGTGCTTTAGAATTATTCCTAGGTAGTGTTAATTCTTTAAATATGTGATAAATCATTAGAAACAAAATGTACAATTTGGTTGATTTTTTATTAATTTTTATTTATCTTTTTTCTTTTAGAACTTTTCACAATATGGTTTTGGTCCATGTGTTTGTGTGTGTGTGTGTGTGTGTGTGTGTGTGTGTGTGTGTGTGTGTAATGCTAACTCTCTCTGAGCCAGTCTTTACTATATCTGGTTTACTGTCGCCTTTAATTGTTCTCCTCAAAAAGCAAGTCCCAATGTGAAAAAAAAAAATCATAAAAAGTCAGTGAATTATATAAATACCATTGTGGTGCAACATAAAAGTTTATTATTCACAAACTGGTCTTTATAAACTAGCCAGAAGAAATCTACTTGGTGTGTTTGTATTTTTCTAAGTCAATTTGTTAATCATGTTCTTTCTATGTTTTTTGGGTTTTGTTTGTTTGTTTGTTTGTTTGTGTTTTTTTTTAGCATAAAAGGGAGCTAAAATCTGGGAGGTGTTGGCAGATGCCCTTAATCCCAGCACTCAGGAGGCAGAGGCAGGACGATTTCTGAGTTCGAGGCTAGCCTAGTCTACAAAGTGAGTTCCAGGACAGCCAGGGCTATACAGACAAACCCTGTCTCAAAAAACAACAAAACAAAACAAAACAAAGGGAGCTAAAGTTTATAAATAAGACTACAATATAACAAACAGAAGAATAAATGAAATTATAACTCTTGAAACATTTTTTTTATTTTTTAAATATTTTTATTAGGTACTTTCTTTATTTACACTTCAAATGTTATCCCCTTTCCGAGTTTCTCCTCTGAAAATCCTGTCCCCCTCCCCCTCCTTCTGCTTCCCAACCCACCCACTCCCATTCCAGGTCCTGGCATTCCACTCTACTGGGGCATAGAACCTTCACAGGAATTAGGTGCTCTCTTCCCATTGATGGCCAACTAGGCCATTCTCTGCTACATATACAGTTAGAGCCACAAATTTTACCATGTGTTCTCTTTGGTTGGTGGTTTAGTTACAAGGAGGTCTGAGGATACTGGGTAGTTCAAATTGATATTATTACTATGGGGCTTCAGACTACTTCAACTCCTTGGGTACTTTCTCTAGCTCCTTCATTGGAGACATTGTGCTCCATCCAATGGATGATTGTGAGTATCCACTTCTGTATCTGGCAGAGCCCCTCAGGGGACAGCTATATCAGGCTCCTCAAGCCCTTGTTGGCATCTGCCATAGTGTCTGGGATTGGTGGTTATTTATGGCATGGATCCTCAAGTGGGGCAGTTTCTGGATGGTCATTTCTTCAGTCTCTGCTCCTAACTTTGGCTCTGTAACTCCTTCCATGGGTATTTTGATCCCACTTCTAAGAAGGATTCTGAGCATCTGGGCTAATATCCACTTATCACTGAGGGCATATCATGTGTGTTCTTTTGTGATTGGATTACCTCACTTAGGGTAATATCCTCTAGATCCATCCATTTGTCTAAGAATTTCATAAATTCATTGTTTTCAATAGCTGAGCAGTATGCCATCCTGTAAATGTACCACATTTTCTGTATCCATTCCTCTGTTGAGGGACATCTCAAATTTCCAGCTTCTGACTATTATAGATAAGGCTGCTATGAACATAGTGGAACATGTGTCCTTATTACATGTTGGAGCCTGTTCTGGGTATGTGTCCATGACTGGTAGTGCTGGATCTTCGTGTAGAACTATGTCCAGTTGTCTGAGGAACTGCCAAGATGATTTCCAGAGTGGTTGGACCAGCTTGCAGTCCCACCAGTAATGGAGGAGTGTTCCTCTTTCTCAATATCCTCACCAGCATCTGCTGTCACCTGAGTTTTTCATCTCAGCCACTCTGAGTGGTGTCAGGTGCAATCATGTGATTGTTTTGTTTTGCATTTTTCTGATAATTAAGGATGTTGAACATTTTTTTTTTCTTTTTGCTTCTCAGCCCTTCCATATTCATCAGTTGAGAATTTTTTGTTTAGCTCTGAACCCTATTTTAATAGGGTTGTTTGGCTTTCTGGAGTACAACTTCTTGAGTTCTTTATATATATTGGATATTAGCCCCCTATAAGATTTAGGATTGGTAAAGATCCTTTCCCAATCTCTTGGTTGCCTTTTTATTGGGTAATTGAGTCCATTGATATTAAGAGATATCAATGAAAATTTGTAGTAGCTTCCTGTTATTTTTATTGTTAGATTTGGAATTCTGTTCATGTGGCTATATTTTTTAGGTTTGTTGAAAGATTACTTTCTTGCTTTTTCTCGAGCTTAGTTTTTTACTTTGTGCTGAATTTTCCCTTTATTATCCTTTGAAGGGCTGGATTTGTGGAAAGATATTGTGTAATTTTGGTTTTGTTATAGAATACCTTGGTTTTTCCGTTTATGGTAATTGAGAGTTTTCCTGGGTATAGTATCCTGGGTGGGCATTTGTGTTCTTTTAGAGTCTGTATGATATCTGCCCAGGATCTTCTGGCTTTCCTAGTCTCTGGTGAGAAATCAGGTATAATTCTGATAGGCCTGCCTTTATATGTTTCTTGACCATTTTCCCTTACTGCTTTTAATATTCTTCCTTTGCTTTGTTCATTTGGTGTTTTGATTATTATGTGATTGGAGGAATTTCTTTTCTGGTTGAAACTATTTGGAGTTCTGTAGGCTTCATGGACATCTCTTTCTTTAGGTTGGGGAAGTTTTCTTCTGTAATTCTGTTGAAGAAATTTACTGACACTTTAAGTTGGAAATCTTCCTTTTCATCTATACTTGTTATCCTTTGGTTTGGTCTTCTCCTTTTATCCTGGATTTCCTGGAAATTTTGGGTTAGAATCTTTTTGCATTTTCACATTTTCTTTGATTTTTGTGTCAACATTTTCTATTGTATCTTCTGCAGCTAAAATTCTTTCCAGCCTGTATTCTGTTGGTAATGCTTGCAGCCATGACTCCTGATTTCTTTCCTAGGTTTTCCCATCTCCAGAGTTGTCTGCCTTTGTGATTTCTTGTTTCTACTCACATTTTTAGATCTTGGATGGTTTTGTTCAATTATTTCTCCTGATTGGACATGTTCTTTTATATTTCTTTAAGGGAGTTAATTATTTCCTTCTTATAGCACTTCATTATCATCATGAGAAATGACTTTAGATCCATATGTTGCTTTTCTGGTGTAATTGTGTATCCAGGACTTGCTATGGTAGTTTGATTTTGATGATGCCAAGTAACCTTGGTTTCTGTTGCTTCTGTTCTTATGCTTGCCTCCTGCCATCTGATTATTTCAAGTATTCCCTGACCACAATATATCCAATTGGAGCCTGTCCTTCCTATAGTCCCAGTTGATACAGGACTCCTCAGAGTCCAGCTTTCTCTGTGGTCCTGTGATTGTAGGCTCCTGTGAACCTGAGATTCTGGGAGTGTCACAGTTCTTGGCAATCAGGCTTCCTCTGAGACCCTGAAATCCTGATATGACCAAACTTCTGGGATCCTGTAATCCTAAGATTCTGGCTATGTTACTGCACCTGGAAGTGGTACCTCCTCTGGGAATCAAGTTGTTGTGTGCTGTGTTCAAAACTGAGGGAACTGAACCACTGGTCAGGCAGGGGCTTCTCACAATTGTTTTGGAACAGATTTTGCATTCCAATCACCGTGATTCTAAGATCCTGGGTGTGCTAGGGCACCTGAGGCATGAAGATTCCTCTGGAAACCATGGAACCATTCACTGAGTTTGCTCCCAAGATGGCTTGGGGATCCAAATAATTTTTGATATATTGGTTATTCTAAACCATTATTCTTCAACACTAAAATTCTCTCCTTATTAATGGTTGTAAAATGAAAAACAAATGGGATATGGTTTTTATTGAAATGTAAATGTTGATTCTAAAACAAACAAGCAAAACCTACAAAAAATGTGAGAAGCAAGAAAAACAAATCACACAAACAAATACAAATACTACCTGGTTTGGTGCAACTTGACCACAGCTAGACTCGAATAGGGAGGTGCCTCAGGTGAAGAATTGCCTGAAAGGCATTTATTCAATTAATAATAAGTCGGGGATGTTTCACACTATTCTTTTTTTTCTTTTCTTTTTTTATTACGTATTTTCTTCAATTACATTTCCAATGCTATCCCAAAAGTTCCCCACCCCCCCCACTCCCCTACCCACCCATTCCCATTTTTTGGCCCTGGCATTCCCCTGTACTGGGGCATATAACGTTTGCCTGACCAATGGGCCTCTCTTTCCAGTGATGGCCGACTAGGTCATCTTTTGATACATATGCAGCTAGAGTCAAGAGCTCTGGGGTACTGGTTAGTTCATAATGTTGTTCCTCTGATAGGATTGCAAATCTCTTTAGCTCCTTGGATACTTTCTCTAGCTCCTCCATTGGGGGCCCTGTGATCAATCCAATAGTTGACTGTGAGCATCGACTTCTGTCCACTTCTGTGTTTGCTAGGCCCCGGCCTAGTCTCACAAGGGACAGCTATATCACCGTCCTTGCAACAAAGGCTTGCTAGTGTATACAATGGTGTCATCGCTTGGAGGCTAATTATGGGATGGATCCCTGGATATGGCAGTCTCTAGATGGACCATCCTTTTGTCTCAGCTCCAAACTTTGTCTCTGTAACTCCTTCCATGGGTGATTGTTTACAATTCTAAGAATGAGCAAAGTGTCCACACTTTGGTCTTCGTTCTTCTTCAGTTTCATATGTTTTACGTATTGTACCTTATATCTCGCTATACTAAGTTTCTGGGTTAATATCCACTTATCAGTGAGTACATTTCATTTGAGTTCTTTTGTGATTGGGTTACCTCACTCAGGATGATGCCCTCCAGGTCCAACCATTTGCCTAGAAATGTCATGAATTCATTCTTTTTAATAGCTGAGTAGTACTCCATTGTATAAATGTACCACATTTTTTGTATCCATTCCTCTGTTGAGTGACATCTGGGTTCTTTCCAGCTTCTGCCTATTATAAATAAGGCTGCTATGAACATAGTGGAGCATGTGTCCTTCTTACCGGTTGGGACATCTTCTGGATATATGCCCAGGAGAGGTATTGCTGGATCCTCCAGTAGTACTATGTCCAATTTTCGGGGGAACCGCCAGATTGATTTCCAGAGTGGTTGTAGAAGCTTGCAATCCTACCAACAATGGAGGAGTGTTCCTCTTTCTCCACATCCTCGCCAGCATCTGCTGTCACCTGAATTTTTGATCTTAGCCATTCTGACTGGTGTGAGATGGAATCTCAGGGTTGTTTTGATTTGCATTTTTCTGATGATTAAGGATGTTGAACATTTTTTCAGGTGTTTCTCAGCCTTTCGGTATTCCTCAGGTGAGAATTCTTTGTTCAGCTCTGAGCCCCATCTTTTAAGGGGGCTATTTGATTTTCTGGAATCCACCCCCTTGAGTTCTTTATATATATTGGATATTAGTCCCCTATCTGATTTAAGATAGGTAAAGATCCTTTCCCAATCTGTTAGTGGTCTTTTTGTCTTATTGACGGTGTCTTTTGCCTTGCAGAAGCTTTGCAGTTTCATGAGGTCCAATTTGTCAGTCCTCGATCTTAAAGCACAAGCCATTGCTGTTCTATTCAGGATTTTTTTCCCTGTGCCCATATCTTCGAGACTTTTCCCCACTTTCTCCTCTATAAGTTTCACTGTCTCTGGTTTTATGTGAAGTTACTTGATCCACTTAGATTTGACCTTAGTATAAGGAGAGAGGAATGGGTCGATTCGCATTGTTCTACATGATAACAACCAGTTGTGCCAGCACCATTTGTTGAAAATGCTGTCTTTTTTCCACTGGATGGTTTTAGCTCCCTTGTCGAAGATCAAGTGACCATAGGAGTGTGGGTTCATTTCTGGGTCTTCAATTCTATTCCATTGGTCTACTTGACTGTCACTATACCAGTACCATGCAGTTTTTATAACAATTGCTCTGTAGTAAAGCTTTAGGTCAGGCATACTGATTCCACCAGAGGTACTTTTATCCATATATGAAAATCCATCAATATAATCCATTATATAAACAAACTCAAAGACAAAAACCACATGATCATCTCTTTAGATGCAGGAAAAGCATTCAACAAGATCCAACAACCATTCATGATAAAAGTATTGGAAAGACCAGGAATTCAAGGCCCATACTTAAACATGATAAAAGCAATCTACAGCAAACCAGTAATCAATATCAAAGTAAATGGTGAGAAGCTGGCAGCAATCCCACTAAAATCAGGGACTAGACAAGGCTGCCCACTTTCTCCCTACCTCTTCAACATAGTACTTGAGGTCCTAGCCAGAGCAATTCGACAACAAAAGGAGATCAAGGGGATACAAATTGGAAAAGAGGAAGTCAAAATATCACTTTTTGTAGATGATATGATAGTATATATAAGTGACCCTAAAAATTCCACCAGAGAACTCCTAAACCTGATAAACAGCTTCGGTGAAGTAGCTGGATATAAAATTAACTCAAACAAGTCAATGGCCTTTCTCTACACAAAGAATAAACAGTCTGAGAAAGAAATTAGGGAAACAACATCCTTCTCAATAGTCACAAATAATATAAAATATCTTGGCGTGACTCTAACTAAGGAAGTGAAAGATCTGTATGATAAAAACTTCAAGTCCCTGAAGAAAGAAATTAAAGATCTCAGAAGATGGAAAGATCTCCCATGCTCATGGATTGGCAGGATCAACATTGTAAAAATGGCTATCTTGCCAAAAGCAATCTACAGATTCAATGCAATCCCCATCAAAATTCCAACTCAATTCTTCAACGAATTAGAAAGAGCAATCTGCAAATTCATCTGGAATAACAAAAAACCTAGGATAGCAAAAGCTCTTCTCAAGGTTCACACTATTCTTAGTGGTGTCACTCTTAGGCTTTATAAATTCAGCTCCTAAGAAATCCATGTGAAACATGCCAGTAAATAAAACCCCTCCATGGCCTCTGCCTCCACTCCTGCCTCCAAGACCCCAATCTGTTTGAGTCCTCGTTCTGACTTCCTTCAGTGGTGAACAATCTGTAATTATAAGCCAAATAAACCATTTTCTCTCCAGCTTGCTACTTGGTCATCCCAGCAATAAAAACCCCAACTATGACACCATACATCTAGAACAAATGCATGAATTCATGGATTGTTCACTGATTAAGCCATAAAGGGCTATACTACAGAAAGCATGTTTAGTAAAGGTTCTTTTTGTCTTCATGTCAATTTCTCTAAATATTTTTAGTTATTACTGGTGACTATCATGACACTGTAATAATGCATATAACAGAGAACAACTTGTATGCTTTGCTTCTTTTCCCTCATCATGTGGGTCCTAAGGATAGAACTCACATGGTCAAGGTCAGCCATATGTTCCTTTATGCATGAACTCTTTCTGTTTCCCCTCAATTACTTTACCTTTTAGGAAAATCTTATTTAATCTGATTTATTTATTTATTTATTTATTTATTTATTTATTTATTTATGCACATGTTCACACATATATATTTGGTATGGGTCAGATACAGAGGTCAGAGTCACAGAAAATTTGTATAATTGGCATACATATAGAAATGTCAGAAAAAAGTAACCCACTTTAGAGAACCCTAAAAGAATAGTTTGTTTTATTATCAGTTTTCAACATTCTTTCCTTTCAAGAAGATTTATGGTAACTGTAAATTTCTGTGGATGTACCCGTTTGGATTAAGAGCAATCTCTGTTGCTTTATATCCATGAAGTCCATCTGTACTTTTATATCATTTACTTTAAATTATGAACTACAATTCAGTAGAATACCACATATTAATGGCTCATTTGAGATCCTTACAAATTCTAATTATCTTAGAATAGGACCTAATTTGTAAATAACAGCATTTTTTTAAAATTAGATATATTCTTTATTTACATTTCAAATGTTATCCCCTTTCCTAGTTTCCTCTCTGAAAATCCCCCTTTCCCTCCCACCTCTCCCTGCTCACCAACCCACCCACTTCAAGGGAATGCCAAGACCAGGACAGACACCTAATCCAGTGAAACTCTCATTATAAGATGGAGAAACCAAGACGATGTGCATGCACATGAGGATGCTCTACAAACATTAAGGCAACAAATGAGCCATGGGTGACCAGACAGTGAGCAAGATATAAAGCTTTCTACACTGAGAAACGATTTATAATCTCCAAAAAAGGTGACCATAATTCTTGTTTTATTTTAAAATAACAGTTCTGCAGTATTTTGTTAGGGAATCCCAGGAAAACAATGTGCTTCTCTCTTGTTAGTATTTCTTGGCCTTACTTCGATACAGTCCAGATGAAGTTCTAGATTGGTATAATTTTTAATTGCTTTTTTGTATTTTTTTGGATTTATATCTAAATATACATTAATGTTTATTTTATTTATTTACTTATATTTGAGACACTGTTTCTCTGTGCAGCCTTGGATGACCAAGAACTGACTCTATACATCTGGCTGGCCTCCAAGTTAGATCTACCTATCTCTGCCTTTAAATGCTAGAATTTAAAAGAATGCATCACCACATGCAGCCTGGTTACCTTAGTTGGTTAGAGCTTGCTGTTAACAATGCAATAGTGCTCCATTCTTCTTTTGAATATTTAAGATTCAATGTGACATTTCTGGAATAATTAGCAGGTAATGGAGGAGAAATGATAATATGAAAGACATAATTTCTTGTAGAAAAATTATTAGACATATTTTAGCTGCCAGCCACCTAAACACTTTGTTTGAAGTAGCCTACCCCTGCCACACCCATCTTTTTACACATTTATGAGAGAAATGGCTTGATCTAAAGTTATTGCTTTCCCCATGTAATGTAGTGATCTCTGTTCCACCACAAGATAGTAGAAAAGAAGACAAACCAAAGCAACATACACATCATCAGGACTCCATGTTTATAATATTCTATTGAAATCTAATTAATCCTTTTGATATCAAAGGCTACTTGATACTAGTTTAATTAATTTAAAAAAACTGAAATGTTCACATATTTAAATGTGTGGAATGCAGGAATCTCAGGGTATTTCCTATATTATTGTATAAAGAATATATCACCTCTCTGGATGTTTTGATGCCAGCACTCACTACACTTTCATCTTTCTCAAACATCACTTATAATTGCTTGTTCTAAAGACAGTTGAAACCATTTCACATGACAATTTATTTCTTGATAATCCTCTTGAATGTTTTATATAAAAGGTCCTCTGCAACTTTTTTTCCTATGACAATACTTTGTTTTTGTAAAGGCTATGCATTTTCAAGAGAAAGAGAGAAAGAGAGAGAGGAAGAAAGGAAGAAAGGAAGAAAGGAAGAAAGAAAGAAAGAAAGAAAGAAAGAAAGAAAGAAAGAAAGAAAGAAAGAAAGAAAGAAAGAAAGAAAGGGATGTAGGAAGGGAGGGAGAAATGGAGGAAGGGGAGGAGGGAGGGAAGAAGGAAGGAAGAAAGAAAGAAAAAAAGAAGGAAGGATGGATGGGGGATGGACAGAGAAATTATTGTGGTATCAAACTTCAAAAGATACCCACAAAAGGATCACTCATCCTATTGTATCAATTATGAAACTTGGAAAAATTAGCAATTAGTGATCTTCACTTTTTCAGATGCTGTGATTACATTTGGGTATAATTTTATTACTTCATTACAGTAGTTGCTAATACTTGTGAGATAAATATTTCTACCATGAAACATTTCCTTCAATTTCTTGTTCTTTTTAATTTTTATTAGATATTTTCTTTATTTACATTTCAAATGTCATCCCCTTTCCTAGTTTCCCCTCTGAAAATCCCCTATCCCTTCCCCCTCCCCCTACTCACCAACCCACAAACTTCTGCTTCCTAGTCCTAGCAGTAACCTATATTGGGGCATAGAACCTTTACGGGAAGAAGGATCTTTCTTCCCATTGATGACCAACTAGGCCATCTTCTGCTACATATGCAGCTAGAGCCATGAGACCCACGATGTGTTTTCTTTGGTTGGTAGTTTAATCCCAACTGCTCTGGAGATACTGGTTAATTCATATTGTTGTTTCTCCTATGGGACTTCAGACTCCTTCAGCTCCTTGAGTACTTTCTTTAGCTCCTTCATTGGGGAATCTGTTCTCTGTCCAATGCATGGCTATGCATATCCACTTCTGTATTTGTCAGGCACTGGCAGAGCCTCTCAGGAGACAGCTATATCAGGCTCCTGTCAGCAAGTTTTTGTTGATGTGCACAATAGTGTCTGGTTTTGGTGGTTGTTTATGTAATGGATCCCCAGTTGGGACAGTCTCTGGATGGTCCTTCCTGCAGTCTCTGCTTTACACTTTGTCTCTGTAACTCCTTCCTTGGGCATTTTGTTGCCCCGTCTAAGAAGGATCGAGGTATCCATGCTTTGGTCTTCATTCTACTTGTGTTTAAAGTGTATTGTGAGTTGTGTAGTGGGTATTCCCAACTTCTGGGCTAATATCCACTTATCAGTGAGTGTATATCATGTGTGTTCTTTTGTGATTGGGTTACCTCAGTCAGGTTGATATCCTCCAGAACCATCCATTTGTCTAAGAATTTCATAAATTAATTGTTTTTTAATAGCTGAGTAGTATACCATTGTGTAAATGTACCACATTTGCTTTATCCATTATACTGTTGAGGGACATTTGGGTTCTTTCCAGCTTCTGGCTATTATATATAAAGTTGCTATGAACATAGTGGAACATGTGTCCTTATTACATGTTGAATAATCTTCTGGGTATATACCCAGGACTGGTATTGCTAGATTGTCTGGTAGTATTATGTCCAATTTTCTGAGGAGCCACCAAACTGATTTTCGAAGTGGTTGTACCAACTTGAATTCCCACCCACAATGGGGAGAGTGCTCCTCTTTCTCCCCATCCTCGCCAGCATCTGCTATAACCTGATTTTTTGACCTTTGCTATTCTGATTGGTGTGAGGTAGAATCTCATGGTTGTTTTGATATTCATTTTACTGATGATTGAATATGTTGAACATTTTTTAGGTCCTCAGCCATTTGGCATTTCTCTGTTGAGAATTCTTTGTTTATCGCTGTACTACATTTTTTTTAATAGGGTCATTTGGTTTTCTGGAGTCTAACTTCTTGAGTTCTTTGTATATATTGGATATTAGCCTCCTATCAGATTTAGGACTGCTAACGATCCTTTCCCAATCTGTTTGTTGCCTTGTTGCCTTTCTGTCTCATTGACAGTGTCCTTTGCCTTACAGAAGTTTTACAACTTTATGAGGTCTCTTTTGTTAATTCTTGATCTTACAGAACAAGCCATTGCTGTTCTTTTCAGGAATTTTCCCCCTGTGCCCATATGTTCAAGGATCTTCCCCAATTTCTCTTCTACAAGCTTCAGTGTCTCTGGTTTTACTTGGAGTTCCTTGATTCAATTAGATTTAACCTTTGAACAAGGATATAAAAATGATTCAATTAGCAGTCTTCTGCATGCTAATTGCCCTTTGTGCCAGCACTGATTGTTGAAAATGCTCTCCTTTTTCCACTGGATAATTTTAGCTCTTTGTCAAAGATCAAGGGAGCATAGGTGTGTGGGTTCATTTCTGGGTTTTCAGTTCTATTCCATTGATCTACCTGTCCGTCATTGTACCAGTACCATGCAGATTTTATCAAAATGCTCTTTAGCACAGCTTGAGGTCAAAGATGGTGATTCCACCAGAGGTTCTTTTATTGTTGAGAATAGTTTTTGCTATCCTAGATATTTTTGTTATTCCTGATGAATTTGCAAACTGCCCTTCTAACTCTGTGGAGAACTGAGTTGGAATTTTGATGGGGATTGCATTGAATCTGTAGATTACTTTTGGCACGATAGCCATTTTTATTATATTAATCCTTCTAATCCTTGAGCATAGGAGATCTTTCCATCTTCTGAGATCTTCAATTTCTTTCTTCAGAGACTTGAAATTCTTATCATATAGACCTTTCACTCACTTAGTTTAACACAAAGGTATTTGTGATTATTATGAATGGTGTTTTTTTTTTCCGTAATTCCTTTCTCACCCTGTTTATTCTTTGTGTAGAGAAAGGCCACTGAATTGTTTGAGTTAATTTTATATCCAGCTTCCTACTTAGCTGAAGTTGTTTATCAGGCTTTGGTGTTCTCTGGTGAAATTAAATGGTCACTTATGTATACTATCATATCATCTGCAAATAGTGACATTTTTACTTCTTCCTTTGATTATTATGAAGTGTCCCTCCTTTTCTTTTATGGTAATTTTAGGTTGAGAGTCAATTTTATTCCATATTAGAATGGCTACTCCAGCTTGTTTCTTAGGACCATTTGCATGAGAAATTGTTTTCTAGACTTTTATTCTGAGGTAGTGTCTGTCTTTGTCCCTGAGGTGTGTCTCTGGGTTTCCTGTATGCAGCAAAATGTTGGGACCTATTTACATAGCCAGTCTATTTGTCTATGTATTTTTATCGGGTAATTGAGTCCATTGATATTAAGAGATATTAAGGAAAAGTAATTGTTGCTTCCAGTTAGATTTGGGATTTTGTTCAGGTGGCTATCTTCTTTTAGGTTTGTTGAAAGATTACTTTCTTGCTTTTTCTAGGTCATAATTTCTCACCTTATGTTGGAGTTTTCCTTTTACTATTCTTTGAAAGACTGGATTTATGGATTTATGGAAAGATATTGTTTAAATTTGGTTGTGTCATCGAATACTTTGTTTTTTCCATTTATGCTAATTGAGAGTTTTGCTGGGTATAGTAGCCTGGACTGGCATCTGTGGTCTCATAGGGTCTGTATGACATCTGTCCAGGATCTTCTGGCTTTTATACTCTTTGGTGAGAAGTATAATTCTAATATGTCTGCATTTATATGTTACTTTACCTTTTCCCCTTACTGCCTTTTAATATTCTTTCTTTGTTTTGTGTATTTGGTATTTTGATTATAATGTGACAGGAGGAATTTCTTTTCTGGTCCAAACTATATGGAGTTCTATAAGCTTCTTGTATGTTCACGGATATCTCTTTCTTTAGGTTGGGGAAATTTTCTTCTATAATTCTGTTGAAGATGCTTACTGGCCCTTTAAGTTGAAAATCTCCATTCTCACCTATACCTATTATCAGTAGATTTGGTCTTCTCATTGTGTCCTAGATTTCCTGGATGTTTTGGGTTAGGATCTTTTTGCATTTTGCATTTTCTTTGGTTTCTGTGTCAATGTTTTCTATGGAATCTTCTGCACCCGAGATTCTCTCCATTTCTTGCATTCTGTTGGTGATACTTGCATCTATGAGTCCTGATATCTTTCCTAGGTTTTCTATCTCCAGAGTTATCTCCCTTTGTGATTTCTTTATCTACTCCCATTTTTAGATCTTAGATGGTTTTGTTCAATTTCTTCACCTGTTTGGTTGTGTTTTCCTGTAATCCTTTAAGCATGTGTGTGTGTGTGTGTGTGTGTGTGTGTGTGTGTGTGTGTGTGATTCCTCTTTAAGGGCTTCTACCTGTTTACCTGTGTTCTGTAATTCTTGAAGTGATTCATTAAGGTCCTTCTTAAAATCCTCTACTAGAATAATGAGATATGATTTTAAATCCAAATCATACTTTTTGTGTTGGGTTATCCAGGAATCCCTGTGGTGGGAGTACTGGGTTCTGATGATGCCAAATAGTCTTGGTTTCTGTTGGTAAGATTCTTGCATTTGACTTTCAACATTTGGTAATCTCTGGTGTTAGATTTTCTTGCTGTCTCTGGCTAGACCTTGTTCCTTCTGTGAGTTCGTAAACCTGTGTCCTGAGAGACCAGCCTTCTCCTGGCAAGTCCTATGCACAAAGGCTGCAGAACAACCCCACCTCCTGTGTGCATATGTAGGATGCTTTCCAGCAGCTGCTGCTCCTTCTGAGGCCTGCGTGCTCCTGAGTGGACCCACCTTAAAGAGTTACTGTAGAGTTACTGTAGAGAAAAATCATTTTCTTGTTTTAAAGCTAATAGACCTAAGAATAGGGTCAGTTAAAAAAATCTGAATTTTTGTTGTTTTTATAGTCCATTTAATTAAATGGCAAAACGTAAAAATTATACATTTATATAGATTGGCAAACACTCTGAACTCAGGTTCTTTCCAGATGCTAAATTTATCCCTCCATAATAAATCAATGCTAGTGTCCTAAAAGGAAGAGACGTGGGACTTTGAGATGGCTGAATAGGTTATGGCACCAAACTTAGCCATCTGAAGTTCGTCACTGTGACCACATAATGGAAGGAGAGAACTAATCCTACAACTTGTCATCTGACTCCAGCATGTAGGCTATTGCATGTGAATGTACAACCCTCCCTCCCCCACACATGACTACATAAATGTAATATTTTTTAGAAGGGAAAAGATATACATACAATGATGAGAATCATGTCAATTAGAATGAATGTAAAGTGGAGAACTTTTAGATGTATGTATTTAGCTTTGACTATATATTTAAAAGAATATACTGAAAGATCTATCTGTCTATCTATCTATCTATCTATCTATCTATCTATCTATCTATCATCTATCTAATCATCCATCTGTCTATTCATTTTAGAAACAAACTTGCCTTCAAACATTTTTTAATGACCTTCACCAAAAATGAACTGCAAATTGGACCTGAAACACATGCAGGTGAAAATATTTAATTTTATTGCTTCAGTAACTCAAAAAATTGAGAAAGGAATTTCACCAAATTTCCACTGAAATTACTCATTTAGGAGTGAAGGGGAAAATGATGATGAATTTCAAGCCAGTGTAGCTCTGAAGGCTGTAAATGGCCGAAAACAACTTAGCAAGAATTTTCTCCCTCACCTGGAATATGCTGATGCCAGAAACCATAATGAATAAAATCAATTCTTATTAAATCCCAATGATAAATCTAAATTCATTTGCCAATCACATGTCATTACTCCGTTGTCTGCTAGTGATATAGTACCTTTAAATATAACTAACTTTGTTCTCCTTTTAGTTGTTGTTGTTTTGATTTTTGTTTTTGCTTTAAGACATGTAACTTTTAGGAAACTTTTTCATAAGTAAAATTGTATATATATATATATATATCAGTAAATAGAGGTGTGATCTTTTAATATTAACAGAGTAATCAAGGTCTACCAATGTGCACTGACTCAATCTTTATAGCACACAGGGTTTTTTTTTTTGTTGTTTTTTGTTTTTTTTGTTTTGTCAATGAATAACTATAAATTTGAACTTTAAATATTCTGGTAGTTTGAAGTAGAAACGGTCTCCATAAGCTTACCTATACGAATATTTGTTCTACATTTGGTAGGAATGTTTGAGGGAAAGTATAGAACCTTTAGGAGTTGTAGCCTTGATGGAGAAAGGAACTAATTTGGGGTGGGATTTTAGGTTCTATATTCCCACACTTTCTGTATACTCTCTCTGTTTCCTATATGTAGATGATATGTCTACCAGCCAGTCTCTAGCTCCTGCCTATATAGCATAACTTTTGTACTATTAAGGACTATAGCCATCTGGAATTATAAATAACTCCTATTTTCTTAAGTTAGTTGTTTTATTATATGTAATTATAGCAAGAAAATGTAACTAATATAAATGAAGTGTGTGCTTAGTTTTTGACCTTATGTTTACCTGGCTATCCTACATATTCTTCTGATTTAATAGCTCCACCTCGAGCAAAGCTATCAACTTCTCTCATGTTCCTCATGCTTATAAAAGATGCTGAAAATTCTTCTAAAAGTGCTAACCTTCTGGTAATCATTTTGTAACGCTTTCTGGAATTTTCTCTTTCAAAAAAAGAAAAAAAAAACACTCAGGCAGGAAAGAAAGATATAAAAGGCAAAAAATGTGTACCACGGTGTCTCACCATACAGTAAACAGAAAGAAGTGACACCCACAAGTTGTTTTCTGTCTTTAACACACACCCTGTGAAACAAACAACCTAGAAAAAGAGTACATCGTGTGTGTGTGTGTGTGTGTGTGTGTGTGTGTGTATGTGTGTGTATGATTGTGTAATTTTAAAATGTAAAAATAACTTGCTAATGGCAACACATTCCAGCTCCTGGCCCACTCATGTTCTTTATTTCATTACCCTTTCTTTCTTTCCCTCAAGCCTTGATGTAGAGACTTCACCTTGAGAAATCAACTCAGGATTTTCTGTCGTAACAAATTTGAGTTTATATATAAATGATTATATTGGACTCAAAGAAGAAAACTAGCATGAGAAACACGGATTCTAGTTGTTCAAGGCAAAAGGAAGCTGGTGGTTCTGTCATTTGAATTCTTATCTCTCAAACAGCTTGATTGACAAGGAAACTGGGCCATATATAACTGGGAGATGGCTCAGCAGTTAAAATGTGTGTACAGTTTAGGAGCAGAGCTCAGATTTTAGTTTCTTGGATATGAATATACAGGTAGTATGGTACTCCACCTGTAAAGAGAGCCCCAGAATGCAGAGACAATGGACTTTTTAGCAATCTGGCTAGGAATATGAGCCATAGTGTTGAACTCTGGGCATTATTGAGAGATATTACCTTAATAAATAAGAAGTATGATTCTCAATATCAAACATAGAACTATACACACACATACATAACACAACCATGACCAAAACCACCACTACCACCAGCACCACAGTTCTGTGTAATTATTCAGCAAGAAAACTGGAACAATATTGACCTGCTGAATTGTATCTACTATATCCTTCATATACTTAACAATTTAGATTGGTCTTGTTTTATTGATTTCATAGTAATATTAGTATTTTCCTCAAACTTTTATTCAATGATATAGTTGTTCATACTTTCTGCAAATCTCCAGTGTTTTTTTTTCTTTTTACATATATAAAATCTGATTAAACTAAATTTATTGAAGCCTTAGAAATTAGTAGCAAGAAGTAAAGTGGAGTCACTAAGAATCTTTGAAGTGTTAAAAACCAAAAAATTCAAACTTCTTTTCCCCAAGAGCACCCTGTATCTCAACAATTCTAGGCATTCGTGTCACCACCTTAATAGATACTGAGGAAAGTTTCATATTGATTGCAATGTTTCCCAAATACTTCCATTAAAAGTGTAGGTTTTGAGTATATTTGTTTTCTTTGCTTTTTCATTATGTCCATCTTTTTTGATCTGTGATTTGTTTGAGAAACCCTACATGATGTCTCTTTCATTCTTGCTCATTTAATATATACATATTATATATATATAGTACTATTGCATATATTCAAATTTTATATACATAACAGTAGGTAGGTAACTCAAAGCTACTACCATTGATATTCAATGAGGCCAATAGGCATGTAACTTTGTAGGAAATCTCCTGTATATGATTTCCAGAAAGACCAAGTGGTATAGATAGAGCCATATCACATGGGTCACTCTTGAATAAATCAGCTTCTACCTGACCTGGCATTTCAGCTTAGATTTATTTTTGATCTCACTCAAGAAACTATCATAGAGACACAGTGTGGAGCCATCATAACATGTTAAGACAAAGAATAAGAGGGTACTAAAAACATTTTTTTCTAGATTCGAGTGGGGGGGCTTGAAAGAAAAAGCAAAACAATACACTGCTAATAATATTTTTCATTGAAAAAACATTCCTGAAATAGTTTCCCATTTTATATTGTACACAATTATCTCTATATAAAACTGATTAATCAAGTTACTGAATGAGATATGAGAAGACAAAGCAAGTGAGTTTCAGATTTACTGAAGTTTTCAAAAATACTCGTCTATATAAATAAAATCAATTCAGAAATACATGTGCCCTATTTCATCACCATATCTATAGAGGAATTTTAGTTCAGAAACAAAATTGCTTTGTGAAGGGAACACATACAAAGACCTTTGAGATATGTGTGATCTGGCTGGAATACAGACAAACCTTTAGTACACACATTTAATCACAAACAATGGCATAGAACTGAGGCACAGACAAAGTAGTTAATCAGAGAACGATTTAACAGATGGGTCAGAAAGATACCCTCAAGAGTCATGAGACTAGACAGGAAAGAAAGGTTATTTAAGAACAGGGCAAGAAGAGAGTTCATTTCATTTCAGTTCAGGTAATGCAGTGGGGATTAGTTGAGATCAGATAAGTATAGTTCACTGTAGATTAGTTGAATGCCATTGAGTTGAGTTGAGTTGAGTTGAGTTGAGTTGAGTTGAGTTGAGTCGAGCTCCTGCAGTTCCTTTCAGTTCATGCAGTCAGTTGAGTTCAGTTTTTGAAGTTCAGAGTGAGTTTTGGCAAGCAGAGCACTTCAGTGAGAAGGGAGAAACCAGTTTTAATTAGTCAACTTAGAAATGGACTTTGAGTCAGAAAAGCTGAGTTGAGCCAGCCAAGCAGATTTCAGAAAGAATTAGAAAGGGAGCGTTTATTATCATTAAGACTCCAAGATGAAAATTACATCTGGATCATAAAAGTTACATTTTGACTATTGAATATCATTTCATAAATGCAAATTAGAGGTCACAATTTACTTTTGATAAGTCTGTAACAGAAGTCTATGCTTTCTAATGTCCTTTTAAATTCTTATTATATTTATCTTTTCTGACATTTATATTACTGTATTGAATGTTTTGGAAATATTATCCATAAAATAACTAAAACCTGAAGATCTATCTCTATGTAGAATTCTCAGCTATATTCTATCACTATACCTGTCAGAATGAAGCCATAATCCCTACCATAATGATAATGGACTAAATGTCTGAAGCTTTAAACAAGACCCTGTGAAATTCTTTTTAAAAAATAAGAGTTTCAGTGGTCTTGGCATTTCTTCATAACAATAGTGCTGTACTACTAATATACATTGACTAAGGCCCACTGGTTTTTCTTTTTAATTTGTTATAACTTCGTTTTATATTAACAGAAACAGAAATGCCCATTTATTTGTAATAATATATACGTATATGTAAGATAATTTATGATACCTTCATTTAGAGTTTTCTTCAATATTTTGTTTCTACCTTAAAAATTTATTAGATTTATTAGATAAAATCATACTATATAAATGAGAAGCAGTGGAGAGTCTTAGTCATGGAAAGCACAACAGACATGTACAAATCTAGGGAATAATAAAAATTGGAATCAGAATTTCTTTCAACAACATTGTAGGTTGCCACATTTAGAACTGTGTTTCCACTGTGCTTAAGCATAGAACTTTGAGAATCACATGACATAGAAGCTGATCAAAGTTTGGAAAGTGTTTTTGTTGAGATGTAACTCCGTAAGGACAATGATACCCTACATATGTGTGTGCCAGTTATCCTGGCACCTGGTAAAATGAGATTGGTGAGTCATATATTCTTATAGTGCCAGCCACCCCAAAAAAATGTCAAAATAGTTCTAGATCACCACTGCATAAGCTAAAGCAGAAATGGAAGGAAAATTTGTATTGGTTTTAAGCAGATGAAGTATGGAGAGCATTGAGAAGTATATATTTAATAAACTTCTATGTCTCTTTTAAGTATGAAGAAGTCAAGTAGCCTTGCTTCCCTGGTTTCCTTGAATATGGGCATTAAAAAAAATCCTGAAAACTTTTGAGGTTTCATACAATTATTTATCTGTAGTTCCTTCTTGTATAATGAGAATGTTCTAACTACTATGGTTTCCTTTCTTGTCTGCATAATTATTATCGGACACAAAATGATGTTAACTTTTATCAAATTGGCTGGGACAGAACACTCACCAGGACTCCAATTTCTGAGATGCTAGGTCTTAGGAAAGGCCATTTCCACAGGCAAATAAAGATAGAAAGAATACGTTCAGCAAAGTTGAAGATTGAATACAGCAAGCTCACATTAAAATTTCACTCCTTAGCCATTTTGAGTTGAAGCACAAATACAGGGGCTGCAAGCAAGGTCATATGTGTGAATGACAGAGAAGTGCTGGAGCAACTTGCGGTTAGGATGGAAGGAACAAAATATAATGCATTTTTACATACCAGGCTGTGGATTCTCAGCTCTTGTATTCTGCTAGTACTTGTTTATTCATTTCAAAATAAACAAAGACTGATTGTTGGCATTCTGGTTTTCCTTAATACACTTACTTCCTCAGTGTTTATTGTTAATTCAAATGACTACACTTAGTAAAGTGCCATGACACGTGAGAATTGTATTCTATTTTAGACGTAGTTGAGATGTAGTTTATGAAGGCAGATGCCTAGTCTATATCTGCAGAATTTCGTATTGTAAAAACTGGGAATCTACATATAACTTCATAAACACTTCAAATATGTCACTGACAATATTCCATGAAATATTCTGAGAAAAACTTGACATTTTACATAAAAGCATAATGTGTGAAATCAGACTATTTTAGACCTGAATTTCACTGAGCATTAGACATGTATCTTAAAAAGAGTTTCAAAGGTTTTCAGCAATGAAAATGGATTTTTAAAATGTTTTATAGTATACAATAAAATGAGGAGATTCTTATAGCATATATGTCAGAGAATGTATTATTTTTTAAAGAACTATGAACATCGACTAAATTTTTTAACAACAAAAAAGAGAAAATGGCATCTATTTGATGAAAACAACTTCTGACAATTCTTATATATATATATATGTGACCTCCCAGTCAACAGACAATATTGTTTTTTGTAAACTAAAATTTCATGTGCCTTAAGTTATGATCCAATTATGGCTAATATTTGATAATTTAGTCATACAGAATTGAATAATCTTAGTTGGCTTTTAAAATGCTTTTTAATTGCCTATCAGCCTTATAAAACATACCATGATAGTGTAATGCATTCCAGAACTCTCACAAATTGCATGTGAGATCTCCCTTCTTATCCCAAATATTTAGTTCCTAATGTGAAACAATGAAATTGTAATATAACATTTCCAAAAGAAATGAAAAATTTTCATTTCATGGAACTTTCTTTTCCTGTTAAATTTCTCAGTACTTACACTGATTAAATAACAAAATAACCAAGAAAAAAATGTTCTGGGATAGAGTAGGTTAGTTGATTAACAATATTATCATTCCCATAAAATTATTGTGAACAATTAAATATATGTGGAAGCTGCTCTCTACATAGATATGTGAATCAATATGTTTGTGAAAATATATTTTTGCTTAACTATAAGCCTTGAAAACTGATTTTAAATCTGTATTTTGATTGCCAAATTTTAACATAAAGGAGAATTGTAATGTTATAGCATTTTTATTACTTTATAGCATTTTTATTTTATTTATTCAGTTCTGTAAACACATGACTTTAAAAAAGTTTTCTTTGATGATGCTAAAGAAAAAGCTTGGTGGATAAGAGCATTTGGTACTCTTAAAAGAGGACCTGAGTTTCATTTCCAGAACCCACATGAAAGTGTGCAATCCTCTGTAATTCCAGTACAAGAACATTTGAATTCTTCTGGCTTCAAAATTCTTCTCACTTCAATACTGAGTGCTTGAAATATCAATACAGGCAACCATAAAAATAAAAATATTTAAAAACTAAAAGGAAAAGAATCAAAGTAATTTGACATGTCCACCCTGGTGAATATCATAGTAATTTAGAAATCCTTATATGGAATTTAAGTAATTTTCTAACAAGCAACCCAATGAGTAAACAAAAATTGTTCCATTATTACTATTTGTGTTTCCATAAATAGATTATAGCTCATCCTCATATTATAAAGATCCACTTACAAATTAATTATCAAGATTATGATTCCTAAAATTTCCAATTAATTGCATACAAAAATGTGCATATCTGTTTAAAATAATGAGCAGCATATTCCATGATTTATATGTACTTAAAATTAGCATACTATTTAAAGGTTATTTGTATTTATATTGCTCAGATTTTTCAATAATACATGTAGTAGTTTGTGTGTTTCTCTATAATTGTTACCTTTATTATATTTCATCAAAATAAATAAGAACCAATAGACATGCATTTTGACTGGGCAAAAATTTTAAATGAGAAATCAGTTCATGTTTTGCATGAGAATTAGAGGTGTTTTAAGTATAAGCTGTATAGTTGTTTACCTTCTAATTGACAAACTGGAGTTGAAAATCGTAGCATTATTATGTGACCTGCCTGTGTATGCCAGTGTTAACCTTTGAGCAAATGATGTTAATTTTTGTGCTTTAGGAGAAAATTTTCTCATCACCAATCTGGATGCTTTGAACTAATTAGTCTTTGTTTATTGCAAATTTTTGCTGTAGGAACACTGGTTTCACATAAGATGCATCATTTTCAGAAAAAAAAAATCTGGTAACTGATTAGATCATTTTAATGAGAAACTAGTAACATCAGTAATGTGATGTTTTCACAGTTGTGACATTGCTGGCACAAGCTGTTTCTGGCTTTTAACAGCTCTGCTTGATTTCAAGTTCCTATAAAGACAACAATATTACATCTGATTGCAAAAGATACACCGAGTCTAAACACTGAAAGCTGGTGAACAAATATAGCAGGGGCATATGAAAAAGTGCAAATGGAAATATCAAGCAAAACTAACAAACAAAATTGCTTATGACTAGCAATTAAGGGTAACAGTTTCCCGTGTTCATCCAAACATTAGGAACATTAGTTAGCATTTTGGCAACAAGTTAATCCCATGCATTTAAAGTGTGGCAACATTTCTAAAAGAGGCATTGCATGACAACTCAGAGTATCATTAGACAATATCAAATTTCCAATAATATTGTGGTCACAGTTTGAGATTGTATGTTTCCTTTTCTTTTGAAATAAAACATATTTCGTTGGTTATATACATGTTTCTCTCTTGAAAGTTGAAGAGTTGTGTGTATAGAGGCTATGAACAATGAAATGTTAATGTTTTTTGGTTTTATGAACCTACTAATGGAAATAAGTGTCCAAGGAGAAGATGATACAGAGCTTTTTTGGAAGCCAATCTTGCTGTTGCTCTCCTAACCTTTGAGTTATTAAGTTTTTATTCCATAAAATGTATTGCTCTTCAGAATCTAACTTATTTTTTTCACTGAACTATTGCTTGATTTACTTTTGTTTTAAAACTATGTGACTAGTTTCCCTTACACTTCTGGACAGCATGATTTTGTTTTTGTTGTTGCTATTTGATAATACAAAATAATGTAAGTTTTCTAGGTAATTGCATAATTTTGCTTTTGCAACATTTTAAACGTTTTATTGTAGAATACAAGTAATAATAATTTATTAAAGAAACAGAGGGTAAAATAGTAGAGATTAACAAAAATGTAATGTTTTATAGACCACAATGTTTTCAAAGTAGGACTCTTTAATAATTTGTGGAAATTCATGGAAAAAAAATGGGTCAGTTGTATTGGTTCAGTGTGAGAGACCAAACTGTGGGAAACTAGACCTGCAATAACTCTCACCCTGAAGATCCGGCTGACCCTTTGAAGGGAATTATGTCACCCCCTCCTTCATTGTCTCCACCTGGTGCCTGGGACTGCCAGCTTCACTCCCTTCTTCATGTATGCACTTGGCGCCTAGAACTGCTTAGATTAAGGCAGCTTCACCTCCTCCTCCATGTCTCCGTTTGGTGCCTGGGACTGTTTATGGCACTCCAAGATAGCTACAAGATGTTTGATGGCTTCCTGGGACTGTTTAGTTAGGGTGGACACACCAAGATAAACTACAGAATGTTGAAGGCTTCCCGGGACTGTTTTAGGGCCGACATTCCAAGATAAGCTGCAAGAAGCCTGCACTCAGCATCTGCCCCAGATGTCCATCCCTCTCTCTGTGCTTTGATTATACCCCCTCGACTCCTCCCTATTTTCTCTCACTCTGTGCTTATAATCAGGCTCCCAGCCTCCATTAAACAAACCTTGACAACTCTTTGCTTTGTCTCACTTCCCTTTCTCTGCCCGTTTCTCTTGCAGGCCTCAGTCTTCCTAGACACACGGAATAACTAAGTGCTGCTGGACGGGATAGTTCAGTACTTGCTACCTGGCCTTACAGCAGGAGTTTGAGCATTGGATGTCACTTGGTGAAATGACAGAACTGACCTTTAGTTTCTGAACTCTACTTGCATGACATAGTAAGTTTTTATAATAAGTAATACATTTTTAATATTAGAAAATTTTTGATGTGTCAAATATAATAAACATATCAGCTTATTCAAAGTAGCATGTTTTTTAATTCTAAAGTAAATTCTGCAGAAATAAACATAAAATTAATTACAATGAACTTAGAGAACCATGTTTAATTCCATTTAGCATTTTATCTTTTCAATATAGGAATTGTTTTCAAAAGATATGGAAGCAGAGAAATAGGATGACTCTATAGGTAGGCCAGCCATCTGAAGCAACCTGAACCCCTGAGATCTCTCAGGCATGGAGCCACCAACCAGGTAGCATACACCAGCTGACAGGAGGCCCCTAACACAGATACAGCAGAGAACTGCCTGGTCTTGACTCTGACAGAAGAAGCACCTAACCCTCAAGAGACTTGAGGGCACAAGGAGTGAGGAAGTCTAGTGGAGTAGGGGTAGGGAGGTGAGGGCATCCACTTGGAGAAAGGTGTGGGGGAGGAGGTATGGGATGTGGAACAGTCAGACGGCAGATCAGAAGGGGAATAAAAACTGGAGTATAAAAATAAGATTAAAGAATAAAGATAATAGAAAATTAAAAATTAAAAGATGTCTTTTTTTCTATAGGTATAATGTGATGGCCTTAATATGATAACTATAACTAAAAGATAAAAATACACCATTTCAAGGAAACAATTAATTTTTTTACACACTGCATTTTCATCTAAGTGACATCCAGTAGAGGACCAAGAACTAAGGAAACTTGATATGAAAACACACACACACACACACACACACACACACACACACACACAAATAATTCAATATAAGGACAAAGTACAGTTTTATACAGGTAATTCTCAATAAAGGAAACTAAAATATCTGAAAAAAATTAAAGAAATGTTCAATATCCTTAGCCATCAGAAAAAATGAAAATAAAAACTATTTTGAGATTCCATCTTTTCTCCTGTTAAAATTGCTAAAATCAGTAACTCATACATAAGTGCCGGCTCATACATAAGGGGATGTGAAATAATGGCAGTACTCAACCATTACTGGTGGGAATGGACTTGTACTTTTTAAATCAATGTGGTGGTTCCTCAGAAAGCTGGGAATTGATCTACCTCAAGATTCACCTGTACTTTTGTTGAAAATATACTCAAAGGAGTCTCTGTCCTACCATAAGGACAGTTGTTCAACCATATTCTTTGCATGTTTTGTTATTCAAAATAGCTAGAACATGGAAACTACCGATGTGTCCCACAACAGTGGAACGGATAAATAACATGTACATATTTACATAATCACTATGTCAGTAAGCTGGCACTACACAAACACAAATCAACACATTTTCTAATGTGCTTTGAACTTACTCCAGAGTCTCATGGAACTAGAAAAATTATTTAACTCTTTTTTACTTTGTATCCATCTCCTACCATACTTGTACTTAACATGTTACTCATTTCTCTGGAAAACTAAGCTAGAAAATAAAGACACACACTGCTTTTGTAGGGAAAGAGAGTTCACATTCTAAGAACTCAGAATCAGTACTGAGTTGTCCTGTTTGCAAGCCCCTGTAAGTCAGGTTCTAAGAGGATCTAATGTCTTGAGCTTCTATGATCACGTGTACGTATATGCATGTCCTTTCCAATCTGTAGCTGCTTGTATTCTCATGCTAATTATGTTCACCCAAAACTTTTAGAAAGTAACAACTTGGGAGTTTTGGAGGGAGGTAGATTATCCATGTGGAAGTTAAAAAGTGGTCCAGCTATTGAGCTGCTTAAAGCCCATTAAAATGTAAAGGCTGTGTGTTTGTGCAGGAAGTGAGGAATATTCCACAGCTGCCACTGGGACCTATTTCAGCATTTATTTGGGTACTGCTACACGAATCCCGTGACCTCCAAACACATATTCGTCATTAAAATAAAATAAGATTTTAGAAGACACACAAATCATGATATCAACTTGGATAGATATTAAATGCATAAAATTATTATTCAGAAAAGACAAGTGACAAATGCAATATGAATAGATGATATATACACAGATAGATGATAGATCAATGGGTAGATGATAGAGAGAGAGAGAGAGAGAGAGAGAGAGAGAGAGAGAGAGAGAGAGAGAGAGAGTTGATAGTTATATCATCTGTTTACTTTAAGTTTTATAGCTTTACACTGGAAGTTAAAGGATCAAAATACTATACTAAACTGCCCTAGGTAGAGTTGTTTCCTCTCCATCTGTCAGTCCAAATGCTAAATTGTATAAAGAACCATAAAATAATCCCTTTGCTAGATAGACTAAGCAATGTTTTCCATCAAACACAAAACACTGCTGTATTTACAATGTGAACAGATGTAGTCATCATACTGAAAGGAGATATGAGACTAAAATAAGATGTAGAATTCAATCTCCAAAACAAAACACATGGATTTCTTGTTTCATTTTTCAGGAAGTCAGTTTCCATTTTATACAAAAAGAATTGTCTAAGGCTTTTCTGTGAGGAGCTTGAAAATCTGTCATAACTAACATACACTAACTAAGGTGTTTTCATGTGGACTTAAGAGGTGAGTGGTGTTAAAGGTATATGTGTCGAACCTTTACTCATACTGGCTTAGGTCACAGGTTCTCTCCTTCTTTCTTCATTCTAGAGACTGATCTGTGCATTTTAAGAGCATGCTTCCCCAGCTTTGTTCAATGCCCTAACAATTCTGTGGTGGAATAGGGGTATGATCTGAGAGGTTTAAGATATGAGATGTGCAGTACAATGACAAATGACCAAGTTGGCCTTTCATAAATTATGATGCATATATTCTCAATGAAAAGGTGTCCAATGGTCTAGATCTGGTATTTTTTTTTTGTAAAATGTCTGACTACAAATGAGAGAAATAATTACAAACACTTATATCATTACAGCATGAAAATACACCTTCAAAGTTTATTAATATCAGGGTAATCATCTATGTACATGCATATTATAAATCAAGAGTACTTCAGGTAATAATAAATAAATAGTCTAGTACATACATGAGCCATATTAACCTCTAATATATTTTGTAAATAAAGTCTTCTAACATTGTAAAAGTCCTAAAAGTAAACATGTACAGCTTTTAAAGGGCATAACTAAAAATACATTCCAATGTCTTACTCAGTGTTAAGTATTCAAGTTAGTATTAAGAACCATCAAAAATTAGAATCACAAAACCATTGATATTCTTCTTGAAAAATTTGCTCATGTGCAAAATTCTTGAAAGATTATTATGTGTAGTCTGTTTTTTAGATGAAAAGTCCACTGACAACCGTCCACCCAAGTCAGCTGAAGAACACTATAAGAAAAGTAGCAAGGATATTTACAGGTGGTTTCTTATTCATATTCCACTACAGTCTTCTAGGAAATACTATGATCTCAGTAAAAGGTTGCAAGGTTATGGTATACCCCAAGATTGAGGAGGGACCTTTTGAGAAGGCAAGCACAGTGATGATGCAGTCAAGGTTAGGTCTGACTGTAGCTCCACATTTCCCTGATGCTGTCACAAGTAATATCAATTAAGGGTTTAGAGTAGAGTTAGAGCTAATTTTAGCATATGGCAAAGAACCTCAGGTTTCATTCCTGTGGCACACAGGTAGAAGCATGTGAGGGCCACACATACACTGTAAAAGTCATCCTGTCTGGATAGAAACCTGCTTACAGATACATCTGTCAATGACCTCACAGTGTTATTACTATAAATTCAACATCATACAAGATCTACAAATGCCACTAGAATTCAGTACCAGGAATAAAGTTACTAACTCACCATTCATGCTGCCCATAAGCTAGTACTCTGAAATTTGTTCAACTATGCAACTTAAAGTAGTCCAGGGTATTGATTCTAAATAGTCTCATCTATAACATGGAAAATGGTCTTGCTATCAAGAATTCCTTGAAAAAACATATTCAACTAAATACTTAATCGGCTTCTTTCTCTTTGGATTCAGTGAATACTTTTAATAGAGATTTTTTTCTCTACTTTAGCTGTATCAGTCATGATCATAAAACAGATAAATTTACCTTAAAGTTTGTCATATAGCTTGCTAAGACCTTGGTAATAGGCCTGTCACTGCAGAATTGATAAACCTCTAATTATGAAAATGACGCCCATTCAGCTGTGCTTAATGATAACCATGGGAAAACCATCTCATCAGGCCACAGATATTACTCCTATAGACTTTAGTTGGCAAAGGGGTTGCCTATAAAGATGAAGATTTAACTAAAATTCATAAGAATTCTAAAAAATGAGGCACCAAGAGGAATAAAAAGAATTCCACCTACATAAAAGCATGATGAAGAATTGAAAATAATCATTTTGAAGAATTTCAATTTCACTAGAAAATACACTGTATTAGTCTGGTTATTCTAAAGTCACAGAACTTATGGAATGTCCCTCTAAATTGAGGAAATTTATCTTTTATGATTTACAGTCTGTAATCCAAATAACCCAACAATAGTCAGCTGTAAATGGGAAGTCCAAGAATCTAGTAGCTGCTCAGTCCCACAAGGCTAGTTGTTTCATCTGGTCTTCTGTAGAAGTAGATTCCCACAGATGTGCTGGCAAGTCAGTGCAAACAGGTGAAGAAGAGCGAATATTCCTTCCTCTAATATCCTTATGTAGGTTTCCAGCAAAAGGTATGGCCCAGATTAAAGGTCTGTACCACCATGCCTGGATATGGAACTGTCTTTGTCCTAGGCTGACCTTGAACTCAGAGATCTCCTTGCCTCTGTCTCCTTGGATTAAAGGCATGTACTACCTTGCCTGGGTTTAAGCTTTTCATGGCCCTATGCCTCAAGATCTCCATGCCAAGATCCAGGTCAGAAACGTGTGTCTTCCAGCCTCATGATCTGGATTGCTGGTGAGTCCTCCAATTATGTATTGTAGTTCATTGGATTATAGGTCATACCAGATATAGTGCATTTGATAACCAGGAACATCCATCACATATATCCTCATTGTAAACAAAATAAAACTTAAAAATGCATCTATCACATAGAAACTACAAAAATGTACTAGACTATTGTCTCTCAACCTATTGGTCATGACCCATTTAGTGATCAAAGGCCCCTTTCAGTGGAGTTGCCTGAAATAATTTGAAAACACAGATATTGATAATATAATTCTTAACAGTAGCAAAATCGCAATTATGAAATATCAATGAAAATAATTTTATGGTTGGGGTCACCATAGCATGGGAACTATATTAAACTGTCAAAGCATTAGTAAAGTTGAAAAAAAAAAGCAGACTAAATCAAATTCTACACATGAAGAATATATACTGGACACAAATGAAAAACTCACACCTTCAACATTCAATGCATGAAAAGAAATAAAGTATTAGCAACTTAAATATATAACTTAAAATTAATTCCATACAGTGATAGAATAAGAAGAATAAAGAATGCATGTAGGACTTGTTCTGAAGCAGCAATTCAATATACACCTTGTAGTAATACCTGAGAACTATAGAGAGATATAATGAAGCATAAAAAATAAAATAAAATAAATAATGGTTAAAATCTTCATAGGTTTTGAAATGACCATACTAATCTATACTGTGAGGGTTAAATGACCTAAAAAAACTTACCGTAGAGAAGGTAGTCTAAATTATCAAACTCTTGGTGTATTAGAAGGAAGAGAAATAATGGAATCAATTGAATAAACATATAAATGTAAGAACGGCCATTATAATTGATACTGAAGAAAGACAAAAGATATGAGATGTAATAATTATATACTAGCAAGTTAAGCTAATTAGCAAAAGCTCTTATTTAATTAAATATACAATATACCACAACTGTATCATAAAAACAAACTGGATGTTTATGATCAATAACATAATGGAGATTGAAGCAATTACCAGTACAACTAATAAAAAGTAAAACCTTGAGTCTTACATCATCACATGCACACAGAACAAAACTGACTGTTTTTTTCTCAAACTTTACATTATGTTGAAGATAAGTGATAACTCAAACTAGTTTTATGAGTCCATTATCACCTACATACAAAATCCAGGAAAAGTCACTACAAAGAAAAAATGAATATCACTGATGAACATAGATGCAAAACTTTGAAAAATTACTGTGAAACCAAACTTAATCCATCAAAAAGCTCATGCACCATAATCAAGTTGTGCTCATTCTTAAGACAGAATATCTATCCATGTAAACAAGCCAAGTATTATGATACCTAATAATTAATATGAGTACAAAAAATATAGCACATAAGCCTTTGAAAGTGATGCCAGTATTACAGAGTGGAGTAAAGAAAATCTCTAAGAAGGATGCTAGGGGACAGTTCCTCTGTCATGTTCATAATGTTTTTATGTAAAAGAAAATAATAATAATGAGTAACCAAAGGAGAAGGGGATTATTTAATTCTTGTCCTATAGCAGAAACAAATAGGCACTCACATGAATTAAAGATGAAACCCTTCAAAAGATAAAGCTCTTAGGTGAAAGCCTAGCAACAAATACTTACGTTATCTTTGGAAAATATCTATTTGGGTATGTCTCCAAACCCACATCTAAAAAGGAGAAAGAAGAAAGTGTGAGTGAAATGATTGAACTCCTAAGAAATGTGATTTGTATTTTATAAGTTGTGTATATTAACTGGCTAGCATGCAAAATAAGTAACCAATTTATACAAGCCAAGGAAATAGATAGATAGATAGATAGATAGATAGATAGATAGATAGATAGATAGATAGATAGATATGGCAATAAGCCCAAATAGACATTTGATGAAAGAAGACAAATACATAGTGAAGAATTATCTGAAAAGGAGTTCAAGGTCTTCCAGTCAAAGTTCAGGATTACCAAACAAGTGTGAGGTGATCTAGTACTGGATGAGGGAAAAGGACTGAAACCCTGAGGTCCAGCAGAAAGAATATAAACAGGCAACCTCAGGAAATAGGAGGTTGGGGGGACCCCGCAGAGTACACCAGAGACCTGGGAGGTGAGAGACTTCAGGAATTCATTGAGAGGGACCTTTGATAAAATGCCCAACAGTAGGGAGAGGGAACTTATGGAGTCCACATCCAGCAGGAAGACAGGATATCAAGTGAGGGATAGGGTTGCCATTCTACAGTCACATTTCTGACCCATAATTGTTTCTGTCTGAAAGGATTACAGTGATGGAAATGGAGAGGAACCTGAGGAAAAGAAGGTCCAGTGACATAACCAAAGTGGGATCCAGCTCAAAGGGAGGTCCCAAGGCCTGACGCTATTGCTGAGGCTATGGAGCTCTCTCAGAAAGGGATCTCTCATGACCACCCGTCGAAAGACTCAACAAGCAAAAAGAGTCAAATGCAGATATTTGCACCCAATAAATGGACAGAATCAGTTGACTCCTGTTGTTGAATTAGGGAAGGCTGAAAGAATTTGAGAGGAGTGATCCTATAGAAGGACCAGCAGTATGGACCACAGAGATCTTTCAAACACTGGACCACCAAACAGACAGCATGTACCAGCTGATAGGAGGCCCCCAACACACATACAGTAGAGGACTTGCAGGTCTATGTTCATTCAGAGATGATGTACCTAACCCTCAAGAGACTGGAGGCGCCAGGGTGTTTAGAGTTCAGATGGGGTGGAGGGTGGAGGCATCCATGTGGAAACTGGGTGTGGTGGGGAGGAAGTACGGGATGTGGAACAGTTGGAGGGTGGGAGGGGAAGGGTGGGAAATGTAATATGAATTGTAAAACATTAATTACAAATATTTTTTTAAAAAAACAACCTAAAACACAAAAACCTGGTTGTTATCATTAATAATTTTTATAGAAATGCATAGCTAAGCCATAGAATTGTATCACACCTCAATATTGAAAATGTAATTTATTAAATATAAAATGCAAGATTTAGCAGTGATTTGGTCAATAAGATTTCTTCATATATGTTTGGTATTTTAAAATAAGGTAGTCATTAAACTACATTACAGAAAATAGTTTCTTCTAAACAATTAAATTTGGATGAAGAAACTTCTTAGTTTTGAACAAAAAAACTACAATCATTGTGCTCAGGTTAGGAAATTATTTTAAGAGTGTTAAATCACAATAGGAGGATACTGAAACTACATTTCTGTTCACAGATGAGACAGATCGCTTAATCTCTAAATATGAAATGTATGTATACACATCCACACAAATATACACATTTACATGAAGGGGTAGTATTCACCATGCAAAGATTTAAAAAATGTAATTTGCCACAAAAATCATGAACTGAACCACATTATGCTAAGTGAAATGCATCAGACTCAGAAAGACACTGTATAATTTCACCACTTTTAGAATTTCACAAATGTCAGACTCAGGAGCAAAGAAAGGCTCTTACCACGGCTAGTAAGAGAGGGAAAACAAGAAGACACTTTTATATAAAATAGAAATACAAACTGGACTTGTAATGTATGGAGTGTGACAAGGGTTAAAAAATACTAAACTGTATACTTGAAATTTGGTTACTTATTTTAATTTTAAATATTCCTCCTACATATAGAAATGTATAGCTGTAAAATAAGTATGTTTAGTTTTGTTTTTTCCTTTTATTTAAAACAGATTTTTTCTCAAATAATATATCTGGATTACAGTTTTTTCTTTATTTATTCTCCTAGTTCTACCTAATCTCCTCTCATATCTAGATATGCCTCTCCCTCTATGTAAAAAACAAACAGGCTTCTAAGGCATAGTAACAAAATAAAATGTAATAAGATAAAACAAAACTAATGCATTGGAATAGGAGAAAATAAAACCAAGGAAAAGAACCCAAGTAAAGGTAAAAGAAACAGATATAGATACAGAGAACCATTCAGTGGCACATACAATGATTTCATAAAAAAGTTAAAGTGGAAGCATACTATATCTATAACAGATTTATAAGAAAATTGTATATCTATATCTATGTCTATACTATGTATATATTTATATCTACCTTTATCATCTAAATCATCTATCATCTATATCGATATCTATATAATCTATATCTATATCTCTATATCTATCTGCCTTATATTCAAATGCATATTTAAATTACATTTAAATTATATACATGTAAATATGTATAATTATGCATATTTAAAGCATACAGAAAGCTCAATATAAATGTATAATTTGAGTTAAATTTAAATATGCAAATATATAATTTAAAATAAAAGAATGATATATTTTTAAAAAGGAAAAGCCCTGTCCCAAGATTATGGGACCAGCTCTCTCTCAAGATGCCAATAATTTGGTTTTGTTTTGATTTTTTCTCTGTTGCCCATCTACTGCTAGGCATGTACACTACCACAGAGACACTTGCTCAAACATGTTCATTGCTGGTTTATTCATAATATCCAGAAGTTGGCAATAACCTATATATCCTTCAACAGATAAATTGGTTAAAATACATACAAATGATAGAATATTACTTAGCAGTAACTTAGTAGTAACATTCGATAGCAGAAATCATGAAGAACACAAGTAAATCAATAGAAAAAGAGGTAATCTGACCCTGAAAGACAAATATAATATGCATTCATTTATATGTGGATGTTAGCTATTAAGTGAGTCATAATCTAGCTACAATCAGTAGAAAGACAGAGATTATGTATAGAGTAACTGACTAAGGGTGAAGAAGATAGATCTCCCTAGGAAATGGCAATAGAATAGATAATTCTGGGTGGATCTAGAGGAAAGTCAAGCATAAAAGGATCAAGTGAATAGGACATAGAAAAGGAGGACAAGAGATGAGTGTGGGAATATGAGGAAAGACAAGTCAAATTAAATGAAATTTGAAGTGTAATAAAGACATCTAATACAGTAGACATTACCTAAAATGTATACATATATGAAGGTAATCTAAATGAAATCACCAAATAATGAGGGATATACATCGCCAATGTCCATCTTTTGTCACCAAATAAAACTTCCAGTACTGGGATAGTGTTATATCTAATTAAATTGTTGGCCATAGGATCACTGTTTTAGTCAGGATTTGTATTCTGCACAAAACATAATAACAAGAAGCAAATTGGGGAGAAAACATTTTATTCAGCTTGCAATTCCACATTGCTGTTCATCACCAAAGGAAGTCAGGACAGGAACTCACAAAGAACAGAGACTTGGAGGCAGGAGCTGATACAGAGGGCATGGATGCTTTACTTACTGGAAGAGAAGAGGGGAAGGGGACAAAGAGGGACCGAATCAGGTATGTGAGGAGATGGAGTAAGTTTACAGAGAGGGTCATGAAATTTTACAGAGGTAGGTGGCATGGGGGGGGATGGGGAAATGGAGGTAGCAACCAGAAAGTCCCAGATGCCAGGAAAGCAAGAGCCTCCCAGGAACCCAAGGGGATGACATTATCTGAAATACCTCACAAAGGGGAGGGAGAGCCTGTCACAATCATATACAGAGATTAAGCATGGCCTACTGGTTGAGGGGTGGGGCCAACCGCCCATCTCCAAAATTTTAACCCAGAATTGCTCCTGTCTAAAGAAATACATGAAAAGAGAGTGGAGCAGAGACTGAAGGAAAGGCCATCCAGAGACTACCCCACCTGGGGATCCATCTCACATGCAGACACCAAACCCAGACACTATTGCTGATGCTAAGAAGTTCTTGCTGACAGAAGCCCGATATAGCTATATCCTGAGAAAGTCTGCCATATTCTGTCCAATACAGATGAGGAGGCTCATAGTCAACCATCACAGGGACCCCAGTGGAGGAGTTAGGGGAAGGACTGAAGGAGCTGAATGGGTTTGCATATATTAATTTCATATATTCAGAAAAAAAATCCCCATGGATTAGGAAAGATTTGTGTTGATGACCTCAGTATTATTAGATCCATCCTAAATATTGCTTCACAATGTACACTAAGCAGTTGTATGAAATACTCATTATCTTAAAATATTCTTCCAGTGGCATAGAATTGTTGTATGATATACTAGTATGACAACACTGAATATTAAATATATTCAGATACTCTTGAAGCCTCATGTCTATAACCTGAGTATAGCATTGCCTCTTTATACTGATGCTACATGTAAATTAAAGTATAAACAGACTAATAAACACATTTGGAATCTTGGCATCTATAAAATTAACTATAAACATAATTATATGTTATCCTGTCTTAGTCTTATATAAAATCACACTTTGGATATCCTATACAACCTATTCATAAAGGAACATTCTGGACAAGCCAAGATGTAAATAACAACACAGAAATATAGTAATTTTATATTGCTTAGGCCTTAGCTTAGGCTATTTCTCAGCTAGTTTGTCTAACATAATCTTATTATCCTCCCTAGTTCTGTGTGGTTAATTCTTTAACTATCAGTTCCAGTACATCCAACTACCTCTGTGTCACTGGTAAACCCTCCTACCTTTGCTTCTATCAGATATGCTCTCTCCACATGGAAATCCTACTTTCCTTTTCCTGCCTAGCTTCTGGCTATCTTTATTAATACAATCAGAGAGTGAGGAAGGTATATGTTTTCAAAATACTGAGGCAGATCAGGTAAATCACAGAATAATAATACAAAAATCTGGTGAATACTCAGATCTCTGCCATTACAGCAACAAACAACTGAATAATACAAAGACAACATGCACACAATGAACACAAAGGATACCCCAACACCTATTTGTGTAATTCATTCTATATCCTATTTCTTTTTATTTTACTCATTAGCTTTCTAATTATGCATAATCTTGTGCCAATTGTTATTGTTAAAAACATGTGTATATTTTCCTTCCAGTAAGATGGAAAACAGTATTTATTTATTATCTATTTATTTGTTTGTTTGTTTTTTATTCTTTATTGGAGGATCATCATTACACAAGTCTTCTATGTTTAATCATATTCAATCATAGTTGCTGATATTTACACATGGCTGTATATAATTTTCATTAAAATGATTTTATTTTACTTGGAAAAGAAAACTAATTCTGTATTCCTCATTTAGATAGGACCATTAAGTGGCAAGAATAAGGGAATACCATGGAGAGACAGCAGGTGCAGTATTGGCAGTGGCAGCATCAGGAGCCTCAGCAGGGGTGATAGCACTTTCATGCACTTCACAAGCATCTCATCTTGAGTCCCACCTGTTTAGATCACTCCTGCTTGAAGAAGCTGGGTCTTGATTAATATCAAGTCAAACACTCTGTCCTTTTTAAATTTCAGTTTGTAATCTTGCGGTAAATGATTAAATTTTGTCTTTGGCTATTTATCTCCTATTTATGATTGAAGAATTTTTATCAACAGAGAGAGAGAGATCTAATATGCTAAAACTCATTTGACTGAAGAAACATTGATGTAAAGGGACTAGATAAATACTATAAACACACACAAAAAGGGTGCAAATGAAGATAATCTACAGTTGCTACTCACATATAAGCTTCAACTTGACATTTTTTCCTATGGAACTCTTTTTGAGCAGAATGAAGCATGTATTAATATTTTGTTCTTGTATCATCACAGTTCTTTTAGGAACCTCTCACCCGATACACATTAGCAGATGTCTTGTCTTGAAGGCTGATTTGGTTTGTGTCTAGTGTCACTTCCTATTTTCACCATCACCAGCTTTTCAAACACTTTGGTTCTCAACTATCTCTGTCGTAATGCTGTTCTTCCATCACTAGTAACTGACAGACACAATTTATGACAATTGCTTATTTTAAGGTTCTATGGGATAACCTAATGATACAGAAAACTGGTTTAGATTTATTATAATACCATAGGAAGTTCTATAGTTTCTTAACTGAAACAATGGGATTAAAAAATAAAGAGATAAAAACATGGCCCAGTGGCTAAGAGACCTTGCTGCTGCAATTGCAAAAAACACATGTTCATTTCCCAGAATCCACAGAGAAGTTAACTGTCTATAACTGTAGTTCCTGGAAACTGGATTCACTCCTCTGGCATCTGAGAACTGTGAGTGGTTGCTACACATAGTGTATGTGCATCCAAAAGAGTACAATACACGTTATAAACTAAAATAAATGTTTAAGAAGAGATTAATATTAGAAAACAATGTTGTGCAGTGTAAACTGTAACTGTCATATTTTATTTTCTGTGAAAGCATAACATTAATAGCAAATGTCATTTGAATTCTTCACCATCCAAACTGAATCACACCACGTAAAACCACTGTGGTTACCACATCACCTCATGGGATGCTGGCTACTATGATTTATCTACTTAGGTCCCTTTAAGCAATAGGTAGTTCCTGCTTTCCATGTTTATGGTCGGCATGATGGCACACAGCAGGTAAAGGGACTTGCCACCATGCTTGAAAACTTGTGTTCAATCACCTAGGTGAATTATAGAACGGAAGGCATAACCCTGAAAGTTCTCCTTTACAGCCATACCCATGGATGATATGCAAGCATAATCCATGTACTAGTGAAATATTTAAGACCACACACACAAACACACACACACACACACACACACACACACACACACACACACACACTGACACCCACACACAATACACAAAAGGTAGTTATAATATGTTAAAATAATGTGGCTGCTATGGGAGCCCTGCCTTGGAATCAGAAAGATGCATATTTCTATAAGTACAAGGCTAGTATAAAGTAAAATGCAAGGTCTAGGCTACTCAGGACCCTCTCTCAAAACAAAACAAAACAAAACCTGAAAATATAAATTATTATATCAAAATGTTTTAAACTTTTAAACTTTTAAAAAATCTGTCATATTTAAATGCTTAAAATATTTTCAGTATCAGGGTCACAATATGTGTTTAAGTTAAAATGTGTTATGAAATAACTTATATAATATTCATTAAATGCAGAAAGCTTTTATTATTTTTATTTATTTACAAATTCATTTGTGAGGTCAAATATATATATATCATATATATTTTATATATGATAAACAATGTACGTGTGATTTTTAAGTAAGTGGACACCATATACAGGTTAATCTCATGGAAACTTACGTATATCCTTAGTTAAAATCAAGTTATGGGTCATTGACATGAATTTCTATTACAAATAATATGATGGACTCCAATCATAGTTGAATTTTATACTGTGGCTATGAGATAGAAAGCATATTACTTAATACATGAAAGCATATCAACAGAAACACAAGTCATAAATCCATGTATGAATAAACTAACAGAAAGTTTGCAAGGATAGCTTTATCTAGCCTTGCATTTTCTCTTTAGTTGTGAAGTCAGGTTTTGCTAATTCAATCATAGTAGATACTTCACAGAACAGGAAGTATATAGGTAAGATGTAGAAGGAATTTAGCTATATGAATTAAAGCATAGATTTAATTAGTGGAACATAAACACTCTACTAGCATTCACAATGAAAGCAACTTTCTGAAAAGGTGTTGTGAGGAAAGGTCAAATACTGAGAATAGGACTTCCTCCTATACTTTATTAATTCTCTTGCAACTCACCCTTGTTTGTATACACCCATGATTCTTGTAAATATTTAAGTATCTGACTTCTTTAACACAGATTTTTGTTTATTGTTAAAGGCAAGAGTAAAATTTGACTTTGTGATATTTGAGTATGTAAAAGCTAGCATAATTAAGTGTTTGAGATATGTAGAATATATATATGAGTATAAATATCATTAACATATAGAAACTACTTCACTGACAAAAAAGTAAAAGAATGAGCTTGTAATAATTATTATTGAGAAGGAAACTATACTTCCATAGGACAATCTCTGAAATGAAAAATATTTTCTAAAAATTACAAAGTAATTTGCCTTGGCTCACTCTGAAAAAATATAAGTATTTAGTATCTTAATCAGAAAAATTAATGATATTCAATAGCTTTTATTCTGCTGCTAAAATAACTCCCTGAGTACTTAGAATTCTGCTGAATGTTACACTGGGGCTCATTAACACTATGGGCTCATTAGAGTTACTATGAGACCTAATTTGTTTTTTGTGTGCTTTTTGGCTTTTATTCTCTTTCCACAAGCAGTACTATATGATACAATAAGGGCTTCCTACACCACTGCTGATACACTTGGTGACTAACACTTTACCTACTTTTCTCAGGAAGGGTCATCCTCAGCAGAATACTTTCTATGAAATGACTGAAATAGTGGGCTAATCTCTGTGTTGAACACTGCTGATTTTGGTCCAAGCTCTGACTCTTATGTCAGGCTCTACATTCACAGAAGCCTTTTAGTAAGAGGCTATGAGGTAATGTGTGGTAATGTTAGATTAAAGTAGGACATCCATCTGGTTTTCAGCTTATTAAATAAGTAACAGAGAATTGCTTCTTTGCAAAGTAAAAAATAATAATAATCTGATTTTAAACATACAGCTCTTTAATAATAAAAATGTAGAAGTTTCTGAAAATTGATACAAAGTGCAAAATTTGTGTAAATCTATTCAAGACAGATTTCTGTTGAACCTATTTTATGACAATTTCATTACTATATAAAATAGTTGATAGCTATTATGGTAAAGATAGTAGGTTCTTATTTGTGCTATGTTTAAACATTTATTCTATACCATGATTATTATGTCATCTATTAGGTGTTTTTCAACCTCTCTGAACTTTATACACACTGCTGACATGCAAAATTGATATCAAAAATTTTCGGAAGCATCACATTTAATATGTTAAACGTGATCCTTTTTTGATTTATCAATTGTATTTCAACAAAGCTATTAAGTATTCCTATAGAAAATGTGCATACAATAAAATGCTTAAATAGATTATTCTCTGTTGAGGAAAATCTGATCAAGCTAGTTAGCATGCATACCAGAAAAGTTTGTGCTCATTGTGAAGGTTCATTTTATCACTCATATTTAAAATATAGAACATATCCCTATATATATTGAGGAACAGAAAAGATATTCCATACTTCTGCAAGTTAAAATGTTTATCATCTTCACTATCCCTTTCTTGTTGCCTCTGTGACAAGTGTAGTTAAAACACTCCTCATTTCAAACAAACCCCAAATACATATCACCAATGTTCTGGTGTATTAAATGTCTTCAGTTTTTCATTGTACATAAGTATTAATTTTATCCTCAGGAATGCAAGACTCCATTTCATTCTCTCTCCACAAGACTACCACTTTATTTCTAATAGCAAGTCATGTTTAAAGCACGGTAGTGTGATTAAGCTCCCCAGGTCATTTCCTTATGAGTTTTTCATTTGGTTATGTTATCACCTCACGCAAATTGATATGAATTAAATTTGTACCATTAAAGTTTCAGAAATGCCCAGATGTGTCTTCATGCTGAGTTCAGAAACAAACATCTCTAATGTTTCTGTATGTAAATGCTAGCATTATTAAGTGTTTGAGAAATATAGAATGAGTATATGAGTAAATATGTCATTAACGTATAGACACTACTTCACTAACAGAAAAGGAAAAGAATGAGCTGTAATAAAACTTCTTTTTGAGAATGAAACTATACTTCCATAGGACAATCTCTGAAAGGGTAAAAACATCTAATAATTATTTAATAATGTGCTTTGGCTCACTCTGTATAAATCTGTTACCTCATTTAATTGCCCTGTGTGGCATTTTTGTTTGTTTTTAATGTCTCCATATAGAAGATGAATACATTATAATCAAGAAAAAATTGTCGGTCAATTTTTCAGATACATGTTATAAATACTCCATGAATTTTTAATATATTTTCATTTGAGAGAATACCAAAAGAAGCAATCAAATGCTGATAACTTTAATATAGTAGGACAGTCCTATTCAAATTCCTGAGAGGAAATGTAAATGAATAGAAAAACAAATGAATAAGAATTTTAAAAGGCTATGGATTTTATGACTCAGGATTATATAACAACCTGTTTGAATTTTAATATCAATATATTTTTATTTATACTACTTGTGAACAATTATAATTCATTTTTTTCTTCTGAAAAATAATTGCTTAATAGGTTTGCAAAAGACTAAATGGAGGAAGAAATAAGAAATGCACGTTTCCAGAAACTAAACAGAGACACGTGGACACTAACATAAGTTATGAAACAAATGGATTTAATAGTTATCTACAGAACATTTTACCCTAAAACAAAAGGACACACCTTCTTCTCAGCGCCACATGGTACCTTCTCCAAAATTGACCATATAATTTGTCATAAAACAGGCCTCCGCAGATACAAAAATATTGAAATTATCCCATGCATCCTATCAGATCATCACGGAATAATGCTGATCTTCAATAACAACATAAATAATAGAAAGCCAACATTCGTGTGGAAACAGAACACCACTCTACTCAATGATTCTTTGGTCAAGGATGAAATAAAGAAAGAAAGAAAAGACTTTTTAGAGTTTAATGAAAATGAAGCTACAACATACCCAAATTTGTGGGACACAATTAAGGCAGTTCTAAGGGGAAAACACATAGCCCTGAGTGCCTCAAAAAACAAAAACAAAACAAACAAACAAACAAACAAAAAGCAAAAAAAAAAAAAAAAAAGAAAAAAAAGTTAGGCAGAGCATACTCTAGCAGCCTGCCTGACAACACACCTAGAAGCTCTAGAACTAAAAGAAGCAAATTCACCCCAGAGGAGCAGACTGCAGGAAATAATCAAACTCAGGGCTGAAAATAACCAAGTGGAAACAAAAAGAACTATTCAAAGAATCAAACAAACCAGGAGAAAAACCCTTAGCCAGACTAACAAGAGGGTACAAGGACCATATCCTAAGTAACAAAATCAGAAATGAAAAAAGAGATATAACAACAGAACCTGAGGAAAACCAAGACATCATCAGATCCTACTACAAAAGGCTACACTCAACAAAACTAGAAAACCTGAATGGAATGGACAAATTCCTAGACAGATACCAGGTACAAAAGTTAAATAAGCATCTGATTAATGATCTAAACAGTCCCATATCCCCTAAAGAAATAGAAGCAGTCATCAATAGTCTCTCAACCCAAAACAGCCCAGAAACAGATGGGTTTAGTGCAGAGTTCTATCAGACCTTCAAAGAAGATCTAATTCCAACACTCCTCAAAATATTCCACAAAATAGAAACAGAAGGTATTCTACCCAATTCATTCTATGAAAGCACTATTACTCTGATACCTAAACCACACAAAGATCCAACAAAGAAAGAGAACTTCAGACCAATTTCCCTTATGATTATCGATGCAAAAATACTCAATAAAATCCTCACAAACCAAATCCAAGAACACATCAAAATGATCAACCATCATGACCAAGTAGACTTCATCCCAGGGATTCAGGGATTGTTTAATATATGGAAATCCATTAACATAATCCACTATATAAACAAAGTCAAAGACAAAAACCACATGATCATATCCTTAGATACTGAGAAAGCATTTGACAAAATCCAACACCCCTTCATGATAAAAGTCTTAGAAAGATCAGGAATTCAAGGACCATACCTAAACATACTAAAAGCAATATACAGCAAACCAGTAGCCAACATCAAACTAAATGGAGAGAAACTTGAAATAATCCCACTAAAATCAGGGACTAGAAAAGGCTGCCCACTTTATCACTACCTATTTAATATGGTACCTGAAGTCCTTCTCAGAGCAATTTGAGAACAATAGGAGATCAAGGGGATACAATCTAGAAAGGAAAAAGTCAAAATATCACTATTTGAAGATGATATGATTGTATATATGTGACACTAAAAATTCCACCACAGAACTCCTAAACCTGATAAACAGCTTCAGTGCAGTAGATGGATATAAAATTAACTGAAACAAATCAATGGACTTTCCCTACACAAAGGATAAACGAGCTGAGAAAGAAATTAGGGAAACAACACCCATCACAATAGTCACAAATAATATAAAATAACTTAGTGAGACTCTAAGGCAGTGAAAGATCTTTATGACAAGAACTTCAATTCTCTAAAGAAAGAAATTGAAGAAGATCTCAGAAGATGGAAATATCTCCCATGCTCATGGATTGGCAGGATTAATATAGTCAAAATGGCTATCCTGCTTAAGGCAATCTACAGATTCAATGCAATCCCCATTAATATTCCAACTCAATTCTTTACTGAGATGGAAAGGGCAATTTGCAAATTCATCTGGAATAATAAATAACCTAGGATAGCAAAAACTTTTCTCAACAATAAAAGAACATCTGGTGGAATCACCATGCCTGACCTGTAAGCTGTACTATAGAATAATTGTGATAAAAACTGCATGGTAGAGATACAGCAACAGACAGGTAGATCAATGGAATAGAATTGAAGACTCAGAAATGAAGCCACACACCTACTGTCACTTGATCTTTGACAAGGGAGCTAAAACTATCCAGTGGCAAAACAGAAAGCATTTTCAAAAAAATGATACTAGCAGAACTGGCGGTTGTCATGTAGTAGAATGCGAATTGATCCATTTTTATCTCCGAGTAAAAAGCTCAAGTATAAGTGGATCAAAGACCTCCACATAAAACCAGAGATACTGAAATTTATAGAGGAGAAAGTGGGGAAAAGCCCCGAAGATATGAGCACAGGGGAAAAATTCCTAAACAGAACATCAGTGGCTTGTGCTATGAGATCAAGAATTGACAAATGGGTCGTCATAAATTTGCAAAGCTTTTGCAAGGCAAAAGACACTGTCAAAAAGGCCTCCAACAGATTGGGAAAGGATTTTTATCAATCCTAAATCTGAAAAGGGACTAATATCCAATATATACAAAGAGCTCAACTAGCTGGACAAGAGAAATTCAAATAATCCCATTAAAAATGGGGTACAGAGCTAAACAAAGAATTCTCAACTGAAGAATACCGAATGGCTGAGAAGCACCTGAAAAATTGTTCAACATCCTTAATCATCAGGGGAAAGCAAATCAAAACAACCTTGAGATTTCACCTCACACCAGTCTGAATACCAGTCAGAATGACTAAGATAAAAAATTTAGGTGACAGCAGATGCTGGTGAGGATGTGGAGAAAGAGGAACGCTCCTCCATTGCTGGTGGGATTGCAAGCTGGTACAAACACTCGAAGTCAGTCTGGAGATTCCTCAGAAAAAAATGGATATAATACTACGGAAAGATCCATCAATACCTCTCCTGGGCAAATACCCAGAAGTTCCAACTGGTAATAAGAACACATACTCCACTATGTTCATAGCAGCCTTATTTATAATAGCCAGAAGCTGGAAAGAACCCAGATGTCCCTCAACAGAAGAATGGATACAGAAAATGTGGTACATTTCCAAAATGGAATACTACTCAGCCATTAAAAATAATGAATCTATGAATTTCCTAGGCAAATGGATGTATCTGGAGGATATCGTCCCTAGTGAGGTAACCCAATCACAAAAGAAGTCATTAGATATGCACTTACTGATAAGTGGATATTATCCCTGAATAGACAGTAAGGATGTGGATGGTATAGATTCCGGAGGAGAGTAGGGAAGATTTTGTTTTTGTTTTTTTTTTGTTTTGTTTTTTTTTCTTTTCCATTTTTTATTAGGTATTTAGCTCATTTACATTTCCAATGCTATACCAAAAGTCCCCCATAGCCACCCACCCCCACTCTGCTACCCACCCAGTACCCCTTTTTGGCCCTGGCGTTGGGAAGATTTTGAATAAGATGGAGGAGGAAAATGTGTAATCAAGATATATTTTCTGAAAAATATATTTTTAGTAAAAGAAAAAGAGGAAGGAAACTTAATTGAACCCTAAAATATAGAGAATGAAAAATCTGATGTATTTAGGGTCCCACTTGTAAAGAAGCAATCAAAATACCTGGATATAAGATTAACCCAAAAATATTAGTATCTCACCTATACAACAAATGACAAATGGGCTGAGAATGAAATCAGAGAAGCAATACCTTTCATAACAGCCTCAAGCACTATAAAATAGTTTGGGGTAACTCTAATCAAGCAAGTTAAAGGCTTATAGTGTAAAAGCTTCAAGTCTTTGAAGAGTGAAAATAAAGAAGAGATCAGAAGGTGAAAAGATCTCCCATGCTCATGGATGAGTAGGGGAAAAAAAAAAAAAGAATTGACGAATGGGACCTCATAAAATTGCAAAGCTTCAGTAAGGCAAAAGACGCTGTCAATAAGACAAAATATCTTATAAAAAATGTGGAAAAAAAAAAAAAGAATCCCTCCTCCAAGCAGAGATCCACAAGTAGTACTCTGTTCTGGGTGGAGGAGAGACAAGTACTAGGATAAATAAATAAATACAGATAAACAAAAATAGAAAATAAATAAATAAATAGGTAAATAAATAAACAAATAGAAGAAGAAAGAAAGAAAGGAAGAAAGAAAGAAAGAAAGAAAGAAAGAAAGAAAGAAAGAAAGAAAGAAAGAAAGAAAGAAAGAAAGAAAGAAAGAAAGAAAGAAAAAGAAAGGTTTCTAAACTGTGGTATCCTGTAAGTGATTAGTATAGGATTGAAATATTACTTTACAACAAGTTTCATTGTAGAAAAGCTATCTGAATGATACTTCTGTCCCAGGAGTAAAATGAAAATGTAAGTTGAACTTCAGATACATATTTATTTTAATCTTGATCCATTCAAACTTTTTACAAATCAATAATTAAAACAGAAACTGAAGTTCTATGGAAGATTACCTCATAAGAAATAGTTCATGAATAATTTCATAGAAATACCTTTCTATTTAACTTTCTTGGCATGATGTAACAAAATGAAATACACAAAACTTACTGGAGTTAGATGTTCTGAGAAATATGTATATGAAAATAATAGAAAATGCTTAAGAAGTTATTTTTATATGGTCAGAACTATGCTTACAATGACATGCTGCACAATAGTTTAATTGGGATAAAAATAGCATTAGAGAATTGATTTCCAAAAAACTGTGGAAATGAAAATAATATTCACTATTTTACCATTATACCTTTGGCCATTTCAGTACAGATCAGAGAAATTAAATATGCCATTCTTGAAATGCCAGGTTGGGAAATTTACAGGAGTGCTTCACCTACTCAGAGGAGAAGGAAAGAAGTGTTTGGGGAGCATTGTGGGAGGGGGTGACTAGGAAGGGGGCAGTGAGAGGGACATAATAAGAAAAAATAAATAATTCAAAACAAAACGTTCAAATTCAAAATTAATAGTTTTCTCTTTTTTCTTTTGAGTCCTAAAGGTAGTTTTATACATGGGTCCTAAAATAAAAGCAGTTTCTCCATTGTGAGATTGATCTGTGTATTATTGTTTACTAATACAAAATATATAGTGCATTGAAATATGAGATTACATATAACCTGAGATCTTATTCTATGAATGTTATCCATTAAATATAAATTATAATTTGTTCTTCAGATGTCAAAACTGGAAGTCCATCTCAGTCTTCCCTTAAGATCATTGCAAGAATCAAATCACAGTCTTAATATGTGTCTGTCCCCATAGAATTGCCCATGTCACATGGTCTACTGGTTGTTACTATTGGTTTTATCAAATGTTTATATCTATTTTTCATTAATTATTTATTTTTCACTTTGCATCCCAATTGCAGTTCCCCCTCTTAGCCCAGTCCTCCCCTTGTACAACCCTGCCCCTCATCCCTTCAATAACTGGAATAGGGACTTATTCTGTCTCAATTGCATGCTTTTGGATCAATCTCTTCTGAGTGAGCTGTCATGCCTGGCCTTGTTGGAGAGGACATACCTAGTCCTGCAGTGATTTGATGGGCACGGTTGGTTGGTAACCAGAGGTGTACCAATATCTACTTATTAAAATGATACTTCAGACTAGGAAGTAGAGATGGAAATCATTGTATTTGCCTGAGACTTATTTCATATTTTAATGTATTGAAATTATGCACGATCTTTTACCTCCCTCCAATGCAAATGAGTCATTAAGGGAGAAGAGAGAGAAAAAGTATAAGAGCCTGTGGTGTAGGTAACTACAAGAAGATATTTTCCAGGCAGAAGAATTACATAAATAAACTCACAGCATCTGTAGTTTCTTTTCTTGAGATAGAATAAACTAGACAGTTAGATTTAAAGCTTCTAATGCTGAATGTTCCTAAATATTTAATGGTTCCTTTAATGTCTTATGGTAACACAGAAAACATCATAGGAATTTGTATTACCAGTAAGTTTTTAGAATATTGCTTTTTTAATTTGTAATAAATTAATGCATAAGTATAAAGAATGTTCTAGTAGAAATGATGGAAAAATAAGAAAAGAAAAAAGGAAGAAAGAAGAAAATATCTCATATGGTATGTGCAATAATTCAAATATGAAATAAATTTTATAAAAATTTCATCAAATGTATTATATTCTATTGAGAGCATAATATCATATGAACACTGTAGCTGGAGCATTTGACTTGACACATGCTCATTAAAGGTAAGTAATCAACAGTGCCATGAAGCTGAGGATGCCTTCGGAGTAGAACCACCCATGAAGTGATAAAGTAGAAGTGATAAATATTATTGGATACATAATATCCAATATTTCTGTCATCCTAATCTCATGTGCTACCAATGGCCAAAACTAATTTTAAACTTTTCTGTGGAGCTCTTTTATTTCTCAATGATTTCACTCACCCCAGTTTGTGACAACAATGGTTTTTTGTTTTTTGTTTTTTGTTTTTTGTTTTTTTTAGATTTTGTCTGTATTTATGCATATGTATGGGCATGTATCTGTGTGAGTCTATTGAAACCACACATGTGGGCAAATGTCTGTGAAGACAATAAAAGGGTTTTGAATAGCATAAAGTTAGAGTCACATAGAACTCTGATTTCTACTACATCTTCAACTCCTTGTTATTTTATTTTATTGTTAATACATACTAAAATTTTTTATCAAATTCTTATCTTTTTTTTTTTTTGCTGTATGTAAAGTGTCAGTCTACAAGTTACACAGTAAGTTGGCCTACGTTCTAATCTGGTCCTAAAATCAGCACGTGTGAGACTTTTGGTTAATGTTTTGCTCTATGAATTCTCAATTTTCACAGATTAAAAACTGAGAAAAATTATGCTTCATCTTAAATTTGTTTGGAGAATTTTCTTATTCAAAATGGGATCTATAGGCACAATATGAATTGTAATAAGTACTAATTTTTATGTTTTAATAATTTTTATGAGCCGGGCAGTGATGGCACATGCCTTTAATCCCAGAACTTGGGAGGCAGGGCAGGTGGATTTCTGAGTTCGAGGCCACTCTGGTCTACAGAGTGAGTTCCAGGACAGGTAGGGCTACATAGAAAAACCCTGTCTTGGAAAACCAAAATAAATAAATGAATGAATAGATAGATAGATAGATAGATAGATAGATAGATAGATAGATAGATAGACAATTTTTACATTTAATGGTATTATATTTTACTGATTTTACACATTCCTGAAAAGATTTTTCACTCAATAGTGATAGTAAATGAAATGTGTCAGTATTTATATTCAAACAATTGGTTCAAAAATAATTTAGGCTACTTTTTTTCTATTCATTTTTCTGGATACTGATACACAGAACTTCTTAGAAATAAAGTGACCACATCTTCTTGTACTTGCCACCGCATCACCAAATCATTCATCTTAAGATGCAATCACTTACTGAAGTTTCAAAGGGCAAAAATCTCAAAATAATGAGACTAGTGCACACTAGTAAGACCAAAATGAGGCTCTGTGTACCTAAGTCTTATTCAATTGCTACAGAATGCCAGGGCAGCATCTACCGGGGACTATGTGTATGTGCTCATATACTTACCTTCATAAAAGAGAGAATTTTTGTTATACAAACATCCCTGATTGCAAAGAATTTTGGTTAATTTGATTACAGTCTTATAAAATGTAGACACTGATTAAGGGTGTTACAGGGAAAACATGTTTAAATGGAATATATTTTTAAGTCCTTGGAAAACATCTCAAAATTTTGCACTCCAAAGAAAACAATGATTTAAGTTTCAACTTTTGACATTTAAAATCTAAATCTTATTAATAGGCAAGAGAAGTATAGTGTATGTTCAAAATGTACTTAAAATTCAAATGCATTTCAAGAGGATTTTTTAGAACAAATTCTAAGTCAATTTATTTGGATTTTTTTTAAGAATTACACCTATAAAATCTAACAATATTCTTTTTATGGAACCAGATTTTTCTGATAAGGATAAATGTTTGTATCACAAAATATGTACTTTTGTATAGAGTGAAGTTGAGAAAAAATTCCTCATGGCGAAGATTTACTACAAATGCAGAGAAAACTCATAGTGACAATGGCTGCTCCCCGAGCCTAGTGACAATTTTTATTCCCATAACTCAAGTTGTGAGGAAGGTCTTGCTTTGCCTTACAACACTAAAAAAGTCTTTGCCACCTGCGTCTCAGCGCATATCTGTAAATAACAGATTGCACCAATTATGTTAGTGTTCGGTTGCTGTGCATTAAAATAAAAGGCAGCAGGGAAGAGATTTATAGGCAAATGCCTCTCCTAGAATTCTGAAGCTGATAAGCAGAGGGGTATGAATTATTAAACTGAATGGAAACCTCACAGAAATGCTTGTAATCAAGGTTGCCTTCCACAAAACAAGAAACCTGTGTCTAATTTCAAATAATGTTGTTTACCTAACAAAGGAGACATTTAAAGGTCAGCTTCTTTGCAAAAACAAATCTGATCTCAAGGAAACACTAACCTTAGCATTGAGTCTTACTTAGATTGGATATCAGATTCAATAAAATAAAATGCAATGTCACAGAAAGTTGAATACTTCTGATGATATTGTGTAATGACTTTCATTGAGTCCTGGGCAATAATTTGGGGGAGGGGGACTGACAGTTAAAGCTTCAATTTATAGTGAATACTGCAGAGTCACACTTAGAAAAATGCCAGTTTCTACTTTAAATTTCATGTTAAAAAGTAATAATTTCTTAGCCAGTGTATTGCTATTAACTTGATATGATTACTCTTCTGTCTCTGCAATTTTCTCCTAGGTAAAATAAATTGTAGCAGTTTGTTAATAATGGGTATAGATTGGGAACTTGAAATAAAGCACTCTATTCACATGACATTTTAACACAAACTGGATATTTTATTTTTTCTCATTTTCTCTCTTCTGTTTCTTTCCTTCTTTTCTTTTTAAAAATTTCATATATAAGTAAACTGTATTTAAATTATTTTACCTGTTTCTCATACCTATCCAACTCCTCCAATTTCCCTACACTCTCTCCAGTTCCTTGTTTCTATAATTATTTTGTTATACACATACATTACACACACACACACACACAACACACACAAACAAACCTACACATGCACACACAATTATGTACATATTTACCTACTTAGTCCAGTTAATGATGCCCATATGCTTAGCAATAGAGATTGAAAAGAATATCAGTGTGCTTGTCTCTGGAGAATGGGAAAAGAAGAAGCAGTACAGATATAGTATACAAATACAGTTCACTATATTTACATTTTTAAAGGGTTGATAATACAGAAATCAGAAATTTCAGTTCCTATATTTTGAGTAAGAAGAAAGAAGGGAGTTGAGTTAAATGTCCATCTCTTGGAAGATAATGGTTTCTAGACATGTCATGTGTGCTATACCAATGAAATCTGAAGAGTGTGATTGCCTATACAATGACCACAATAGTCAACAAGCAAAAGAAGATGGGTAGAAGTTGATGGTTTCAGAATTATATAATGTAAATTTGGGTAAATTTGCATATGATTTTATTTTTATTTGGTGTGTGTGTGTGTAAAAAACATCCACAAATCAACACTGGATATATTCCTCAACTGCTGCCTAAGTCCATTCATTTATTACTTATTTATTCTGTGTTTATGTGTTTATGTATTTATGTGTATTTACAGCATACAAATAGATATCTAGAAGACAAGGCATTATGATTGATGCCTCTCTCTTTCACTTTCCACTTATTGACTCTAGGCAGGGTCTGTAACTGAGCGTAAAAACTCTTGTTTGGGCTTAGCTGGATGGCCAGCATCCTCTCAGTGTGACCCTTTGTCTGCCCCTAGTGATAGAGATATAATCAAAAGTAGATTTGCCTGTTTTTGGTGTGTTTGCTTGTTTGTTTTTAATGTGGATGTTGAGGATACAAGTTTAAGTCCTCATGCTTACACTTCATCACTGAACAATCTCCCTGTCTCCCAACCTCATTTTTCAGACAAGGGCTTTCTCGCTGAAAGTGGAACATGCTGGTTTAGCTAGGCTGGCTAGTCTGAAATTCAGAGAGACCCTCCTGTTCCTCCCCAGTACTAGGATTGTAGGCATATATATTTGTAACTTGCTTTTATGTACATACTAGATATTTATACTCAGATTTCAGTGCTTCAATGGCAAACACCATATGGACTAAGCCATTTTCCCTGTCTCATTCTAAATATGTTTAAGATAAATAATTTCAGAAAGGAGAATTGCATTATTTATTTAATCAGAAAGCTAGGATTTTTGACTTAGGATCTGGCACCAGAGCTACTGTGAAACTCTTGCTTTGGAAATCCAGGTATCCTTTGTCCAAAAAAGGAAAAGCAATGTGGAGGTACAGACTAATGAGCCATTTGTAGCTATCTGTTCTGCACTGAGATATAGGAGATCTGTGTTTATTTAAGGCAACTAAGACATGAGATACCTTGTAGTATCCCTACACATTTCACATTTTAGATATGACTAGCTTCAACATTTATTTTATATTCATTTGTAATGTTATGGATTTCATAATGCTACTGAAGATAATAAAGACATTAAGGTCAGTCTGATGATTTTATCTTAACCTTTCTTTTCTTCCAGTCATTGACAAAGAAATCTGCATACTTAATGGGATAGTTTAAGATCTCAAAGTCTCTTGAGTCTTGGCTTGTAATAACATTACTGTGTTAATAATTGAATAGTATTTTGATTGCTGATTTCTGGTTTGCTACCAATTATATTTTTTGCAGATTCATCTTTATTTCAAGGAAGAAATAATAGAATATAAGCTATTTTTATTACTTGTATACATCTTCTGAATATTTCTTCAAAATCACATGACACATTTGTTTGTATACATTTTCTGTTTAGGGTTTTTTTTTAATTTAAATATTCTCTTTCCATGTAAAATATACTGTTTGTTATATACAATTACTCAGAAAAAATAAAATTTATAATGTAATTTTGACTAACATTTATTGAAAAATGATTTGTTTGATATTAGAATCAGTTTATTTTTGTTTAATATTTTTTGTATGTATGTTCATGGTTTGAATATGGTTGGCCCAGGGCGTGACACTATTTGGATGTATGGCCTTGTTGGAGTAGATGTGTCACTGGACGTGGGCTTTAAGACTCTCATCCTAGCTGCCAAAAAATAGAACTTCAGACCAATCTCATTTTGAATATCGATGCAAAAATACTCAATAAAATTCTTGCAAACTCAGCCTGTTCTCTTATAGAACCCAGGGCCTCCTGCTCAGGAGTGGCTCCACCTACAATGGGCTGGGCCCTCCCACATCAGTCACTGATTAAGAAAATGCTCTGTATGAAGCTGTTGAACTATCTCAAGGTCTTTTTTCAATTGGTGCCCTCTCCTCTCCTGTTACTATAGCTTGTGCGTAGCCAACCCAATGCAATTTATTTCTACACATATTTTTGCATCCTTAATTCATTATAATTACAGTGTCTACAAAGGATATTCATTAGACTCACCCATAAAGTTGTCATCTTGCCCTTTGTTTCATTTCTACATTGTTACAAGGCGTTCTGGTACTCTTTTAAAGAGAAAACCTACAATGGTGTGACTGTGTGAAGTCTGTGTTTACATCCTGTCTACAATAAAGAGGAAGAAGATGAATGGTGTTCATTTGGCTTTCTCTTTTGCCCCTGCCACATTTATTTTTTCTGTGTAAAAACCCAGGTATATTCTTCATGAGATAAACCTCTCTTAAACACATTTGTTAATCCATGAATTTGTTTCTGTGTTGATTCTAAATCTATTTAAGTTGAAAATAAAGATAAATTATCAAAGATTCTGAAAATTTATCACTTTTACTTCTTCGGTGTAGCTTAGTCTTTTTCTGGTTATATATTTAATCCATTTGGAGGTTTTGTTTTTGTTTTTGTTTTTGTTTTAAATTTGTCTCTCCTACAATACATCCCAGCCCCAGTTTCAACTTCCTTCATTCCTCCCAGTTCTCCCCTGACCCATCTCTTTCCCAGATTCACACCTCCTCTGTTTTCTTTCAGAAAAGAACAGGCCTCCCAGGGATAACACTGAATGCTACATAACAAGATACATATGACAATGCAGAAAACCTTATATCAAGGCCAGGCTAGGTAACCCAAACAAAATAGTCAGACACCCTCATTTCCACTGGCATAAATCCAAAAAAAATTCCAAGGTACCATTCATAACACATATGTAGAGGACATTCTTGCTTTAGCCTCTGTGAGTCCCTTTGAGTCCTGTTTAGTTGATTCTGTGGGTTGGGCTCTACTGGGGTCCTTGACCTCTCTGACTTCTTCATGAAAAGTTCAGTGTAGCCCTGATGGGTCAGAGTGACATAGTTCCTGCCCCGGGACAAAGCCCTGGTGTGAGCCTCCATGTGTGTCAATGGCTGCTATGGGCATAAGACTTGTTTGTATAATAACAAATATATTTCACATTCCTCTGAAGAATGTATTTCCAGTTAATGTTAGTGACTCCATGATAACCAGACAGCATGACTCCAGGTGTGGGTAATGTCCCAGAAAGTGGCAAATGCTGGAACTTCCCAGCAGTCCTTAAGGCTATGAGAAAGAGGGCTAAATACATGAGTTCAAATTATATGATTTCTCAACTATGCAAAAATATAAGGATGAAATATGAAGTATGAAGGGCTTCTTGAATGTAAAGGAAAAAAGGCAGCAACACTGATGAACCAGTTTGTCAGAAAGATACAAAGCAGGCAGATTTCTGAGTTCAAGATCAGCCTGGGATACAGCAAGTTTAGGCCCAGGTGTGGTAGAAATGGTAATTTCAGGACAGAGCCCCTTCTAGCTGGTTTATCCTCTGTACTTAACAGAGGCAGGCAGAACTCTGAATTCTTTTGCTGTGTTAAAAGAAAATGTATGCTTGCTGTCTCTGAAAAATCAATGGACTGGGGTCACAGGATGTGGATTCATACAATAATCAAAAGTGGACATTGAAAAAATAACTGAATTGATATGTAAATTTAAAAAAGGGCTTTTGTTCTGCATCAGGTGAGCTAGAAGAAAGTCATAGCAGTTCATCTTGAGAATTTTCTCTGGGGAGAGCTGAGCTGTCTGGAGATCTCTGAAGAGCAAGAAGAGCTCTTCAAGAATTTTTCTCTCAACATGATATATGATTTGGTCAGAAGATCCATTTTTTTTTCATTTACAAAACTCTTTTTCCACTTTTTATTGGATATTTTCTTAATTTACATTTCAAATGCTTTCCCCTTTCCATGTCTCCCCTTCAGAAACCTCTCTATTTCATTCCCCTCCCTCCTCTTGCCTCTATGAGGGTGCTCCCCCACCTACCCACTCCTGTCTTCCTGCAATGCCATTCCTCTACACTGGGGCATTGAGCACCTCAGGCCCAAGGGCCTCTCCCACTGATGTCCAACAAGGCCATCCTCTGCTACATATGCTGCCAGAGCCATGGGTGCCTCCATGTGTACTCTTTGGCTGCTTGTCTAGTCCTCAGGAGCTCCTGGGGTTCTGGCCTGTTGACACTGTTGCTCCCTCCATGGGGCTGCAAATCCCCACAGTTCCTTCAGTCCCTTTTCCAAGTTCCTTATCAGGGACCCTGTACATTCCAATGGTTGGAAGTGAGGATTTGCTTCTGTATTTGTCAGGCCCTGGAAGAGCCTCTCAGGAGACAGACATCAGGCTCCAGTCAGCAAACACTTCTTGGCATCCACAAAAGCATTCAGGTTTGGTGACTGTTTATGGGATGGATCTCCAGGTGGAGCAGTCTTGGTGAGAAAACCTAAAAGCTATCTGGATAGCTTTTAGAACTTTAACTGGCAGAGAGAGCTGTTTCACCCAGAAAGTATCTAGAATAACAAGAAAAAGCTGTCTAGAGTAGAGCAGAACTCATACAAACAGACACACACACACACACACACACACACACACACACACATACACACACACAACTCAAAACTGCATTCACAACGAGAGAGATAGAGACAGAGACACATACAGAAAAAGACACATAGAGAGACAGAAACAGGTGGGAGAGAGGGAGGGAGCGAGGGAGTGGGGGGGCAAGACTGGAAAGACATCTCAGCAGATCATAGGCTGTCAACTTGGACCCAAGATTTGAATCTTGAGCCCTTTCTTTTCGACACTCCTAGAGCTCCAGAACCTGTTTCTCAGAGACCCTTTTTATGCCAAGGCTGGTCCTGGGCACCTAAAGTACTTCCTCTCTTTTTTCCCTGAGGTTCCCTGAATTCTGAGGGGAGGGACCCAATAGAGATTTCGAATTCATACACTGTCTGCCTCATGTTAGGCTGCAGGTCTCCATATTTGTACTCATCAGTTGCCAGAGGAAAAAACATCCCTCATGAGAAGTGGGATAGGTATCTGATGTTCTGGTGCACAACATGGCCTGATAGAGCAAGGTAGTCTCCATCTAGACAGTTTCTATTAGCTTACTCTGGTTCACCAGTTGTATATTTTCCACCAATAAACCTAAATTTACCAAATATTATGTAATTTATTTTATTCAGTTCAAAATCGAATTTTCGATTATTTTTTGATAATCACATTATATTAAAAGGCACATGCAAAAATTTCAATATCTATATTACTGTATTACTAAAAGCAGCTCACATCGATAAGCCTAGAAGCTGGGTGACTGCTAAAGGAGGAGTAGGAGTTCAATCCGGAGTTCAGAGTCATCCTTGACTACATACTGAGTGTGGTGGTTTGAATGTGCTTGGCCCATGGAAGGTGGCACTAATAGGAGGTGGGCCCTTATTGGAGGAGGTATAGCCTTGTTAGAAGAAATGTGTCACTGTAGCAAAGGGGCTGTGAGGTCTTACCTACCAATTTCTAATTTTTATATTTTAAATTTCATTTTTCTTTCTTCTTGTTTTCATAAAATCACAAAATGCTGCACCAGTGTCTCTGCATGCCGGAATCCACTCTTTGCCTAACTTCTTTACTTCTAAATCTAAACTCTCACAATTTAGAAGAATCCCAGGAAGCAAAGTAAGGTGTAAGTTGTTTAGTCTCAGTAAATTTATCCTCATTCAAGATATAGCAAGGCCTGATATTCACTTCAGGAGTCCTTGAAAGCTTGACATGTGTTTTGTTTTGTTTCTTTTTGCCTGCTTAACAACAATTTATGTTGAAAAATTTGTAACAACCATGAAAGAAATTTTAGAAGTCAAAACAACAGATCTTTTTCAAGGGGGTGGTGAAGTAGAATAGACTTTCTATTGGTAAAACTTTTTTTTCAAGTTCTAGTTCTTTTATTTGGCTGTATATTTAAATGTAAGCTTTATAAGTAAATTAATGAATAATAATGACAACATAATTGATCTTTTGTACCACATTATTATTTATTTATGATCATGAATAACCCTGTCTGTGCAATGAATTTTCAAAAATAAAAAGTTGAAAAACTGAATGCCATTTCCCATTTAATACTCTAATTCAGCATTCTAAATGCAGAAGAGTTTTACTGATTTTTATCTACATAAAGAATAATGGTCCTCCCAGAAATGATAGATTACCAAAATGAAGTCCCAGTGCCATATATGCCATACATCCACTTGAGTTCTTAGAGATGTCCCCAAAATCTCCAAAAGAATACAGATTATTGCCATTGATCTTAATTGTCAATCAAAGGTGTCTATTGATGAAGACAGAAGGAACTTTGGTCACAACACGTGGAAAAATCAATTTGTTATGGACCAGAAAGCATTTCACCTTCCTCATTAACTTTCATATTACCAGAAGATACTTTGTAGGCTATTTGTGGAAAAAGTTATCCACAGTCTTACCAAACTATGACTACTGTGAAGTATAATAATGGCCTGAATGGCAGGAAAGTCCCATGGGTACAAAAGTGGCATGAATATTATGAGGTGATTATTTGTGTTCTGACTGGATACAGCTGTCAGGCTAGTCTGAAATCCACCATGAAGGAGTTCAGAGGCCTCTGTTGTAAACTTACTACTATCACTTTACTAAATATATATCGAACTAACCTCTACAATCATCTCTCTGCATGCTTAGGTTAGTGCTTTTCTCTCAGAGCTTACATACCTGAGAAATTTCTTTGTAGAGTAGATGGTGGTTAATCAGAAATCTGTAACTGATGAAGTTCACAAAATAAGGTATGTAAAGGATTTAGCTATAAATGGAACATCTATATTAATTATCCACCAAAGCTCAGGGACAATTATAGATGAGAAGATCAACAGTTTTGAAAGTGCCAAATGTGAAGGAAAACCATATTGAAATTATCTTCTGGGTTATCTTCTTATTGAGGGTGACATTTTCTAGTTCCATTGATTTGCTTTCATAATTCATGATGTCCTTGTTTTTAGTAGCTGAGTGTTAATCCATTCTGTAAATGAACCACATTTTCTTTATCCATTTTTCATTTGAGGGACATCTACAATGGATCCATTCTCTGACTACCATGAATGAAGCTGCTATGAATATAGTGGAACATGTATCCTTGTGTGATGTTGTGACATCTTTTGGACATATTCCCATTTATCTGAGAAACTATAGATATTGATTTCTAGACTGCATGTACAAGTTTACACTCACACCACCAAAGTAGGACTTGCTCTACCTCCTCCCCAATATGTACTGTAACCTGAGTCTTTGATCTTAGCCATTATTATAGGCATAATGTAGAATCTCAGAGTTGTTTTGATTTTCATTTCCCTGATGACTAAGGATGTTCAACATTTTTAAGTGTTTCTTGACTATTTGTGGTTTCTCTATTGAGAATTCTCTTTTTAACTATGTACCTCTATTTTTAATTGGGTAATTTGGATAGTTGGCATCTAACTTCTTGAGTTCTTTATGTATTTTGGATAATAGCTCTCTGTCAGATATAGGGTTGTTGAAGGTGCTTTCACAATCACTAGCCTGTGGTAGAGATTTACCAAATAATCTTTAAGCTTTTTTGGTTTCACAAGGTTCCTTTTAAGAATTGTTGAACTATTTATATTCTGTTCAGGAAGTAGTTTCTTGTAACAATGAGTTCAATGTTATTCCCAACTTTATGTTCTGTTCGATTTAGTGTTTCCAGCTTTACATTGATGTCTTTGATATACTTGAACTTGAGTTCTGTGCAGGTGATAACTATGGATATATTTGCATGCTTCTACATGCACACATCCAGATAGACCAGTACCATTTATTGAAGGTGTTCTCCCTTTTTCATTGTATTGTTTTGGCTTCTTTGTCAAAATTCAAGTGTTTTCAGGTGTTTGGGTTTATTTCTGAGTCTTTGGTTTGATTCTATTAATCAAGTTGTCTAGGAAGTAACCCAGACTGAAAAGGGCATAAATGGTATTTACTCACATATAAGTGGATATTAATCATAAATTACAGGACATCCCTCCACAAACCCAAATAAGGTAAATAACAAGGAGTGTCCAAGGGAGTATGATTGAATATTTCTCAGAAGGGGAACTAAAATAGATATTGGAGTTGGAGGGAGGGAGGAATATGGGGGTGGGGATGGAGAGAATAGCAGTATGGAAAGGCCAAGTGTAGGAAGAACAGGGGAGTAATAATAGAAACCATCAATAGGCAGGGGTGTGGGTCATCTCTAGGATAGCCCAGAAAGCTAGGATATGTCTATCATGTCCCAGGGTGTCTGTGACAGTGACTTTAGCTTATAATCATAGCAGCAATGGACATGGATCCTGAATTGGCCACCTCATGTAGGCACAAAAGAATCCCAGTAGTAGGATAAAAATAACAACCAACCCACAAAATCTTAGATCCAAAATCTGCACTGTCTACAAGATGTGCAGTGACAGAGTTAGAGCAGAGATTGAAGGAAAGGCAAGTTTACTGTCCCAAATTGAGACCCATGCCATGGGCAAGGATTAATTAATCCCTGACACTATATAATGGTATTTTGTTGTGCTTGCCAACAGGAGGCTAGCATATCTGTTCTCTTAAGTGTGCTACCCACCAACCAATGAAAACAGATGCAGAGACACAGAGTCAATCATTAGATGAAGCACAGGGAGTCTTATGAAAGCACTGGGGAAAGGATTGAAGTATCCAAAGAGGTCAGGGGCTCTATAGGAAGACCAATACCAGCAACTAACCTGGACTCCTGAGGTTTCCAGATACTGAATAGCCAGCTAAAAAGCAAGCATGGGCTGAACCTAGGCCCCTCCCACATGCATGTACCAGAAGTGCAGTTACACCTTCATATTGGTCTCCCAGCCACTGTAGCAGAGGATGTCCTTGAATCTCTTACCTGCTTATGAATAACATTGCCACTACTGGGAGGTCTTGACTGGCCTCAGTGGGAGACGGTGAGCCTAGTTTTACAGTAGGTTGATGTCCAAGGAGGAATAGTATCTGGAGAGAGACAGAGCATGCAAGAGGCTGCCAGCAGTATGTTGAACAGCTTCTGAGGGGGGAGTGAGAATGACTATAGGAAAGGCAGAAAAATGATACAAGACACAGATATGGGAGTAGGGAGGCTATAGGCCAATACCATACCAGCAGCTAGTGTATTTTTCATAACCCTTTTATACTACATAGTACTGTGAAAAGCAAAGCTACACGCTAACAGATTTAATTGCTGACATATACACCTAAGACATCTGTTTTCAGTTAGAAGCTTCCCTGTTTCTTCCACCAAGGTCAATAGAATCTTCAGCCCCTTGCCTTGAGACTCAATTGTAACTCCTCTTTTCACGCAATGCCTCAGTAGGTTAGAAAATTTTGCCAACAGACCCTGACTGGCTTTGACTATTGCTGACAGATCTCTCTCCCTCTCCTCCCACTCCCTCTCCCTCTCCCTCAACTTCTCCCTCTCCTCTCCCTCTCTTTCTCCCTCTTCCTTTCAGACTCTCCCTGTCTCTGTTCTCTGTGTGTGTCTCTCTGTCTCTGTTTCTCTGTCCCTTCTCTGTCTCTCTCTCTATGTCTATCTCTGTGTCTCTCTCTGTGTCTGTCCTTCTCTCTCTCTCTCTCTCTCTCTCTCTCTCTCTCTCTCTGTGTGTGTGTGTGTGTGTGTGTGTGTGTATGTGTGTGTGTGTGTGTCTCTGTCTCTCTCTCTCTTCTTCAGAGATTCAGAGAAAGGCAAATGGCTTCCCAACAGTGGGGCTCCCTCTTCTGAGTGGAGAAAAGGAGGTGAGATTTGAGGGAGGATCTGTGTAAGAAAAGGTCAGGGAGGAAAGGGGGTGTGTCTGAAATTGGGATGTAAAATGAAAAGGAATTAATTAAGAAAATAAAGAAAAGAAAGTGACTTCTAGACATTATAGTATAATTAAGCCTCCTTTACAGCTTAAGAAAAAAGCCTTGAATACATCTCACTTGTCAATTACTTCAGTTTTTAGGACCATTATGTGGGATCTTTTACTAGCATGTATAATCATGTGGATTTCAAGATTTTTAAACATTGAAACTATTATGTGTGCCTGAAAATATACAGTGACTACAAATATGATTTATCTAAATGTTGCTACTTAGACTACCAATATACTGGACAAAATACCTCATAATCATAGAGTTAATCCTACTTCCATATACATCATGTATTACATAAATGTTAAACTAATGGGTATCCATATTTTTTCAAGACACTTCATACTTTATAGCTTCAGCTGCCAGTGGAAATGTTATGTAGATCAGGCTTGACTCAAACTTATGCATATCTGAAAGACTTCTTTCTAAGTGTGCAAACAAAAGGCATTAGTCTTCACATCTGTCCAATCTCTATAGTTTTTATGAGCAAGTAAAGAATGAGAAACAACGCATTCCACTATGAAGAAATTAATTCAATAGGATGTGCATATATGTACAAAATAGAACCATCAGTTAAAAAGCCCATTACTTCACAAGTTAACACACATGAGATTTTAATGAATTAACAGAGAAAAAGAAAAAATTATCACACACTGAAATTAGTGAGCTTAATTAATTTGGATAAGACTTCATCATCCTCTTGAATTTTCCACAACTATGGTCACTTGATCTTTGAAAAGGGAGCTAAAACTGTCCACTGGGGGGAAAAAAAAAAGACAGCATTTTCAACAAATGGTGCTGGCACAACCGGCAGTTATCATGTAGAAGAATGTGAATTGACTCATTCTTATATCCTTGTACAAAGCTCAAGTCTAAGTGGATCATGAAACTCCACATAAAACCAGAGACACTGAAACTTATAGAGGAGAAACTGTGGAAAACCCTCAAAGATATGGGCACCGGGGAAAAATTCCTGAACAGAATAGCAATGGCTGTACTATAAGATGGAGAATCAACAAATGGGACCTAAGAAAATAGCAAAGCTTCTGAAAAGCAAAAGACAAAAAGGCTACCAATATATTAGGAGAGGCTCTTTACCACTCCTAAATCAGATAGGGGACTAATATCCAATATATATATATATATATATAAAGAACTCAAGAAGTTGGACTCCAGAAAATTAAATAACCCTATTTAAAAATGGAGTACAGAACTAAACAAAGAATTCGCAACTGAGGAATAGCTGAAAAAATGTTAAACATCTTTAATCATCAGGGAAATGCAAATCAAAACAACCCTGAGATTTCACCTCACACAAGTCAGAATGGCTAAGATCAAAAATTCAGGTGACAGCAGATGCTGGCAAGAATGTGGAGAAAGAGGAACAGTCCTCCATTGTTGGTGGGATTGCAAGCTGGTATAACCACTCTGGAAATCAGTTTGGTGATTCCTCAGAAAATTGGACATACTACTACCTGAAGATTCAACAATAACTCTCCTGGGCATATACCCAGGAGATGTTCCAACTTGTAATAAGAATACATGCTCCACTATGTTCATAGTAGCCAGAAGCTGGAAAGAACCCATATATTCCTCAACAGAGGAATAGATACAGAAAATGTGGTATATTTACATCATGGGGTACTACTCTGAAATTAAAAACAATGAATTTATGTAATCCCTAGGCAAATGGGTGGATCTGGAAGATATCATCCTGAGTGAGTGTGCTGGCTAGTTTTGTGTCAACTTGATCCAGCTGGAGTTATCACAGAGAAAGGACCTTCATGGATCTCCATGAGATCCAACTCTAAGGCATTTTCTCAATTAGTGATCAAGGGCCCCTTGTGGGTGGGACCATGTCTGGGCTGGTAGTCTTGGTTCTGTAAGAGAGCAGGCTGAGTTTAATGTGTTTAGCAAATTGTATCTTATATCTTGGTTATCCTAAGTTTCTGGGCTAATATCCACTTATCAGTGAGTACATATTGTGAGAGCTCCTTTGTGATTGGGTTACCTCACTAAGGATGATGCCCTCCAGGTCCATTCATTTGCCCAGGAATTTCATAAATTCATTCTTTTTAATAGCTGAGTAGTACTCCATTGTGTAAATGTACCACATTTTCTGTATCCATTCCTCTGTTGAGGGGCATCTGGGTTCTTTCCAGCTTCTGGCTATTATAAATAAGGCTGCTATGAACATAGTGGAGCATGTGTCCTTCTTACCGGTTGGGACATTTCTGGATATATAGCTGTCTCTTGTGAGACTTTGCCAGGGCCTAGCAAACACAGAAGTGGATGCTCACAGTCAGCTATTGAATGGATCACAGGGCCCCCAATGGAGGAGCTAGAGAAAGCACCCAAGGAACTAAAGGAAACTGCAACCCTATAGGTGGAACAACATTATGAACTAATCAGTACCCCGGAGCTCTTGTCTCTAGCTGCATATGTATCAAAAGATGGCCTAATAGGCCATCACTTGAAAGAGAGGGCCATTGGACTTGCAAACTTTATATGCCCCAGTACAGGGGAACGCCAGGACCAAAAAGGGGGAGTGGGTGGGTAGAGGAGTGGGGGTGGGTGGGTATGGGGGACTTTTGGTATAGCATTGGAAATGTAAATGAGCTAAATACTTAATAAAAAATGGAAAAAAAAAAGAGAGAGCAGGCTGAGCAAGCCAGGGGGAGCAAGCCAGTAAAGAATATCTCTCCATGGCCTCTGCATCAGCTCCTGCTTTCTGACCTGCTTGAGTTCCAATCCTGACTTCCTTTGGTGATGAACAGCAATATGGAAGTGTAAGCTGAATAAACCCTTTCCTCCCCAATTTGCATCTTGGTCATGATGTTTGTGTAGGAATAGAAACCCTGACTAAGACAAATTGGTACGAGCATAGTGGGGTATTCCTGTGATAACCTGACCATGTTTTGGGTAGGACTGTGGAAGAACTTTGGAACTTTGGGCTAGAAGATCCATTCGGTGTAAAGAGTTTTGTCAGATGTTTTGTAGGAGCTTGGAAGATAATGTTGGGAACAGTGCAGAAGATGGAGCCCTGGCTTGTGAAATTTCAGAGGGATCATTAAAGACTCTTCAGGGCCATTGCTATTTTGGAGTTTGATTATTCTGTGGTTCTGGTTAGCTGGGGCTGAAGAATCAGCTGTGATTAACAAGATACCAGAACTACTAAAGCAAAACCTTTGCATTACTGGAACTATTGATGCTGGTTAGCTGGAGCTAAGAAATTAGTGGAGATTAAGAAGAGACCAGCATCATTAACATGACATCTTCTGGGAAGTGTTTTCTGAAAGCTATGTTCCAGAGATAGCCAAGGTTGTACCTTGTGTTGCAGCGGGACTTGGTAATGTGTAAGGGTCACTTAGGTGGTACTGGTACTGGTTTTGAAGGAATGAAGGGGTCATGAAGAGCAGCTGAGGCTCGGCACTGTGAGAGGACATGGAAGGCCATTGGTGAAGGTGCAGTCTCAGTTGAAATTGACGGCTCAGGACTGAAGGGGTCATGCAGTGTTTTGGAGTTGCCAGTACCATGAGATGACCACCAAGAGCAGCAGAAGTGGAGTACAGACATCTGGAGCCTAGAGGACAACACATGTGCTACAAAGGGCATGGCTAGCAAAGTGAACCAAGCCCTTGGAGAAGCCCAGAAGATCATGATTTGGATTCGAGACATTGGACAGTTGGAGATTGATTTTAGCTTTTGATTGTGACTGTGCCCTGATATTTTTTCCTCTTGAAAGAAGTTTTTTAGTGAAGCCCACAGTTAAGAGACATAATTGTAAAGACTTTGGATTTTAAGAGAGATTGAAATTTTAAGAATTTGTAAAGACTGTGGGGCCTTTAAAGTTATTTAGATCTTGGGGATGAATAAGAAACTAAGGGTTGAGGCTTACCAGTGTTGTGTTTGTATGTCAAGTTGAAAAGGGGTCAATTTCGTGGCTAGTTTTATGTCAACTTGACACAGCTGGAGTTATCACAGAGAAAGGAGCTCTGTTGAGGAAATGCCTTCATGAGATCCAACTGTAAGGCATTTTCTCAATTAGTGATCAAGGGCCCTTTGTGGGTGGGACCATCTCTGGGCTGGTAATCTTGGTTCTATAAGAGAGCAGGCTGAGCAAGCCAGGGGAAGCAAGCCAGTAAAGAACATTCCTCCATGGCCTCTGCATCAGATCCTGCTTTCTGACCTGCTTGAGTTCCAGTCCTGACTTCCTTTGGTGATGAATAGCAATATGGAAGTGTAAGCTGAATAAACCCTTTCCTCCCCAACTTGCATCTTGGTCATGATGTTTGTGCAGGAATAGTAACCCTGAATAAGACAGTGAGGTAACCCAATCACAAAAGAACACACATGATATGCACTCACTGATAATTGGATATTAACCCAGAAACTTAGACTCCCCAAGATATAATTTATAAAACACATGAAACTCAAGAAGAAGGGAGACCAAAGTGTGGATGCTTAATTCCTCCTTAGAATAGGGAACAAAATACCCATGGAAAGAGTTACAGAGACAAAGTTTGGAGCTGAGATGGAAAAAAGGACCACCCAGAGACTCCCCCACCCGGGGACCCATTCTATATACAACCACTAAACCCAAACACTATTTTATATACCAGCAAGATTTTGCTGACAGGATCTTGATATACAATCTCTTTGCCAGTGACTGTCAAATATAGAAGTAGATGCTCACAGTCATCTATTGGATGGAACACAGGGCCCATAAAGAAGGAGCTAGAGAAAATATTCAAGGAGCTAAAGGGGTTGGCAACCTTATAGGAGGATCAAAAATATGAACCAACCATATTCCTCAGAACTGTGTCTCTAATTGCATATGTAGCAGAGGATGTCCTAATCGGCCATCAATGGGAGGAGAGGCCCTTGGTCTTGTAAGATCATATGCCCCAGTACAGGGGAATTTGAGGGCCAGGAAGTGGGAGTGGGTGGGTTGTGGAGCAGAGTGGGGGTGGGTATAGGGGACTTTTGGGATAGCATTTGAAATGTAAATGAAGAAAATATCTAATAAAAAACAATTTTCCAGAGAACTACTCTTTTTTTCATTGATTCTTTGTATTGCTATATATGATTCTATTTTATTAATTTCAGCCATGAGTTTGATTATTTCCTGCTGTCTACTCCTCTGGCATGTGTTTGCATCTATTTGTTTGAGAGACTTCTGGTATGCTCTTAAGTTCCTAGAATTAGATCTCACTAACTTCTTTAAGAAGGCAAATAATACTAGCACCATTTGCATATGTCTCCTATGTTTGGGTATGTTTTACATTCATTTTTATTGAAAATATAATTTTCTAGAAAGCATACACCTATAAGAATGGCTAGGATAAAAAACACAGGTTACGTCTTAAGCTGTCAAGGATGAATGGAAAACATTCCTCCAGTGCTTGAGGGTATGAAATTTACATAGTTACTTTGGAAAACAATATGGTGGTTTCCCAGAAAATTAGAAATCCATATACCTCAAGACCAAGCCATATCACTTCCTAAGAACAGTCCATCCTATCACAAGCACACTTGCTCAATAATATTCATAATATCCTCAACCTGGAAACAACTTAGATTTCCCTCTACCTAAAAATGGAGAAAGAAAATGTGATACATTTAGAAAATTGAGTACTACTCGTATTTTTAAAACAGTAACATTATGCAATTTGCAGACAAATGGATGGAACAACAAAAACAATCATCCTTAGTGAGGTAACCCATACTTAGATAGTCAAACATGTTTTCTATTCATTCATAAGTGGATAGTGGCTATCAGGTAAAAGACAATTGTGCTACAGTTCACAGACCTTGAGAGCTAAGGAACAAGGTGGGCTTACAGTGAGATGCAAGACTCTCCCAGGGAAGCCAAAATAAAATAGATTTCTCAGGTAGACTGTGGCCAGGTCTGGGAACAGTAGGGACCACATTGAGGGTGTTAGGAAAGGAAAGAGAAAATACTGGGAGAAGTTACTGGAATTGGAAGGGGAATTTTGGTGGCAGGGTGCACAAGATACATGGCAGCAAACATGTGCAGGAACATGTAACTAAGTTATATACAATTTTTTTTGTGTGTGTACCTACTTTGGAAACAGATGATTTCGTCATTTTTCAAGTCGTCAAGTGGATGTTTCTCATTTTCCATGATTTTCAGTTTTCTTGCCATATTTCACGTCCTACAGTGGACATTTCTAAATATTCCACCTTTTTCAGTTTTCCTCGCCATATTTCACGTCCTAAAGTGTGTATTTCTCATTTTCCGTGATTTTCAGTTTTCTCGCCATATTCCAGGTCCTTCAGTGTGCATTTCTCATTTTTCACGTTTTTTAGTGATTTCGTCATTTTTCAAGTAGTCAAGTGGATGTTTCTCATTTTCCATGATTTTCAGTTTTCTTTGATTTTCAGTTTTCTTGCCATACTCCACGTCCTACAGTGGACATTTCTAAATTTTCCACCTTTTTCAGTTTTCCTCGCCATATTTCACGTCCTAAAGTGTGTATTTCTCATTTTCCGTGATTTTCAGGTTTCTCGCCATATTCCAGGTCCTTCAGTGTGCATTTCACATTTTTCACGTTTTTTAGTGATTTCGTCATTTTTCAAGTCGTCAAGTAGATGTTTCTCATTTTCCATGATTTTCAGTTTTCTTGCAATATTCCACGTCCTACAGTGGACATTTCTAAATATTCCACCTTTTTCAGTTTTCCTCGCCATATTTCACGTCCTAAAGTGTGTATTTCTCATTTTCCGTGATTTTCAGTTTTCTCTCCATATTCCAGGTCCTTCAGTGTGCATTTCTCATTTTTCACGTATTTTAGTGATTTCGTCATTTTTCAAGTCGTCAAGTGGATGTTTCTCATTTTCCATGATTTTCAGTTTTCTTTCCAAAGTAGGTACACACACAAAAAAAACACATACGTTGGAAACCGGCATTGTAGAACAGTGTATATCAATGAGTTACAATGAGAAACATGGAAAATGATAAAAACAACACTGTAGAACATATTAGATGAGTGAGTTACACTGAAAAACACATTCGTTGGAAACGGGATTTTTTAGAACAGTGTATATCAATGAGTTACAATGAGAAACATGGAAAATGATAAAAACCACACTGTAGAACATATTAGATGTGTGAGTTACACTGAAAAACACATTCGTTGGAAACCGGCATTGTAGAACAGTGTATATCAAAATAAAAGAAAGAAACTGGGAAAGGGGAGAAACAGAAAGATTGGGGAAAGGCTTCTATGAATATAGGGAAATTTGAAGAACTGGGACATAGCCAGACACATGTTCAAAAGGGGCCCGAGGGTCATTTGTGAAGCTGAAACAAGACTGCTTGAGCCCAGGAGTTAGAGGCCAGTTTGGGTGATATAGTGAGATCCCCATCTCAAATAAATCAGTAAATAAATTTAAACTAAGGTTTCATAAAGCTATATGAAGGCCACAAGCACAAAAAATAAATGGGCCAAATTATTTATCAAAAGATATTGCTAATAAAGACATCAAGACACCCAGATTAAAAACACTGGCTCTACCAAAGGTCTATGAGCATGAACATTAAAGTACATTGCACATATGTCCATATTTCAGTATATATGAAAACTCTCATAAATTAAAAAAAAATTAAAAGCCTATGGATTAGAAAAAAACAAAAGGAAACACAATCGCCTTTAGATGTTGACACTTGGAAGGTTTTTCAAGTTATTTATATTGGTACATATTACCTTTATAGTGACAAATAAGACTCCCAGTACTGCACATTGAGAGAGAGAGAGAGAGAGAGAGAGAGAGAGATAGAACAGGGGTTAATGAATTGAAAGTTAAAGCTAACTGGATCTATAACTACATTTGGCATACTTCTGTTTTCTGACAAGTGTTACTTGGAATTAGGAAAGAGTAAAACTAGAGGAGAATGAAGATGGACTACATAATGAGGTTATGGGAGAATGAGTAGATATATACAGCTGCTGGGGGTGGGGGCATGGGAGAACCTCTAGAAAGTCCCAGAGATCTGGGATGGGGGAGCCTCCCAGGACTCAATGTGTGCTGGGAATCTAGACTTGGGTTTTCGTGTTATCGGAGCAAGCACTTTACTCATTGATCCAACGCTAAATTCCCTTTTTTTTCTTTTTCTTTTTTTCTTCTCTACTTTCTTTTCACTTCACTTTTAAAACTTTTCTACTTCAATATCCTTATTACTTTCCTCATTGATATACACTGTTCTACAAATCCCGTTTCCAACGAATGTGTTTTTCAGTGTAACTCACTCATCTAATCTGTTCTCCAGTGTGGTTTTTATCATTTTCCATGTTTCTCATTGTAACTCATTGATATACACTGTTCTACAAATCCCGTTTCCAACGAATGTGTTTTTCAGTGTATCTCACTCATCTAATACGTTCTGCAGTGTGGTTTTTATCATTTTCGATGTTTTTCATTGTAAGTCATTGATATACACTCTTCTACAAATCCCGTTTCCAACGAATTTGTTTTTCAGGTTAACTCACTCATCTAATATGTTCTACAGTGTAGTTTTTATCATTTTCCTTTAGTGATGCTCAACACTTCCCTATAGCCCAGCAACTCAAGGGCTCAGAATACAAAAGCTTAGTTTAGAACATCCCCTGTTTCACCTGCCTGGCTGCATTTCTCATACCCCAACTGCAGGTCCATGATATCCAGTCCCAAAAAACTACCTGAAAATCTAAATTCAACAGCAAAGTACAAAATATGTTGTAGCAATATATAACCACGATTTTACATCAATGTACAAAGATCCATCCCAATGTATCATTTTTGCCTAGTAGTAGCTCTAATAGTTTGAGTAGATTCAATAATCTGCACTTTATTCCTTTTATTTCTGTATCATTCCTATAAAACCCCTTTTCTTTCCAACATTTATTACTCCTTTGTCCCCCTAACATTAGATAAAAGAGGAAGAAAGATAGGAGAAAGAATAAAAATGTCCGTGAATCTAATCTCCTTTATTTTGTTTCCTAGTGAGACTCTTCCTTATGTATGTTGCCTTAGTCATGATGCTTTATCGGAGCAACAGAAAAGTAATATACAGCTTCTACCTATTCAGTGCTGGGTCTATAAGAAGAGCCACGAGGCCAGGATAATGGGATGCATATGCTTGACCCAGGGCTGCACACAGGCTGGGCAAGCAGTCTATTGACTGAGCTCTATTTGTAGCCCAATCCTTTTCTTAATATAAAAAATTCAAACCATGTCCATCTGTCTACTAAGGAGGCCACAAACAACTGAGACCCAGCTACCATGCAGTCGGCTTCGTCTACCACCAGCAAACTTTCTCTAGCCCCGGAAACCTTGAGGAATATGGTAAGAAAACTGAAAATCATGGAAAATGAGAAATATCCACTTGACGACTAGAAAAATGATGAAATCAATGAAAAACCTGAAAAATGATAAATGCACACTGTAAGACCTGGAATATGGCGAGAAAACTGAAAATCACGGAAAATGAGAAATACACACTTTAGGAAGTGAAATATGACGAGGAAAACTGAAAAAGGTGGGAAATTTAGAAATGTCCACTGTAGGACATGGAATATGTCAAGAAAACTGAAAATCATGGAAAATGAGAAACATCCACTTGACTTGAAAAAATGATGAAATCACTCAAAAACGTGAAAAATAGAAGTGCACACTGTAAGACCTGGAATATGGGGAGAAAACTGAAAATCACGGAAAATGAGAAATACACACTTTAGGAAATCAAATGTGCCGAGGAAAACTGAAAAAGGTGGAAAATTTAGAAATGGCACTCTGCCATTGAGCCACATCCCAAGCCCAGAGCAACAGCTTTCTACACAGATGGGCAAAGTGGTTTCATTATAAATGAGGAGAGGTTTGAACTGATAGAGGATATAGGACTTTCGCTCAGTAGCTCTGCATATTTCAGTACTGTTTTTATTTGTTAGTGGTCTTGGGGATTGAACCCCAGGGCTTTGTACAAGCCAGGTCCAGCTCAGAATGCCCTTCTGGAAATTTGCTGGAAGCTTTATAGCTAGTTTCCTGCATCTTGGCATTCCCAGCTCAGCATTCTCAAGTAACTCCTGCCTTCTGAAGGGAGGATATACAGAACCTCAAAAAAAAGGACATTTTGGGATAACTCTAACCAAGACAGTGAAAGACTTGTATAATAAACCTGTAAAGCATTGAAGAAAGAAATTGAAAAGCATATCAGAAGATGAGAGATTTTTGTGGAAATGGCCATCCAGTCAAATGCAATCTATAGATTTAATTCAAACCCCATGACATTCAACACAATTCTTCACAGAAACTGGAAACAAAACAGCTTCATAAGGAAGCACACACACATACACACACACACACACACACACACACACACACACACACACACACACATACGATAACTTTTTAACATCCCAAATAATAAAAATGTGTCAGTTTTCTAGTTAAATTACAGGTCCTTCAGTGTGCATTTCTCATTTTTCACGTATTTTAGTGATTTCGTCATTTTTCAAGTCGTCAAGTCGATGTTTCTCATTTTCCATGATTTTCAATTTTCTTGCCATATTCCACGTCCTACAGTGGACATTTCTAAATTTTCCGAGTTACACTGAAAAACACATACGTTGGAAACCGGCATTGTAGAATAGTGTATATCAATGACTTACAATGAAAACATGGAAAATGATAAAAACCACACTGTAGAACATATTAGATGAGTGAGTTACAATGAAAAACACATTCGTTGGAAACGGGATTTGTAGAACAGTGTATATCAATGAGTTACAATGAAAAACATCGAAAATGATAAAAACCACACTGCAGAACGTATTAGATGAGTGAGTTACACTGAAAAACACATTCGTTGGAAACGGGATTTGTAGAACAGTGTATATCAATGAGTTACAATGAAAAACATGGAAAATGATACGTGAAAAATGTGAAATGCACACTGAAGAACCTGGAATATGGCGAGAAAACTGAAAATCACGGAAAATGAGAAATACACACTTTAGGACGTGAAATATGGCAAGGAAAACTGAAAAAGGTGGAAAATTTAGAAATGTCCAGTGCAGGACGTGGAATATGGCAAGAAAACTGAAAATCATGGAAAATGAGAAACATCTACTTGACGACTTGAAAAATGACGAAATCACTAAAAAACGTGAAAAATGAGAAATGCACACTGAAGGACATGCAGCTTATCTTTCCCTATGTAGAAATGACACCAGGAAAGCCAATTCGGATGCTCTCATCTACAGAATGAACCAAAATAACCAGGATTTGTGAGGAATGAAAATAACAGCACATATAAAGGTCTGTGTGAGACATATAAGTTCAATTAGCAAGCGATGTTATTTCTAAGTTACACATACTCTGATTTAATTATGACCATTTGCCTCTTAGGATTGTTTTGAGAGTGTTTTTTTGTCTGTTTGTTTGTTTGTTTTGTTTTTTGGTTTTTTTTTTAGGTAATACTTCTCATGGGTATTTAGGCATTTACATATCCCCCACCCACTGTAAACTATTCAATTTTGTTTGCATATTTTGTAATGTGTTAAATGACAACTTTAAAAAAAATCAGAAATCCTTATAAAATTGAAACAAAAACCGAAAACAATAAATATGTCCTTCCTCTAATCTAGTTTGTTGCTGAACAAAATAAAACTGAATCATCTCTGGAAAATATGTGAGGACAGGAATACACTGGAATTTGGTGATCCATATTTTATCACCCTGCAGAAACCCAAGTCCAAGAGAATAAAAGACCTCTATGTAAATGAATACATTAAAATCCAGAAGACTAGAAAGTGGAGAATAGTCTTGAACTCATTGGTACAGGAAACAACTTTTTGGACAAATGACCCATAGCTCAGGCAGTAAGATCAACAATTAATAAATAGGACCTCATGAAACTGAAGAGCTTCTTTAAAGAAAATGACACTATAAATAGGACAAAATTGCAGCCCACAGATTGGGAAAATATCTTCATCAAACCTACATCTGACAGAGAGCTGAAAATCATGTGCTACAGTTCACAGACCTTGAGAGCTAAGGAACAAGGTGGGCTTACAGTGAGATGCAAGACTCTCCCAGGGAAGCCAAAATAAAATAGATTTCTCAGGTAGACTGTGGCCAGGTCTGGGAACAGTAGGGACCACATTGAGGGTGTTAGGAAAGGAAAGAGAAAATACTGGGAGAAGTTACTGGAATTGGAAGGGGAATTTTGGTGGCAGGGTGCACAAGATACATGGCAGCAAACATGTGCAGGAACATGTAACTAAGTTATATACAATTTTTTTTGTGTGTGTACCTACTTTGGAAATTTATAAGCCTTAGAACTTTGAGGGGGCTCAGAAACAGTCTTCAGCTAATAGAAGAGATAACTATTATAATCAAAATACAAATTAATTCAAGGTTCTATCCCAAGTTAACTTGAAACAATTCTTTTATATTTTTAAATATTTTTTATTACATATTTTCCTCAATTACATTTCCAATGCTATCCCAAAAGTCCCCCATAACCTCCCCCCACTTCCCTACCCACCCATTCCCATTTTTTTGGCCCTGGCGTTCCCCTGTACTGGGGCATATACAGTTTGCGTGTCCAATGGGCCTCTCTTTCCAGTGATGGCCGTCTAGGCAATCTTTTGATACATATGCAGCTAGAGTCAAGAGCTCCGGGGTACTGGTTAGTTCATAATGTTGTTCCACCTATAGGGTTGCAGATCCCTTTAGCTCCTTGGGTACTTTCTCTAGCTCCTCCATTGGGAGCCCTGTGATCCATCCAATAGCTGACTGTGAGCATCCACTTCTGTGCTTGCTAGGCCCCAGCATAGTCTCACAAGAGACAGCTACATCTGGGTCCTTTCGATAAAATCTTGCTAGTGTATGCAATGGTGTCAGTGTTTGGAAGCTGATTATGGGGTGAATCCCTGGATATGGCAGTCTCTAGATGGTCCATCCTTTCGTCTCAGCTCCAAACTTTGTCTCTGTAACTCCTTTCATGGGTGTTTTGTTCCCAATTCTAAGGAGGGACATAGTGTCCACACTTCAGTCTTCATTCTTCTTGAGTTTCATGTGTTTAGCAAATGTATCTTATATCTTGGGTATCCTAGGTTTTGGGCTAATATCCACTTATCAGTGAGTACACATTGTGTGAGTTCCTTTGTGAATGTGTTACCTCACTCAGGATGATGCCCTCCAGGTCCGTCCATTTGGCTAGGAATTTCATAAATTCATTCTTTTTAATAGCTGAGTAGTACTCCATTGTGTAAATGTACCACATTTTCTGTGTCCATTCCTCTGTTGAGGGGCATCTGGGTTCTTTCCAGCTTCTGGCTATTATAAATAAGACTGCTATGAACATAGTGGAGCATGTGTCCTTCTTACTGGTTGGGACATCTTCTGGATATATGCCCAGGAGAGGTATTGCTGGATCCTCCGGTAGTACTATGTCCAATTTTCTGAGGAACCACCAGACTGATTTCCAGAGTGGTTGTACAAGCCTGCAATCCCACCAACAATGGAGGTATGTGCACAGGGGAAATATTCCTGAATAGAACAGCAATGGCTTATGCTGTAAGATCGAGAATTGACAAATGGGACCTCATGAAACTGCAAAGCTTCTGCAAGGCAAAAGACACCATCAATAAGACAAAAAGATCACCAACAGATTGGGAAAGGATCTTTACCTATCCTAAATCAGATAGGGGACTAATATCCAACATATATAAAGAACTCAAGAAGGTGGACTTCAGAAAATCAAATAACTCCATTAAAAATGGGGCTCAGAACTGAAAAAAAGAATTCTCACCTGAGGAATACCGAATGGCAGAGAAGGACCTGAAAAAATGTTCAACATCCTTAATCATCAGGGAAATGCAAATCAAAACAACCCTGAGATTCCACCTCACACCAGTCAGAATGGCTAAGATCAAAAATTCAGGTGACAGCAGATGCTGGCGAGGATGTGGAGAAAGAGGAAACAATTCTTATCACAGGAGTTAATAAATTACTCTGGAATTCCTAGAGGACATATTTTTCTCCTTCAATACTTTTGCATATGTACCACCTATAACTTCTGCTAAATAAGTCTTTCATATCTTATTGTGGTTTGGTAAGAGAACTACTGCATTATTACAAATGTGTATTGGTTTTGTATGAAAAGTACAAACCATAGCATTTACAAAATTAGGAATCTTAATCATAAAAGAATGAAGTGTATTTTAGCATTACATATTGCTTGACAGATCAGTTTATAATCTCATTCATACAAGATGGGTTTTTTAAACAAACAAATCATTTATCCTTTAAACTGTAATTGCACAGGACTTTTTCTTTTTTAATCCGTAAATATTACTATTTTACAAGTGATGCTATTTGACATGGATGAAAACAAGAACAGACTCTCAATATTTCAATATATTACATGGGAGAATTATACATCTATGTGAACACACATGTATACATACAAACACAGAGTCTATTTAGCATAAAACTAATACTGAGAAAAAATAAAAGAAACCAAACATTTTCCAAGAGGGAAACATAGTTGGCACCTTCTAAAACTGGCTTGTAGACAGGCATCTATGTTAAGAGAATTTACTATTCAAAAAAAAAAAAAAAAACTCAATTTGATTCTTACCACTCACATGATATTGTTATAAAAACATCTGAAATTCCAGTTTCAAAGGATCTGACAATGGCTTCTGGGTGCACTTGTAAATATGTGGTAGACATATACACACTCAGGAACAGAGTCATACATATGAAATTGAATTAAATAATGTATATTTTTTTAAATAGAAAAGGCTTTCATTTTCTCCTCTGTGATGAAAGACAATGAAATGTGCTCAAATACACCACTGTAAGTCATAGAGATCCCAAACCAAATACATAAAGCTTATATTTCATTTTGCTCATCCTCTTCTTTTTTTTTTTTAAGTGACAATGTATCAGATTAAATACATCTGCTTTCTAGGCAGAACTCGCTTAAAAGTTCTTTTATTCTGAGGAAGGTAGTGCAGGAATCACTAATTAGGAAGCACTGTTCAGCCTTTTGCACTTACTTTCATCTTGTGTGGACATTAATAGCCATCCTTGAAATTTCAGCTTTTTTCTATTCATCAAAGAGAAGCTGGGGGCTGGGAGCTCACTAGAGACTAAAGGACCATACTGAACTCAAGTAATTTGAACACAAAGAAAAAAAAAGTCCCCAGATTCTGAGAGGCCCTAAAGACTAATTTTTCCATTGTGTTTATGAGTTCAATATAGTTTCCACTAAGATTTAGTCACTTGTTTTTCTTTGCTATGGTCTAAAGTAGCAACAGTTGAATACCAATTCTACTTCCTCTGATTTGGGGAATACCTGACCTAGGTTCAAGTATTTTAAGCAGACACTCGTTCCTTGTTCCTAAGCTTATATAATTTAAAAAGTGGTGAGAATTGGAACAAAAATTAATCCACATTCTACAACTGACTCCCTGCTTGGAATTTATTTCTGTGTGTGCTGTAAGAACTTCAATAACATGTCAAATGAAAGCTCATTGTCTTCTACTGTAAAAGTTTTTAATTTTGTTTCTTCTCTTTTTCTCATGCAGGGTAGAGTAACTTTCTAACTAATTAGTTTAACTTAGAGAACTTAGCCAATCTTTACAAAAGTTTTGATTTGAATTTTCATTTGAATTATTACATAAAAAATTAGGTAACATTTCTAATGATGTCTGAAATTCTACTTGTATTTCTTTTCTCAGCTGTCCTCAGACATTGCCATTGTTTTCCATTTTTTGAGTATTCCAAGTACAATACATAGATGCTTTTTGAGCTTACTAGTTAGAAGAACAGTTGAGGTAGGTTTATTTCTGAAGTTCCTACATGTACAAAAGTGAAGATCAAGTGTACATGTACCCATAAAGTCAGTTTTTCAATCTAAGTTATCATGTAAATGGAATCCAGTCGTGTTTGAGTGGATTGTGTGTTAGGTCCAGTTTTTTCATGTGATTTAACTCTACCATGTTTAGTTTTTGTCTGGATAACATGTGTATTCATGAGAGGGTCTATAAAGTTATCCACTATCACTACATTAATTAATATATAGTTGCTATTTATTACTATTAATATGTAATACCCTGCTAATAAAAATTTTAGATGTATTTTCTTTCATTAAATTTGGAATACTTGTGCTTAGTGCATAAATATCCAGAACTGTAATGTTTGTTGAATTTTTTCTTTAATCAGTATAGATTTTCCTATCTGCTTATTCATTTCCATTTGAAGTTTACTTTGTCAGATATTGAAATAGCTAACCCTGATTGCTTCATATTTCTGTTTCCTTAGAATAATTTTCCAACCTTTTACAGTAATGGGAAGTGTGTTCTGTATGCCTCTTGCTCCTAAATAGACATCTTATTCTTTACATTGAGGATTTTTTCCTCATGTTTTTGTTAAAAATATTTTCTTGTGTCATTATTCTGGATTTCTTATTCTGATTCTTATTTCCACAATATTATTCATAAATTTCATAATTTCATATTGTTCTAGCTTTTCTGAATGCATTGTGTCTGGATTATTTATTTAGATTTTATGTTTTCTTTAACTGAGCTATTCTTTTTTTCTACCATGTTTTCCAAACCTGAAAGTCTCTATTCCATGACTCTTAATATGCTGATGAGCTTTGCTTCTGAACTTTTTGTTTGAATTCCTGAATTTTTCTTTCAAATTTATCTAAATTTGGCTTTCCTTTAGTTTCCATTAGATTATATTTTTTTGTCAAATTCTGCATTTTATAACATGATTTCCCCCTATTTCATTCAATTGTTTATTTTAATTTTTACAATATTCATTGTGAAATTTATTCAGACACTATTCATAGGCTATTTAATATTCTTGAACATATTCATAATTGCTGTTTTGAAGTGTTTGTCTTGTACATATGTTTAAGCACTTCTTCTCTTAAGACATTTTAAAATAGGTTTGATGGCACCTGGAGAAAACATATAGTCATATAGTCTTGTTTTTCATGTATGTGTTTTTGTGCTAGGATTTATACAACTGGCAATACGAAGGTTATCATACATCTCGATGTTGACAACTAATCTCATCATTCAGGAAAGGTGATTGATTCTTTTATATTGATGTTGCTCTGATATGACAGGCTGTAGAACACAAGAATGATTGTTTTTCAGTCTTGGGTTACTCTGGGTTTCAGAGTTCAGGCTCCATTTCCAGATGTGAATATTTGTTGGAAGTGTGTGTTCTGACACCAAAGAGTTCCAGACTTAAGTAGGAATCCAGAGAGGCTTGTAGGAAGACACAAGGGACTGACTCTGGAATTCTCTTTTAAAAAGTACTTGTTGTCTCTGTTTAATGAAGGTAGTAGAGTCATACATAAGAGTATTCAGATTTCTGGTAGTCTGAAAGTGAATGATATAGGCTACATGTATGGGACGAGGTGGGCCGGAATACTCTGGATAATCTAGAAATGAAGTAGGGAATAGACAGGCATGCTGGTCCCAGCCAAGCGTAGCAAATGTGTGACTATGAAAATATTTCAGTAAGTTACCAAAAAGTCACAAACAAACAAAGATTGGCCAGATAGTATAGGTAATTTGGTTGCTGTGGAAATGGTAAGGGATGAGTATACATACCATGAAGTAGTAGCTTTAGAGCCTCCTTAACTATATATCACTCAGGTTGTCTTCCTGCCTTAATGGATTCTCATTCTTAGACCTTTTTGTTACATGTTCCTTCTTCTATATAGTTCAAATATTTAAAGTAAATGATTTAAGCTTAGAGAACTTTTCTTAAGCTCCTATGTATTCTACCATGTGATGATTTCCACTCTAATTGTATCATTGACAAACTGACATTATTTAAGACTGTACAAATCCTTGAAAATCTAGATTCATGTAACTACTATCCTACCCAATACATATGTTTTCACATCTAGTAAAGTTGATATAATAAGATAACCTATATCTTTGATTCAAGTTCAGGTTGCCACATTTTCCACTAAATATGTCTCCCTGGAAAAAACTGAACAACAACAACAACAAAATTAAGAATCATCATGACCCAGTGTCAGGCCACCTTGTGTGCAAACTCAACAAACAGTCCCATGGTCCCCAGAAGACTCTCCATTCCCTAGATGCTCTAGCTTAAGTAGGATCTTAAGATCACTGGTGAATAGAGCACAACATCTTTTTCAACACCACAGGGAGTGGCTGAGACCAGGGCACAGGAACTCCGCCCAACCAGTAGCTCAGGTTCTTTATTGGCAGCACTGGCCTACCTTGGTTGCGATCGCAGCTGAAAGTCCCATGGTCCCTCAGAGGAGCTACCACTACCAGGAACTGTAACACACCTAGGGTCCAGGGATTCCAGGAGCTTGGTCACCCCAGGATCTCAGGGTCTCAGAGGAAGTTTGATTTCCACAAACTCTGACTCCAGAATCTCAGCATCACAGGATCTGAGAATCACAGGCTCACAGAGAAAGCTGGACTCTGAGGAGTTCTGACTCAGCTAGGATAACAGGAAAGACAAGCTCCAATCAGATATAGAGGACAGACACTACCTCAGAGTAAAATGCTGGAAAACAATTCTCCAAGAAAATGGCGCCAAGAAACAGGCTGGAGTAGATATTCTAACTTCAATTAAAATAGACTTTCAACCTAAAGTTATCAAAAAAGATATGGAAGGACACTTCATACTCATCAAAGTGAAAAATCTACCAAGAAGAACTCTCAATTCTGAACATCTATGTTCCAAATGCAGGAGCATCCACTTTCATAAAAGAAACTTTAGTAAAGCTCAAAGCACACATTGCACCACACACAATAATAGTGGGGCACTTCAACAACACTCTTTTCATCATCTGGACAGAGACACAGAGAAACTAACAGAATTTATGAAACAAATGGATTTAACAGATATCTATAGAACATTTTATCCTAAACAAAACAGATACCTTCTTCTCAGCACCTCATGGTACCTCTTCCAAAACTTACCATATAATTGGTCACAAAACAGGCCTCAACAGATACAAAATTATTGATATAATCCCATGCATCCTATCAGATCACCATAGACTAAGGCTGATCTTAATAACAACATAAATAATAGAAAGCCCACATACACGTGGTAGCTGAACAACACTCAACTCCATGATAACTTGATCAAGGAAAAAAAAAGAAAAGAAAGAAAGAATGAATGAAATGCAAGACTTTTTAGAGTTTAATGAAAATGAAGTCACAACATACCCAAAATTTTGGGATACAATGAAAGCAGTCCTAAGAGGAAAATTCTTAGCTCTGAGTACCTCCTAAAAGAAACTGGAGAAAGCATATACTAGCAGCTTGACAACACACCTGAAAGCTCTAAAACAAGAAGAAGCAAATTCTTCCAAGAAGATTAGATGGCAAGAAATATTCAAACTCAGAGCTGACATCAATCAGGTGGAAACAATAAGAACTATACAAAGAATCAAGCAAACCAGGAACTGGTTCTTTGAAAAAAAAAAACAGCAAAAAACAGATAATCCCTTAGACAGATGAACTAGAGTGTGCAGAGACATTATTATAATTAATAAAATCAGAAATAAAATGGAGACACAACAGCTGAAACTGAGGAAACAAAAAAAAATCATTGAATCCTGCTACAAAAAGCATATACTCAACCAAACTGGGAAACCTGGATGAAATGGACAATTTTCTAGACAGATACCAGGTACCAAAGTTAAATCCAGATCAGATTAAGGATCTAAACAGTCCCACAACCCCTAAAGAAATAGAAACAGTCATTAAAAAGTCTCTCAACCAATCAACCAATAAAACAGGATCTGATGGATGTATGGCAAAATTCTATCAGACCTTCAACGAAGACCTACTACCAATACTCCTCAAACACTTCCTCAAAATAGAAACAGACAGTAAATATGAAGCCACAATTCTCTGAAACCTAAACCTCAGAAAGACCCAACAAAGAGAACTTCAGATCAATTTCCCTAATGAATATTGATGTAAAATTACTCATGAAAATTCTTACACACCAAATCCAAGAACACATTAAAAAGATCATCCATCCTGATCAAGTTGGCTTCATCCCACGGATGAAGGGATGATTCAATATACAGAAATCCATCAACATAATCTACTATATAAACAAACTCAAAGAAAGAAAACATATGATCATCTCATTATATGCTAAGAAAGCATTTGACAAAATCCAACATCCCTTCAAGATAAAAGTTTTGGAAAGATCAGGAATCTAAGGTCCATACATAAACATAATACAAGCAACATGCAGCAAACCAGTAGCCAACATCAAACTAAATGTAGAGAAACCTGAAGCAATCCCACTAAAATCAAGGACTAGACCAGGCAACCCACTCTCTTCCTACCTATTCAATATAGTATGTGAAGTCATAACCAGAGCAATTAGACAACAAAAGAAGATCAAAGGGATACAAATTGGAAAGGATGAATTCAAAATATCACTATTTGCATATGATATTATACTATACATAAGTGACCCCAAAAAATCCAACAGAGAACTTCTAAACCCGATAAACAACTTTAGCAGTGTAGCCAGATATAAAGTTAAAACAGGCTGAGAAAGAAATTGGGGAAACAACCCCCTTCATTAAAGTCACAAATAATATAAAATTACTTGGTGTGACTATAACTAAGCAAGGGAAAGATCTGTATGATAAGAAACTCAAGTCTCTGAAGAAAGAAATCGAAGAAGATCTCAGCAAATGGAAATATCTCTCATGCTCATGGATTGGCTGGATTAATATAGTAAAAATGGCCATCTTGCCAAAAGAAATCTACAGATTCAATGCAATTTCCATCAAAGTTCCAACCCAATTCTTCATAGATTTAGGAAGAGCATTTTCCAAATTCATCTGGAATAACAACAACAAAACAAACAAACAAACAAACAAACAAAAACAAACAAACAAACAAAAAACATGATAGTGAAAACAATGCTCAACAATAAAAGAACTTCTGGTGGAATCATCATTCCTGACCTCCAGCTGTACTACAGAGCAATTATGATAAAACCTTCATGGTATTGGTACACTTACAGGCAGGTAGATCAATGGAATAGTGTTGAAGACCCAGAAATGAACTCACACACATATGGTCACTTGATTTTTGACAAAAAGCTAAAACCAACCAATGGAAAAGAGACAGAATTTTCAACAAATGGTGATGGCTCAACTGGCAACTTGCATATAGAAGAATGCTAATCAATCCATCCTTATCTCCTTGTACAAAACTCAAGTCCAAGTGGATCAAGGACCTTCCTATAAAACCAGAGACACTGAAACATAGAGGAGAAAGTGGGGAAAAGGATAAAACCTATAAGCAGAGGGGGAAAAAATCCTGAACAGAACACCAATGTCTTGTTCTGTAAGATCAGAGCAGGGGGAGGGTATAAGGAACTTTTGGAATAACATTTGAAATGAAAATGAAGAAAATATCTAATAAAAAATGTTTTTGAAAAAAATAAAAAAATAAATGTAGCTTAACATAAACTGGAGAGCAAACCAACAAGAATCATTCCTCCATGATTTCTGCTTCAACCTCCTGCCTTAAGTTCCTTCCTTAGCTGCCCTCAGTGATGGACTATAACATGTAAGAAGAAATCAACCCTTTCACCCCCCCCCATAAAAGAATCGACAAATTGGACCTCGTAAAATTGCAAAGCTTCTTGTAGGCAAAGGACACTGTTAATAAGACAAAAAGTCAACTAACAGATTGAGAAAAGATCTTTACCAATCCTAAAGCAGATAGAGGGCTATTATCTAATATATACAAAGAACTCAAGAAGTTAGATTCTTGAGAACCAAATAACCCTATTAAAAATGGGGTACAGAGCTAAACAAAGGATTTGCAAATGAGGAATACCGAATGGCTGAGAAGCACCTACAAAATTGTTCAACATCCTTAGTCATCAAGGAAATGCAAGTCAAAACAACCCTGAGATCCCACCACGCACCAGTCAGAATGGCTAAGATCAGAAACTCAGGTGACAGCAGATGCAGTCAAAGATGTGGAGAAACAGTAAAACTCCTCCATTGCTGGTGGGATGGCAAGCTGGTACAACCACTCTGTAGATTTGTTTGGCAGTTTCTCAGAAAATTGGACAAAGTACTACCTGAGGACCCAGCAATACCACTCCTGGGCATATACCCAGAATATGCTCCAACATGCAATAAGGACACATGCTTCACTATGTTCATCATAGCCTTATTTATAAAAGCCAGAAGCTAGAATGAAACCATATATCCTTCAGTAGAGGAATAGATACATTTACACAATGGATTACTACTCAGCTATTTAAAACAATGAATTTATGAAATTCTTAGACAAATGATGGATCTGGAGGATATTATCCTGAGTGAGGTAACACAAGCACAAAAGAACACATATGATATGCATTCACTGATACGTGGGTATTAGCCCAGAATCTCCGAATACCCAAGATACAGTTCACAAACCACATGAAGCTCATGAAGTTGAAGACCAACATGTGGATTCTTGGATCCTTCTTCGAAGTGGGAACAAAACACCCATGGAAGGAGTTAAAGACACAAAGTTGGAGCAGAGACTGAGATTGCCGCATCTGGGAATCAATCCCATATACAATCACCAAACCCAGACACTATTGTGGATGCCAACAAGTGCTTGCTGACAGGAACCTCATATAGCTAGCTGTCTTCTGAGAGGCTCGGCAAGTGCCTGACAAATACAGAAGTGGATGCTCACAGCCATCCATGGGACTGATCTCAGGATACCCAATGAAGGAGCTAGAGAAAGGAGCCAAAGAGCTGAAGGGGTTTGCAGCCCCATAGAAGGAACAACAATGTGAACTAACCAGTGCCCCCAGAGCTCCGAAGGACTAAACCACCAAGCAAAGAGTACACATGGAGGGAATCATGGCTTCTACTGCATATGTAGCAGAGGCTAGTCGGGCAACAATGTGAGAAGAGACTCTTGGTCTTGTGAAGGCTCTATTCCCCAGTGTAGGGGAATGCCAGGGCCAGGAAGCAGGAATGTGTGGGTTGGTGAGCAGTGGGAGGTGGGTGGAGGATAAGGAGTTGGAGGCGAAACCAGGAAAGGGGATAACATTTGAAATGTAAATAAGGAAAATATCTAATAAAGTCACAAAAAAAGAAAGAAAAGAAAAGAAAAGAAAAGAAGAAATTATCATCATCATTATTACTTAATGTTTCCCATATACCAATCATGAATATGGCCATGTTGAATCAATATTGAAAATGCATTGGAGCTATTCCTTAGTGATTGCTATAGTCCTGGACTAATTCCATGTCATTCTTCACTGAAGAAGAAAGGTAACATTTAAGAAAATTTGCTTCTTTCAAGAGTATTCACTCAAATTATGCAAAAAACAATCGAGATTAATTTTATACTGTAATTAATCTAATTCGCCTATCTTGATAATTAGTTACTTTGATTCACAAATTAAAGACCTTTTATAATCCATTAATTACCTGAAGAATTCTTTAACCTGTTTTTGTTTTTTTTTTTAAAGATTTATTTATTTACTATATATAAGTACACTGTAGCTATCTTCAGACACACCAGAAGAGGGCACCCAGTCTTGTTACAGATGATTTTGAGCCACCATGTGGTTGCTGAGATTTGAACTCAGGACCTTCATAAGAGCAGTTGGTGCTCTTACCTGCTGAGCCATCTCACCAGCCCTCTTTAACCTGTTTAAATTTTTTATTTATTGAAAATTATTTTTCCTCATATAAAAATATCTGCTATTTTTCTCCTCTCTCAACTCTTCCCAGATCATCCGCTTCAACTCTCCTATTCAGGATCTAGCCCTTTCCATCTCATTTAACAACGTATCTAAAGATAATAACAGATAAAAGAAATACAGTAAGATAAGTAAATAAACAAACTTGAATAGGACAAATTAAACAAACAGAAGGAAAATAAGAAAGGAAATGTCACAAGATATACAAACAAAAGCATACCTGTTCAGGTTGGGTCTTTTGTTATATATTGTAATGCTGAATATGGGTCCCCAAATCCTGGTTTTCCCCAGGGATTAGAAAATCTGCATGAACACATAGTAATTCCATGTGACTTTAACTCCTTAATTTAATACTATTGGCTGAATAAATGCTGACAGCCTATAACCAGGCAGAAGAGAACTAGGTGAAGATTCTGTTCCCAGGTTTAGGATCTGAGAAGACACCACAAGGAGGAAGAAAGGAGAGAAAGAAGATGGAGTGAGAAGATAATGAGTAGGTGAATCACAAAAACATGGCTATGAGTGATGGCCAGTTGGAATAAGAGCAGGATAGGTGGAACGTAGTTAGTCATATCTTGGGGTTTTTGTCAGGGAAACAGTCATAATAGCATAGAGTATAGATATATGCCCAACTTTACCTCTGATTAAGGCTTATTATAAGTATAAAAGTTGTATGTCTTTTATCTGGGAACTGTAAGATCAAAGGTGGGATAGAAACCCCCATTTGAGATTAAATACTTACCACAACATATACCTGTCCATAAGCATAGATATCATATGAAAACACAGAACTGAAATCTATAACATATATGAAAAACCATAGGGTTAAAAGATTAAATTATAAATAAATAAATAAATAAATAAATAAATGTAAAATTAAAATCCAAATATAAATGTATAATTATTAAAAACAAAACAAAGCAGAGCAAAGCAAAGCAAAACAAAAAGCCCTGAGCTGACCTGAGAGTGTGATGGAAATAATTTCCAAAAATGTTATTGACTTAATTTCTGTTGGCCATCTATGTCTGGGCATGTAGCTTACCCTTAAGAATAGTTTGTTGTGGACTGGAGAGATGGCTCAGCCATTAAAGGCTAGGCTCACAACCAAAAATATAAGAATATTTTATTGTCCCAATGAGATTGCCTAAGAAAAACTATGTTTTTTTTGAAAAATGTTTATCATTGGAGAGAGGTTCTGAGTTGCACTAGGATATCTTGCAGGCAAGATATTCCATTGTACATTGAATGATTCATAGCTGGTTAGGGGTTAATGTTTCTCCATTGGTAGTTTGCAGTACCAAGAATACTAGCCAGTAGTAGTGAAGGTTCTACATAGGCAGCATATTGAAGTTTCCATGTGCAACAAATTATGTGCTATAATGGCTACTCTCAGTTGTCAACGTGAATCTATCTGGAATGAACTACAGTTCAAAAATGGATGGCATACCTGTGACCTGGAATTAAGGCGAAAGACATCAATTTGGATCCAGATCTTGAAATCGAAATCCATAAATTCTTAATATAGACCAACATGTTCGTTTAATGCAGATCTTGAGGCCCACCATTTTTCTGAGCCATACTTTCTGCTGGAGGCCTCTGTAAACACAATGGAAGAACAAAGGGTTCATTCTTCCCCAGTTTATTCTTACTTTCCAGCAGCCTGGTGGCTGGTTGGCCTCATTTAACCACTTTCTCCATGAAAAGGATGTTTAGCTCTTACTGGAGTATATAATTATTTTTGGTTTGGATTTGCCCTTCCCACAATAATGCTTCTGCCAAAACCACCATCTGTGGTCTTACAGAATGACTTACCTGCCACCATACTATTCCAAAGTGTTTTGCTTCTGACAAAGGAACTTATTTCACAGCTATAGCAGTGTAAACTTGGGCCTTTAATCATGGAATCCACTGTTATTATCATGTTCTCCACCATCCGGAAACATGTGGCCTGATAGAAAGATTGAATAGGCTTTTGAAAACCCAGTTAAAATTCCAATTATGTAGCATCAATATGGAAAGATGGAACATGTTTTTTATAGGAAGGGAGTATATGTTTTGAATCAACTTTCTTTATATGGTACAATTCCTCCTATATTCCAAAAATTAAGGGTTGCCAAAGGGAAGAGTTCAATGCCATATCACTTCTAGTGATCTGCTAGGAAAGTTTTTGGTTCCTGTTCCTGCAATCATAACTTCTACTGACCTAGAAGTTATGGGTCACTGACCTGCAGAATGAGGGATATTATGGTTGAAAGGGCTAAATGGAAGACTTTAGATTTGCCTCTGCCAGAGAAAATAGTGAATCAAAAACAGTATTGTATCCCTGGATAAACTGTAGAAATTAGTGCCAACATAAAAATGTATAAGATGTAGGTGATGTGGTTCCTATCACGTTTCCCTTAGTTTTCATATCTGGTCAGTTCAGAAGACAGATGTATCATGAAGAATGATTGTTGACTATCAAATAATAAATTAGGTAGTAACTCTATTGCAGCTGATATACCAGATGTGGTGTTGCTACTTTAGCAAATTAATATCTCTTCTTATAGACTTTATGCAGCTATTGATCTGGCAAATACCTTTTTCTCAGTACCGGTCCATATGGACCTCCAGAAGCAATTTGCTCTCAGATGGCAAGACCATCAGTATATATTTACAGATTTACCTCAAGGATATATTAACTCTGCTGCTCTGTAACTTAGTTAGAAGAGATTTTGAGGAACTGCCAAACTGATTTCCAGAGTGGTTGCACCAGCTTGCAATCCCACCAGCAATGGAAGAGTGTTCCTCTTTCTCCACATCCTTGCGAATAAATGCTGTCACCTGAATTTTTGATCTTAGCCATTCTGACTGGTGTGAGGTGGAATCTCAGGGTTATTTTGATTTTCATTTCCCTGATGACTAAGGATGATGAACATTTTAGGAGCTTCTCAGCCACTCAGTATTCCTCAGTTGAGAATTCTTTGTTTAGCTCTGTACCCCAGTTTTTAATAGGGTTATTTGGAGATCTTGATTGTCTGCAACTTCACAAAATATCACACTGTTGCACTATATTGTAGATATTATGCTAATTGGACCACGTGGTGACAGCAACCACTTTGGACTCTTTGGAAACACATATACATATTAGAGAATAGGAAATAAATCCAACAAAAATTCAAGGATATTCTACCTCAGGTATTTTGGGAAGTCCAATGGCAAATAGGTGAATCACTGAAGAATTATTTGGGATTTGGAGAAAGATTCCCATTGTCTGTTGACAACTCTGCAGATGAAAAACAGGTTTGGTGCCTGCTATTGTGCCTTAGTAGAAACTAAATATTTGACCAATAGCAACCATGCGACCTGATTTACCTATCAGAACCTTGGTGTTATCAGACCTACCAAGTCATAAAGGACATGAATATCAGCAATTAATAATCAAATGGAAGTCGTATATACACAGTGAGACCCGAGGAGGTCCTGAAGGCACAAGCAAGTCAGTAGGCAGCATCCCTCCATGGTTTCTGTTACATCCAGCCCTTATAATCCGCCACTGCTTGAGTTTCTGTCCAGACTTTCTTCAGTGATAGATCGCGATCTAGAAGTATAAGCTACATAAACGCTTTACTCTCCAACTTTCTCTTTGGTCATGGTGTTTTGCCATAAAAAGTTAAACCTTGACTACTATATGTGTTATTTTTATCAATAAGACCCTGTTGTTAGTTCATTGATATCAACCCATAGCCTGAGTGATTGGAGGGTTCACGGGGGACTCTTTTGCTAATAACTCAATTTGATGTAACCCATTCCCAGTACTGAACTGTCATTTGATGATGAGAGATGTTGAATTGTGACACTTCTTCTCTTGTTATTTGGTGATTTCATTATGATCACTTCCATATGTGTATATAATCATATAATTTAGGAAATGTCTGCTACATTAGGTTCCCATGTGAACCTTCAAATAATCTTGAACTTCAGCTGTCTTTTCCAACATTCTCCCCCTTCCCCATATTCTATAATCTCCTCTTTGATCCTCTTGTTGTGCATTCCTTATTATGCATAACTCTCTATTATATTTTCTGTTCTTAGGGAGATCTGTCCCTCATCCTAGATCCTTACTCTTCACCTAACTTCTGAGGTTCTATGGATTGTAGTTTATTTATTTTGTACTTAATGCCCAATACTGCATATAAATTAATTCTATGTAGTGTATTTAGTATTCTGATTCTGAGTTATGTCACTCAGGATGAATTTTTAGCTCTATCTATTTACCTGTGAGTTTCATTATTCAAACTTTTCACATCCAAATAATATTTCATTGTAAAATATACATTTTCTTTATCCATTCATTCATTGATGGACATCTAGTTTCTAATTCTTTACTGTTATGATTAGAGCACAAGTATACATGGATGAGCAAGTTTCTCTGGACTAGGAAGAAGTATCTTTTAGTAATATGCCACAGAGTAGCTCAGTTTGATATTGGGGTATATTGATTACCATCTTTTTGAGGAACCCCCCAACTTATTTCCACTGTGGATTTAAAGTTTTAATGTCAAATGGATAGTCTTCCTTTTAGTCTATCTTCTGCCCAGCATGAATTGTCATTTGTTTTATTGATCCTGGTCACTCAGAGTAGTGTGATATGAAATTTCAAAGTAGCTTTTATTCTCATAAAAGTCCCTTATGACTAGGTATGTTGAAAATTTCTTTAAGTGTCTCTCAGCTATTTGTTTTCTTGTTTTGAGTACTCTCTTCATAGATCTGTGCCATAATTTTAATGGATTTTTTTTATTTTCTTGATGTAGTGATATATAATTTGGATAGTAGCCTTCTATCAAATGTATAGTTGGCAAACTCTTTTTCTATTCTTTGTGCTGCCACATTTTCATAATGATGGTATCCTTTGACTTATAGAAACTCTTCAGGTTCATCAAATCACATATATTAACTGTTAATTATAGTGCCTGTACTAATAGTGTCCTTATAGAAATTCTTATTCTGTGTCCATGAATTTAAGGTTATTGTTATCTTTCCCATATTAGATTCAGTATATCTGGTCTTATGCTGAGGTTTTTGATACATTTGGAATTGAGTTTTATGCAGAGTAATAGTATGAAATCTATCTGTATTCTTCCACATACAGGCATGCATGTGATTTGACCAACATATTATGTTAAATATGCTGTATTTTTCCTAGATTATATTTATTGAATTTTTATCAAATGCAAGTATCCAAAGAGTATAGATTTATGTCTATGTGTTTTAAATTTGACTGTATTAATCAGTGTATTTGCATTTGTGCCAAGAACAAGATGTTGTTACTTTATTGCAGTATTTTGTTACTTTTTTATTACTTTAGTCCTGTAGTACCAGTTGCAGATGCTTATACCTACAGAAGTCCTCTGATAATTCAGAATTGTTTTAGCTATTCTATATTTTTTTTGTTTTTTCTAACTTCTCTGTTTATCTGTGTAAGTATATGTTTCCATATGAAGCTGAAAATTGTCCTTTTATATTCTTTGAAGAATTATGTTGGATTTTTCATAATCTGTTTTGATAGGGTCATGATATTTTACTATACTGATCTTAATAATCCATGCACATGAGAGACCTTTGCATTTTCTGATATCTTTTCAATTTCTTTAAAGTCTTAAAGTTTATATATATATATATATATATATATATATATATATATATATATATATAATATTTCACATGCTTGGTTAGAATTACTTCAAGATATCTTTTTTCTAGCTATTGTGAAGACTGCTGAGTTCTTTCTCACCCCTATTGTAATTATATATCGCGATGTCATTGTTTTTTCTGATTATATTTTGTATCCTGCTACTTTGCTGAAAGTGCTTATCAACTGGAGGGGATTGGAGGATCACTTGTTTCTACGTTAGTAGAACGGCTTTGAGGTTCTATTACTTTAAGTGGATGATTGTTATGGACTTGTTGCAAACTGCCTGTTTTATGCTGAGGTATGAGGCTTATATCCCTAATATTATTAGGACTTTTATCAGGTTGGGGTGTTGGATTTTGTCAAAGGATATTTTTTACTTCTAAAGAAATTATGATATCATTTCTTGTTTTTCAGATAGTTTTCAGATGTAATCTTCAGGAAGATTACATTTATTGATTTGTATATGTCGAAGGACTACTGCATCTTTGGAATGAAGCTAACTTGATTGTGGTAGATGATCTGTATGATATTTCCTTATTGACTATATTACTATGGGCCCTGTCTATATACTGGAGGTGTTCTCTTAAGGGTCTCTCTCCCCTCTGTTGGGAATTTCGAGGAAGGTCACCCCCATTGAGTCCTGAGAATCTCTCACATCCCAGGAATCTGGGACATTCTAGAGTTTCAAACTTCCCTACCTCTCACATCCAACATAAAGAAGGTAACCACTTATACCCAAGAAAACATAAGAAATAAATTCATCCACACCAGCACAAGAGAAAAAAAGATTCTCTCTCTCTCTCTCTCTCTCTCTCTCTCTCTCTCTCTCTCTCTCTCACACACACACACACACACACACACACACACATACACACACACACAAATACACACACACACACAAACACATACACAGTACTACAGCCAACATCAACATAACAGGAACTAACAGTCATTGGTCATTCCTATTTCTTGACATCAGTTGACTCAATACTCCTCATAAAAAGGCACAGGTTAACAGAGTGGATTCACAAAGAGGTTCTATCGTTTTGCTGCATATGAGAAACATATCTCAGGAACAAAAATAGTCAAAATTAGACCTTGCTTCAGAGTAATTGTCTGCAAAAGGGATTTATAAGAAAATTGACCCAATCAACAGGCTTGTATAGCTATTTTAATATCAAATAAAATAGATTTCCAACCAAAATAAACCAAAAGAGTTATAGAAGGATACTCCATACTCATCGAGGAAAAATCTACCAAGATGGTGACACAGTTCTGAGCATCTATGTCCTAAATTCAAAGGCACAATATTCTTTTTTTTTAACATCTTCTGATTCCTGGCGCTGGTATTCCCCTACACTGGGGCATAGAGCCTTCACAGTACCAAGGGCCTCTCCTGCCATTGACATTCTTTAAAGAAACAATATTAAAATTGAAATCACACATTGAACCCCACACATTAATAGTGGGAGACATCAACATCGCAGCCTCCAAAATTGACAGGTCATCCAGACAGAAACTAAACAGAGAAATAATGAAACAGGTTATGAATCACGTGTACCTAACATATATCTACAGTATATTTCACCCAAATGCAAAAGATTATACTTTCTCCTCAGCACCCCAGAGAACATTTTCCTAAATTGACCATATAATCAATCACAAAGCATGTCACAACAGATAACAATAAAATTGAAAACAAAAAACAAAACCAAAACCAAAACCAAAAAACAAATAAAACAAAACTCCTTGTATGCTATCAGACCACCTTGGATTAAATGTGAACTTTGGATGTTTTTTATATTAATTGTGTTCTAAAATTGTATGTAATTACCTTCATGGCAATTTAATAAGTTTCTTAGTATTTTATTTTTAGTATTTTTGATTATCTACAAAGCCAATTTTCTCTTTCAAGTTTAAATGCTGAGATACCTTGGCTACTTTATTCAGTATAGAATCACGTGAAAATAATAAAATGAGATTTCATCTTGTCCCTAATCTTAAATCGGAAAATTCAGATATTATATTGTCCATGAAATATAAGATCAATAATAGGACATTTTTGAAATGGCCTTTATTATGTTAAGGAAGTAAATTTCTAGCCTGAATGTTTAGAGTGCTTTAGTCAACTAACTATTTCAAATTTAGGTATTGCTAAATAATTTTTTACTCTGTCTTCGGTGATAATCATAGATTGTTTGTCAACAGTGTATAACATACTTATTCTTATAGAGTACATAGTCTTTAGGTCTGTGTAAATAATTACATAAATAAATGAATTCAGTTTATGAAAACTTGTGGATTTTGTAGAAAAATTAGATATGTGTGTGTGGGGGGTGTTCCCTCTAATGACTCATGATTCACTGATATAATGCTGATTTCATAGGATGAGTTGAGTGTGTTCTTTTAGTTATATTTTTTGGAAAAATGCATGGTACACATATTAATGGTTTATAAACCTGCCACAGAATTCACTAATGAAGCTATCTGGATATAGACTTTTCATTGTCTTTGGTTAAATTTTTTTCTATTCTACTCTACTCAAGCTTAGGCTCATTGCCAACAAGGTATAATTCATTTTAGCAATCTTTTTAGTTTTGGTTGATCCCAAAATAGACATTTTATGTGAGTCCACCTTTTTTTCTGGCCAAAAATGATAGCCTATGAATTAACCTGCTCTTCCAGAGATAACAAGGGTTTTTATAAGTACTTATTGTCAAAATTTTAGTTTGCTAAATCTTTGAGCTTGACCTTCTCAAATGCAAATCAATTGGACCATCTTCTCAATTTTTATGAGGTGCAGTTCCTGGAAAATGTGGAAACTATCTCTGGCGCACTACTTCCAAAATGTGGGGTGGAAAATTGCTCACTGCTCTTAGAACAAGATTTAGAGAAAGCAATGACATAAGTGTAGTGGAGTCTGATAGTCTCACCTTTCCTGAGTCAACATAGATCTTTCATGTTGCCGTCAAGCAAAGATAGTATAATCAAATCATGAATTAACTTAGTCTGCCATAAGTAGACCGTCTAATGAAATAATTAATTCTGGGAGGAGTAATTGACCACTGATTTGTCAGTTAGAATATAATGTGCTCAAAATGCTAGTAAAGCAATGTAGTTAATTCTTCACATCTTGCCTTATATTGCCTAGAATTTGTGGGGAGAAGAAATTGCATTTCTTTGTCCAGAGTTTCTTCAGTGCTTGCTTAATATTTCTATGATGCCAGCCATTTCCTTTCTCCTACTTCATCTTAGGGGATTTCTTAATATGTGTATATTTGTTTCAATTGTAACATTATTTATTTGTATTTTATCAATTTTTATACATCAGGTAACATTACATATAAAGATTTTCCCATTCTGTTTTGGCTTTCATTATGGAAGAACATTTATGGTTTTATTGTGCTAAGTTCATATTTTCATATTTTCATATAACATTTTCAATATACCATTTCTTTGTCATCTGATGCCAATGGTTTCAATTTATAAATGATTTTACATCTTCCTTTTTCTAGTTTGCATGTAATATATGTCCCCATTATCTACATCTATTTATATGTGATTGACCTTTCCATTCAGAAAGATATGACACTTTCCTTCTGCTTATACTCCTTGTGCTTCTTTATTTCATCACTTAGGTTTGCTATTTATCATCCATTCAGAGAGTTCTTTGCAAGACATATGTTTTGGGTTTTGGCTTTGCAAATATCTGATATTACTTCATTTAAAGGCATACTGCCTTTTGTATTCTTCAAACATTATGCATTCCTTTACTTCAATACGTTTTTCCTCAGGTGTATTTATCATTTTTGACACTAATTTTTTGCGTCTCTGAAACCTCATTTATTATTACTTATGTTATCATTCATATATCAAAATTGTTTTCTTAATTTTCCTTTGTATATTCTTTTGATTCATTGTTAATTGCTATATTTTGTGATTTCCTTCTAAGATGTTTAAAATTTACACTCCAGAATGAAATGAAAGTAGCTTCATGCTGTGTTCTTCAGTTCAGACTCTGAAACCTCAAGGGTCAGATTAGTTGACTCTGTTGGTTTTCCTGTGGAGTTCCTATCCCCGTAGAGACATCAGTACTTTCTCCAGTTCTTCCATAAGAGTACCCAAGCTCTATGCACTGTGGGTGTCTGTATTTGTGTGAGTCAGCTTCTGGGTGGAGAATCTCAAAGGACAGCCATACTAGACTACTGTCTCCAAGAATAACAGAATATCATTAATAGTGTCATGTGTTGGTCCTTGTCCATGGGATGGGTCTCAGGTTGGGTCAGTCATTGATTGGCCTCTCCCTCATTCTCTGGTCCATCCCATTTCTGCATATCCTGTATACAGGATAAATTTTGAGGTAAAAGTTTCATGGGTGGGTCAGTGTCCTTATCACTCTATTGGAGTTCCTGCCTGGATATAGGAGTTGGCCTCTTCAGGTTCCATACACCCAATGCTGTGACAGATAAGGACATTCCTGTTGATTCTTGGGTCCTCCCTTTTCCCAGGTCTTATATCTTCCTGGAGATGTTCCCTACTTTCCTATCCCAATGACTGGAAGATTTTCTCCCCTCCTGTCCCTCCCCACTTCTGATCCTGAGACCCCTCCACTTCTCTCCCCAATTCTTCCCCCACTCAGTTCCACCCCTACATCTGTCTCTTATGACTATTTTATTACTCTTTCTTACTGAGATTTAAGAAAGCATGCTTGTGCCTTCCTTCTATTTCAGCATTTTTGGGTTTATGGAGTGCATCTTGGGAATCCTGTATTTTATGGTTTATACCCACTTATAAGTGAGTATATACCATGCATGCCCTTTTAGGATTGGGTTGTCACATGCAGAATGATATTTTCAAGATTCATCCACTTGCCGGCAAAATTCCTGATATCCTTGTTTTTAATATTTGAATAGTATTCCATTATTTAGATGTTCCACATTTTCTTTATCTATATCATTTCAGGACCATCTAGATTGTTTCCAGTTTCTGGCTATTATGAATAAAGCTGATACTCTTAACACTAGTTCTCTGGAAGAATCATTTCATGATCCATATTCATTCCAAGAAATAATGATTCAGCAGTGATATAGAAATGCTTCTTGTTTTTTTTTTTTTTTTTTTTCCATTTTTTATTAGGTATTTAACTCATTTACATTTCCAATGCTATACCAAAAGTCCCCCATATCCACCCACCCCCACTCCCCTGCCCACCCACTCCCCCTTTTTGGCCCTGGTGTTCCCCTGTACTGGGGCATATAAAGTTTGCAAGTCCAATGGGCCTCTCTTTCCAGTAATGGCCGACTAGGCCATCTTTTGATATATATGCAGCTAGAGTCAAGAGCTCCGGGGTACTGGTTAGTTCATAATGTTGTTCCACCTATAGGGTTGCAGATCCCTTTAGCTCCTTGGCTACTTTCTCTAGCTCCTCCATTGGGAGCCCTATGATCCATCCATTAGCTGACTGTGAGCATCCACTTCTGTGTTTGCTGGGCCCCGGCATAGTCTCACAAGAGACAGCTACATCTGGGTCCTTTCAATAAAATCTTGCTAGTGTATGCAATGGTGTCAGCGTTTGGATGCTGATTATGGGGTGGATCCCTGGCTATGGCAGTCTCTACATGGTCCATCCTTTCATCTCAGCTCCAAACTCCGTCTCTGTAACTCCTTCCATGGGTGTTTTGTTCCCAAATCTAAGGAGGGGCATAGTGTCCACACTTCAGTCTTCATTCTCCTTGAGTTTCATGTGTTTAGCAAATTATATCTTATACCTTGGGTATCCTAGGTTTGGGGCTAATATCCACTTATCAGTGAATACATATTGTGTGAGTTTCTTTGTGAATGTGTTACCTCACTCAGGATGATGCCCTCCAGGTCCATCCATTTGGCTAGGAATTTCATAAATTTATTCTTTTTAATAGCTGAGTAGTACTCCATTGTGTAGATGTACCACATTTTCTGTATCCATTCCTCTGTTGAGTGGCATCTAGGTTCTTTCCAGCTTCTGGCTATTATAAATAAGGCTGCTATGAACATAGTGGAGCATGTGTCCTTCTTACCTGTTGGGGCATCTTCTGGATATATGCCCAGGAGAGGTATTGCTGGATCCTCCGGTAGTACTATGTCCAGTTTTCTGAGGAACCGCCAGACTGATTTCCAGAGTGGTTGTACAAGCCTGCACTCCCACCAACAATGGAGGAGTGTTCCTCTTTCTCCACATCCTCGCCAGCATCTGCTGTCACCTGAATTTTTGATCTTAGCCATTCTGACTGGTGTGAGGTGGAATCTCAGGGTTGTTTTGATTTGCATTTCCCTGATGATTAAGGATGTTGAACATTTTTTCAAGTGCTTCTCTGCCATTCGGTATTCCTCAGGTGAAAATTCTTTGTTCAGTTCTGAGCCCCATTTTTTAATGGGGTTATTTGATTTTCTGAAGTCCACCTTCTTGAGTTCTTTATATATGTTGGATATTATTCCCCTATCTGATTTAGGATAGGTAAAGATCCTTTCCCAATCTGTTGGTGGTCTTTTTGTCTTATTGACGGTGTCTTTTGCCTTGCAGAAACTTTGGAGTTTCATTAGGTCCCATTTGTCAATTCTCGATCTTACAGCACAAGCCATTGCTGTTCTGTTCAGGAATTTTTCCCCTGTGCCCATATCTTCAAGGCTTTTCCCCACTTTCTCCTCTATAAGTTTCAGTGTCTCTGGTTTTATGTGAAGTTCCTTGATCCACTTAGATTTGACCTTAGTACAAGGAGATAAGTATGGATCGATTCGCATTCTTCTACACGATAACAACCAGTTGTGCCAGCACCAATTGTTGAAAATGCTGTCTTTCTTCCACTGGATGGTTTTAGCTCTCTTGTCGAAGATCAAGTGACCATAGGTGTGTGGGTTCATTTCTGGATCTTCAATTCTATTCCATTGGTCTACTTGTCTGTCTCTATACCAGTACCATGCAGTTTTTATCACAATTGCTCTGTAGTAAAGCTTTAGGTCTGGCATGGTGATTCCGCCAGAAGTTCTTTTATCCTTGAGAAGACTTTTTGCTATCCTAGGTTTTTTGTTATTCCAGACAAATTTGCAAATTGCTCCTTCCAATTCGTTGAAGAATTGAGTTGGAATTTTGATGGGGATTGCATTGAATCTGTAGATTGCTTTTGGCAAGATAGCCATTTTTACAATGTTGATCCTGCCAATCCATGAGCATGGGAGATCTTTCCATCTTCTGAGATCTTCTTTAATTTCTTTCTTCAGAGATTTGAAGTTTTTATCATACAGATCTTTCACCTCCTTAGTTAGAGTCACGCCAAGATATTTTATATTATTTGTGACTATTGAGAAGGGTGTTGTTTCCCTAATTTCTTTCTCAGCCTGTTTATTCTTTGTATAGAGAAAGGCCATTGACTTGTTTGAGTTTATTTTATATCCAGCTACTTCACCGAAGCTGTTTATCAGGTTTAGGAGTTCTCTGGTAGAATTTTTAGGGTCACTTATATATACTATCATATCATCTGCAAAAAGTGATATTTTGACTTCCTCTTTTCCAATTTGTATCCCCTTGATCTCCTTTTGTTGTCGAATTGCTCTGGCTAATACTTCAAGTACTATGTTGAAAAGGTAGGGAGAAAGTGGGCAGCCTTGTCTAGTCCCTGATTTTAGTGGGATTGCTTCCAGCTTCTCTCCATTTACTTTGATGTTGGCTACTGGTTTGCTGTAGATTGCTTTTATCATGTTTAGGTATGGGCCTTGAATTCCTGATCTTTCCAAAACTTTTATCATGAATGGGTGTTGGATCTTGTCAAATGCTTTTTCTGCATCTAACGAGATGATCATGTGGTTTTTGTCTTTGAGTTTGTTTATATAATGGATTACATTGATGGATTTTCGTATATTAAACCATCCCTGCATCCCTGGAATAAAACCTACTTGGTCAGGATGGATGATTGCTTTAATGTGTTCTTGGATTCGGTTAGCGAGAATTTTATTGAGGATTTTTGCATCGATATTCATAAGAGAAATTGGTCTGAAGTTCTCTATCTTTGTTGGATCTTTCTGTGGTTTAGGTATCAGAGTAATAGTGGCTTCATAAAATGAGTTGGGTAGAGTACCTTCTACTTCTATTTTGTGAAATAGTTTGTGCAGAATTGGAATTAGATCTTCTTTGAAGGTCTGATAGAACTCTGCACTAAACCCATCTGGTCCTGGGCTTTTTTTGGTTGGGAGACTATTAATAACTGCTTCTATTTCTTTAGGTGATATGGGACTGTTTAGATGGTCAACTTGATCCTGATTCAACTTTGGTACCTGGTATCTGTCCAGAAATTTGTCCATTTCGTCCAGGTTTTCCAGTTTTGTTGAGTATAGCCTTTTGTAGAAGGATCTGATGGTGTTTTGGATTTCTTCAGGATCTGTTGTTATGTCTCCCTTTTCATTTCTGATTTTGTTAATTAGGATTTTGTCCCTGTGCCCTTTAGTGAGTCTAGCTAAGGGTTTATCTATCTTGTTGATTTTCTCAAAGAACCAACTCCTCGTTTGGTTAATTCTTTGAATAGTTCTTCTTGTTTCCACTTGGTTGATTTCACCCCTGAGTTTGATTATTTCCTGCCGTCTACTCCTCTTGGGTGAATTTGCTTCCTTTTTTTCTAGGGCTTTTAGATGTGTTGTCAAGCTGCTAGTATGTGCTGTCTCCCGTTTCTTCTTGGAGGCACTCAGCGCTATGAGTTTCCCTCTTAGAAATGCTTTCATTGTGTCCCATAGGTTTGGGTACGTTGTGGCTTCATTTTCATTAAACTCTAAAAAGTCTTTAATTTCTTTCTTTATTCCTTCCTTGACCAAGGTATCATTGAGAAGAGTGTTATTCAGTTTCCACGTGAATGTTGGCTTTCCATTATTTATGTTGTTATTGAAGATCAGTCTTAGGCCATGGTGGTCTGATAGGATACATGGGACAATTTCAATATTTTTGTATTTATTGAGGCCTGTTTTGTGACCAATTATATGGTCAATTTTGGAGAAGGTCCCGTGAGGTGCTGAGAAGAAGGTATATCCTTTTGTTTTAGGATAAAATGTTCTGTAGATATCTGTCAGGTCCATTTGTTTCATAACTTCTGTTAGTTTCACTGTGTCCCTGTTTAGTTTCTGTTTCCACGATCTGTCCTTTGAAGAAAGTGGTGTGTTGAAGTCTCCCACTATTATTGTGTGAGGTGCAATGTATGCTTTGAGCTTTACTAAAGTGTCTCTAATGAATGTGGCTGCCCTTGCATTTGGTGCGTAGATATTCAGAATTGAGAGTTCTTCTTGGAGGATTTTACCTTTGATGAGTATGAAGTGTCCCTCCTTGTCTTTTTTGATAACTTTGGGTTGGAAGTCGATTTTATCCGATATTAAAATGGCTACTCCAGCTTGTTTCTTCAGTCCATTTGCTTGGAAAATTGTTTTCCAGCCTTTCACTCTGAGGTAGTGTCTGTCTTTTTCCCTGAGATGGGTTTCCTGTAAGCAGCAGAATGTTGGGTCCTGTTTGTGTAGCCAGTCTGTTAGTCTATGTCTTTTTATTGGGGAATTGAGTCCATTGATATTAAGAGATATTAAGGAAAAGTAATTGTTGCTCCCTTTTATTTTTGTTGTTAGAGTTGGCATTCTGTTCTTGTGGCTGTCTTCTTTTTTGTTTGTTGAATGATTACTTTCTTGGTTGTTCTAGGGCGTGATTTCCGTCCTTGTATTGCTTCTTTTCTGTTATTATCCTTTGAAGGGCTGGATTCGTGGAAAGATATTGTGTGAACTTGGTTTTGTCGTGGAATACTTTGGTTTCTCCATCTATGGTAATTGAGAGTTTGGCCGGGTATAGTAGCCTGGGCTGGCATTTGTGTTCTCTTAGTGTCTGTATAACATCTGTCCAGGCTCTTCTGGCTTTCATAGTCTCTGGTGAAAAGTCTGGTGTAATTCTGATAGGCCTTCCTTTATATGTTACTTGACCTTTCTCCCTTACTGCTTTTAATATTCTATCTTTATTTAGTGCATTTGTTGTTCTGATTATTATGTGTCGGGAGGAATTTCTTTTCTGGTCCAGTCTATTTGGAGTTCTGTATGCTTCTTGTATGATCATGGGCATCTCTTTTTTTATGTTTGGGAAGTTTTCTTCTATTATTTTGTTGAAGATATTAGCTGGCCCTTTAAGTTGAAAATCTTCATTCTCATCAAGTCCTATTATCCGTAGGTTTGGTCTTCTCATTGTGTCCTGGATTACCTGGATGTTTTGAGTTAGGATCCTTTTGCATTTTGTATTTTCTTTGACTGTTGTGTCGATGTTCTCTATGGAATCTTCTGCACCTGAGATACTCTCTTCCATTTCTTGTATTCTGTTTCTGATGCTCGCATCTATGGTTCCAGATCTCTTTCCTAGGGTTTCTATCTCCAGCGTTGCCTCGCTTTGGGTTTTCTTTATTGTTTCTACTTCCCCTTTTAGTTCTAGTATGGTTTTGTTCATTTCCATCACCTGTTTGGCTGTGTTTTCCTGCTTTTCTTTAAGAGCCTGTAACTCTTTAGCAGTGCTCTCCTGTAAATCTTTAAGTGACTTATGAAAGTCCTTCTTGATGTCCTCTATCATCATCATGAGAAATGTTTTTAAATCTGGGTCTAGATTTTCGTTTGTGTTGGGGTGCCCAGGACTAGGTGGGGTGGGAGTGCTGCGTTATGATGATGGTGAGTGGTCTTGATTTCTGTTAGTAGGATTCTTACGTTTGCCTTTCGCCATCTGGTAATCTCTGAAGCTAGCTGTTTTAGTTGTCACTGTTAAGAGCTTGTTCTTCAGGTGACTCTGTTAGCCTCTATGAGCAGACCTGGAGGGTAGCACTCTCCTTAGTTTCAGTGGGCAGAGTATTCTCTGCAGGCAAGCTCTCTTCTTGCAAGGCAGGTACCCAGATATCTGGTGTTCGAACCAGACTCCTGGCAGAAGTTGTGTTCCACTCACTAGAGGTCTTAGGATCACGTGTGGAATCCTGTGTGGGCCCTTGCGGGTGTCAGGCGACTCAGCTGGCAAGGTAGCCGGGGCTCGAGTGGAGTGGAAGGGGTTTGTGCCCCAGATCAAGCCCGGGTAGCCTGCTTCCCTATGTACCGCAGTCTCAAGTTCCACGCGATTGGATTGGGGTAGGCGCTGTGTTCCACTCACCAGAGGTCTTAGGGTCCCGTGGGGAGTCCCGTGTGGGCCCTTGCGGGTGTTGGGCAAGACTCTGCTGTCAAGGTAGCCCGGGGCTCGAGTCTCGAGTCGAGCGGAAGGGACTTGTGCCCCAGATCAGGCCCGGGTAGCCTGCTTCCCTATGTACCGCAGTCTCAAGTTCCGCGCGATTGGATTGGGGCAGGCACTGTGGTCCACTCACCAGAGGTCTTAGGGTCCCGTGGGGAGTCCCGTGTGGACCCTTGCGGGTGTTGGGCAAGACTCTGCTGGCAAGGTAGCCTGGGGCTCGAGTCACGAGTCGAGCGGAAGGGACTTGTGCCCCAGATCAGGCCCGGGTAGCCTGCTTCCCTATGTACCGCAGTCTCAAGTTCTGCGCGATTGGATTGGGGCAGGCACTGTGATCCACTCACCAGAGGTCTTAGGGTCCCGTGGGGAGTCCCGTGTGGACCCTTGCGGGTGTTGGGCAAGACTCTGCTGGCAAGGTAGCCCGGGGCTCGAGTCTCGAGTAGAGCGGAAGGGACTTGTGCCCCAGATCAGGCCCGGGTAGCCTGCTTCCCTATGTACCGCAGTCTCGAGTTCCGCGCGATTGGATTGGGGCAGGCACTGTGATCCACTCACCAGAGGTCTTAGGGTCCCGTGGGGAGTCCTGTGTGGACCCTTGCGGGTGTTGGGCAAGACTCTGCTGGCAAGGTAGCCCGGGGCTCGAGTCCAGAAATGCTTCTTGTAAACTTGTTACAGTACTCTTTTAATTGAGGAATGCTTAATTTAACAAGAAACATAGTTGATATCACAATATTTAAGGTTTATGGTACTTTGTTTTGTGCCATGGTGTCAATAAAAGAAGTATGTAATAAAATTTGACTCAAAATATCTAAGATGATCAATACAATTAACAATCTGAAAAAAAGTTAAAATGAAGTAAAGTATAAAGGGTCTAAAAGTTTGTTGATGAGTTTGTATGCTTTCTGAAATCTACACATTCTGTTTGTATCAACTCTGCTCAAAAGAAAATAATCCCATACAAAAATTTTCCTGTGAGAAGATTTTGTTTATAGTAAACTAATTCTTTATAATATTGTGTATGTAATTATTAATTTTACAGTATTTCATTGTCTTGACAATGTCTTACTTTTTGCCAAATCCTACATATAATTCATAATTTAGGTTATTATTATGTATTAATTGTATTCAATAATAATTTTCATTGTGACATTTCAGCAAATGTCTAACAGTCACTTTGATCATATTTATAGTCTAGTTGAGTACTTTATAACCATCTCATCCCTGCCTTGTGCCATGACTTCCCAAATAGAACACTTCTATTTTAATTTCATTGAAAAACAACTATATTCTTCAAGCAAATATAATAATTCCCATTATAATTTTAGCTGATTTTGTTCAAAACATTCTTAATATGATTACTCCTTTTTTCTCAAAATTCTTACATTTTTTATTTATTGATGGATAGTTGTTGCCACTCTATTGTGTGCATATACTGTCTTTTTCTTTATTTACTCATAGATAAAAACTTTCATGTGTTACTCCCCCTTGCCTCTCTCTCATTGCTATCCAAGGCAGGCCACAGAGCTGGCCCCATGGTCATGAGAATGGAGTACTAGCCCTTCCTCTTACTGGCTCCAAAACTGAAGAGACTGGGTCCTGGACCTAAGCTGGGCAATACAGTAGAGCTGACCCTGGTGGCAGGGTCATAGGTGAGCCGGCCCCAGTGGTATGGGAGAGCTATTTCAGCCATTCATTTGTAGAGGGCTAGCATTAAGAAAGGAGAGATGCTCTTCCCACACCACATCACTTGCCACCTACAGCCGGTCCTGAGGTCAGAGGAGCAAGAGAGTTATCCCTGCCTCTCAATGATTTTAATACTGAAGAGAATAGGCTGTGCCCCTTACCTGGGCACCACAGTAGAGCTGGACCTTATGGTGTTGGAGAGTACGATCCATCTCCAATTTTATGAGAGGAGAGTTGGCCCTGCACCTTGACAGCTGAGGTATTGGGTGAGTTGGCAGCAATAGTGCTGGGGAGTTCATGCTGGTACTGTGAGTGCAGGAAATCTGTTAGGCTAGGCAACTCAGCTATTACCCAGGCCCAAATCCAGGGCTTTGAGTTGGCCCAGTACAACACATAACTCATCTATGAACTGCTAGAATGTATGAAATGTCTGATCCTAACTATCCAAAGTTGCAGAAGCTCCATGACACAGGTTAAGAGAAGAGTCAAGTAAGTATAGCAGACACTAGATATTTTGAGCAAGATCAACAACTCATTGCAATGTATATATTTAAGTAAATATGTGAAAATAAGAGAGTATACTATAAGATACACCGTGACATAGTATAGCTTGCTAGAGGACAAGTTTATGTTTTATTTATTTATTTATTTATTTATTTATTTATTTATTTATTGGGTTGGGGGAGGTTGCAAGGATGGAAAGCCTAAATAAGGAGATGAATGGGATCCTAGAACTCATATAAAATCAATAAAAAGTTAAAATAAAACTTACAAGTTCATTCTTCCTGTTTGAACCTGCACCTGGAGCAGACCTGAAATGCTGGCTCTGCACCTACTCTTAAAAATACCAGAGGAAACCCATCTCTCAGGTCCCCTGACACACCCAGGATCACAGGCGAGGCCACAACATCTCATCTGCCCCAACACCCTGAGTTACTGGGACACCCAGGATCTAGGAATACAGGTTTACCAACCTGGCCAGTGTGAACATGAGCAGACCTGTGGCACTGGTTCTGCACCCATTCCTATAACACCCAGAGGGAGCCCAACTCTCACGTGCTGCAACAGGCCCAGGATCACATGTTCACAGGATCACAGGATCACAGGTGCTCTGACACACCAAGGATCACAGAAGCACAGGGTCACAAAGGAAGCTCAACTGTAAGAAGATCAGACACACACACACATAGGATCATAGGAGATCTGACATACTCACGATCACAATTGAGGCCACAGCATCTTTCCCAACACCCAGTGTAACTGGGAACCCCAGCAGGACCCAGGGAAACAAAAACCCCTGCCCAGACTGAGACAAGGGTTCCTTCAAGCTTTCACCTGTGTTCAGAACAGACTCACGCCTCTGGCTCCACACCCACTCCTACAACAACCAAGGAAAGCTTGACTTCCAGGATTTCTGACATCAGGTTCTCAGGAGCTTGGTCACACCAAGATATCAGGATCTCAGAGGCAGCTTAAGTCCCAGGAGTTCTGATACACCCATGATCTCAGGATCACAAAATCCCAGAATCATAGGATCACAGAGACAGCTGGACCCTGAATGGTTGTTTTGCAACTAGGATCACAAGAGGGACAGTCTCCAGTCAAAAACAGCAAGAGAAGGTAACACTAAAGATAACCAGAAGGGGAGATGCAAGCACAAAAAACCATAAGCAACAGAAACCAAGGCTACATAGCATCATAAGAACCCAGTTCTTCCAATAGATCAAGATATCTCAAGATACCAGAAAAGCAAGAGTCGGATTTAAAATGACAACTCATGATGAAAATAGAGGACTTTAAGAAGGACATGAATTACTTCCTTAAAGAAATTAGAAGAACAGAGGTAAAAAGCTCATAAAGAAGAAACACAAAAATCCCTTAAAGAATTAAAGGAAAACACAACCAAAGAGGAGAAGAAATTGAACAAAATCATCCAGGACCTAAAAATGGAAATAGAAACAATAAAGAAATCACAAAGGGAGAAAAACATGGAGATAGAAAACCTAGGAAAGAGATCAGGAGTAATAGATGCAACCATCACCAACAGAATGCAAGAAATAGAAGAGAGAATGTCAGCTATAGAAAATACCATAGAATATATTGAAACTACAGTCAAAAAGAACACAAAAAGCTCCAAAACCAAAACATCCAGGAAATTTAGGACACAATGAGAAGACAAAAACCAAAGTATAATAGGTATAGAAGAGAGCAAAGATTCCAAACTTAAAGGGCTAGTAAATATCTTCAATGAAATTATAGAAAAAAACTTCTCTAACTTAAAGAAAGGAATGCCAACAAACATAAAAGAAGCCTACAGAACTCCAAATAGACTGGACCAGAAAAGAAATTCCTCCTGTCAAACAATAAACAAAACACCAAATGCACAAAACAAAGAAAGAATATTAAAAAGCAGTAAGGGAAAAAGGTCAAGTAACATATAAAGGCAGATCTATTAGCATTATACCAGATTTCTCACCAGAGACTATGAAAGCCAGAAGATCCTGTGCAGAACCTAAGAGACCACAAATGCCTGCACAGGCTAATATAACCAGCAAAACTCTCAACAACCATAGATGGGAAAAGCAACATATTCCATGACAAAAACAAATTTATACAATATCTCTCCACAAATCCAGCCCTACAAGGATAATAAATGGAAAACTCCAACACAAGGAGGGAAACTACACCCTGGGGGGGGGGGAGTCTTCTTTAAATAAAACAAACAGAAGACAGCTACAAAAAAAAAACCCAAAAAACAAAAACAAAAACAAAAACATTATTCTACCTCTAATAACAAAAATAACAGGAATCAACAATCTTTTTTTCCATAATATCTCTTAATATCAATGGAATCAATTAGTAAAAAAAAGACATAGACTAAAAGGACCCAATGTTTTGCTGCATACAGTAAACCCACCTCAGTGACAAAGACAAACACTACCTCAGAGTAAAAAGCTGGAAAACAGTTCTCCAAGCAAATTGTCCCAAGTAACAAGCTGGAATAACCATTCTAATGCTGGAAAAAATCAACATTCAACCAAAAGTTATCAAAAAGAATAAGGAAGATCACTTCCCACATATCAAAGAAAAATTCTTTCAAGAAGGACTCTCAATTCTGAACATCTACACTCCAAATTCAAGGGCAACCACATTTGTAAAAGAAACTTTACTAAAGCTCAAAGCACACATTGCACCTCACACAATAATAGTGAGAGAATTCAACACCCCACTCTCATCAGTAGACAGATCATAGAAACATAAACTAAACAGACATGCAGTGAAACTAACAGAAGATATGAACCAAATGGATTTAAAGATATCTATAGAACATTTCATCCTAAAATGAAAGGATATGCCTTCTCAACACCTCACGGTACCTTTTCAAAATTGACCAATAACTGGTCACAAAACAGTTCTCAACAGAAACAAGAAAATTGAAATAACCCCATGCATCCTCTCAGATCATCACAGACAAAGACTGATCTCCAATAGCAACAAAAACAGCAGAAAACCCACATACACATGGAAGCTGAACAACACTCTACTCCTAAAAGAAACTGGAAAGACACACACCTGAAGGCTCTAGAACAAAAAGAAGAAAATGCAACCAAGAGGAGTAGATGCCAGGAAATAATCAAACCCAGGGCTGAAATCAACCAAGTAAAAACACAAAGAACTGTATAAAGAGTCATTCAAACCAGGAACTGGTTCTTTGAGAAAATCAACACGATAGATGAACTCTTAGCTAGACTAACCAGAGAACACAGAGACAGTATCCAAATCAACAGAATCAGAAAGGAAAACAACAGAAACTGAGGAAATCCAAAAAAATAATCAGATCCTACTAGAAAAGCCTATACTCAACAAAACTTGAAAATTTGAATGAAGTGGACAATTATCTGGAGAGATACCAGGTACCAAAGTTAAATCAGGATCGGATAAACCATGTAAACAGTCCCATAATGCCTAAAAAAATAGAAGCTGTCATTAAAAGTCTCCCACCAGGAAAAAAAAGCCCAGGACCAGATGGGTTTAGTGCAGAATTATATCAGACTTTGAAATATAACCCAATACCAGTACTCTTCAAACAATTCCACAAAACAAAAAGAGAAGGAACACTAACTAATTTGTTCTATGAAGCCACAGGACAGTTACACCTAAACCACACGAAGACCCAACAAAGAAAGGGAATTTCAGTTATGAATATCGATGCAAAGCATTCATTAAATTCTTAAAAACCAAATCCAAAAACACATCAAAATGACCATCAATTACGATTAAGTAGACTTCATTCCAGGCATGCTGGGATGGTTCAATATACAGAAATCCATTAATATAATCCACTATATAAACCATCTCAAGAATCCACATGCTCATTTCATTAGATGCTGAGAATGCATGTGACAAAATTCAACACCACTTCATTCAAAAAGACTTGTAAATTTCAAGCAATGTACAGCAAAACAGTAGCCAATATCAAACTAAATGGAGAGATACATAAAACAATCCCACTAAAATCAGGGACTAGATAAGGCTGCCCACTCTTTCCATACTACTCAAAGTCCTGGCCAGAGTAATTAGACAACAAAAGGAGATCAAAGAGATACAAATTAGAAAGGAAGAATTCAAAATATCACTATTCGAAGATGATGTGATTGTTTACTAAATGAACCAAAAAAGTCTACCAGAGAATTCCTAAACCTGATAAATTACTTCAGTAAACTGGCTGGATATAAAATTAACTCGAACAAATCCGTGACCGTCCTCTACTCAAAAGATAAACAAGCTGAGAAAGAAATTAGGGAAACTATACCTTTCACAACGGTCACAAATAATATAAAACATCTTGGTGTGACAATAAGCAAGTGAAAGATCTGGATGGCAATAACTTTAAGTCTCTGAAAAAAGAAATTGAAGAAGATCTCAGAAAATGAAAAGATCTCCAATGCTAATGGATTGGAAGGATTAATATAGGAAAAAATGACCATTTTACCAAAAGCAATGTACAGATTCAATGTAATCCCCATCAAAACACCAAAGCAGTTCTTCATTGAGTTAGAAAAAGAAATTTCCAAATTCCTCTGGAATAACAAAAAACCCAGCTTAGCGAAAACTCTTCTCAACAATAAAAGAACTTCTGGAAAAATCACCATTCCTGACCTCAAGCTTTACTACAGAGCAATCGTGATTAAAACAAAAACAAAACAAAACAAAAATAAACAAAAACTGCATGGTATTGGTACAGTGACATGAAGGCAGATCAATGGAACAGAGTTGAAGGACTAGAAATGGCCCACATACCTATGGTAACTTGATCTCTGACAAAGGAGCTAAAACCATCCAGTGGAAAAAAGACAGTATTTTCAACAAATGATACTGACTCAACTAGCAGTAAGCATGCAGAGAATGCAAATCTATCCATCCTTATCTCCTTGTACAAAGTTCCAGCCCAAATGGATCAAGGATCTCAACCTAACTCCAGATATACTGAAACTAATAGAAAAGAAAGTAGGGAAGAAACTTGAGCACTTAGGCACAGGGGGGAATTTTCCTGAACAGAACACTAATGGATATAGAAAATGGGGTACATCTACACAATTCCATACTACTCAGCTATTAAAAACAATGACTTCATGAAATCCTTAGGCAAATGGACGGAACTAGAAAGTATCATCCTAAGTGAGATAACTCAGTCACAAGAGAACATATATGATATCCACTCACTGATAAGTGGATATTAATTAGCCCCATTGCTCAAAAAAACCTAAGATCAAATAACAGATCACATGAAGCTCAAGAAGGAATACCAGATGCTTCAGTCCTTCTCTCAAGACCAGAGACTGAGAAATACAGAGGCAGATGCTCACAGCCAACCATTGGATTGAGCAAGATGTTCCCAATGGATGAGTTAGAGAAAATGAAGGAGCTGAAGGGATTTACAGCCCCATAGGAAAAATAACAGTATCAACAAACCAGACACTCCAAGAGCTTCCAGGGACTAAACCACCAAACAAAGAGTTTATTTGGAGCGACCCATGGCTCCAGCCACATATGTAGCAGAGGAAGGCCTCAATGGGGGATTTCCTTTGTGCTATGAAGGCTCAATGTCGCACTGTAGGAGAATGCCAGGGAGTTCAGAATAGGTGGGGTGTATGAGAGCACCCTCATAGAAGAAGGGAGAAGGGGACTGGATAGTGGTTTACCAGAGGGAAACATGGAAAGGGTATAACAGTTGTAATGTCAGTAAATAAAATATCCAATAAAGATAATTTGAAGGTGGAAAATGTAGGTAATGAAATAATATGTCCCTTCAGCTGCAGAACTTTATGTAAAATATTGTGTTGTAGCTTCTTTACTATTAAATTATCCTTATCAATACAAATGAATGCAATTCTGGAATATTCTATTTTTACATTATATTATATGTAAGGAAAAGAATCATTTAATAAAAATATGACTTTTTTTTTTTCTTAAAGCCAGGCGCATGCCTTTAATCCCAGCACTAGGGAGACAGAGGCAGGCGGATTTCTGAGTTTGAGGCCAGCCTGGTCTACAAAGTGAGTTTCAGGACAGTCAGGGATATACAGAGAAACACTGTCTTGAAAAACAAAAACAACAACAACAACAAACAAAAAAACAAAAACAAAAACAAACCAAAAAAACAAAAGAAACATTATTTTTTTCTTTTTTAAAACAGAAGCTTTTGCTTAAATACTATACAGTTAAGGATATTTTCTTATATTCTGCTACACTTACTGCATAGAGAATTTTCAAGCTACATTTGCATTTAAGCATGTTCTTTAGAATATAATGATCATAGCCACTGCCAATTTCTTTCCCAGGATGTCACATTATGTATGTTCTTCATAGATCTGGCTAGTGTAGAAGTACATGTAGTGATGGGTATGCAATTTAAGAAAATCCATATTTCAGGATCCTTTCAAATTTACCTTATTTATGTAAAATTAGAGAATTAATTTTGTGATGTGATTGGAATCAACTAAAATTATGGATATTTATATGGTTTTTAATAAGAAGAGAAAATTTAACAATATTTTCAATTCTTTCCTCTTCATTCTAAGAAAATGTATTTTCTTTTTCCTTCATTTTCTTTTTCTTTCTTTTCCTTTCTTTTTTTTTTTTATTCAAAAATAAATCCAGCTTATCCCTGCACTCTGGAGGAACTGGAGCCCTTCTGTCAAGATTGATGCCCAATGAACAGCAGATTCCCATCACGGTACAGGCCTTTGTGTGAACAAAACATGATGCATTTCCTGTCTATGCTGCCAAGAGGAGCTGCCATAGACACTGACAGGGCCCATACTACTAAAAACTCAGCTACTCCTTCATTAAATATCATCTCTGAGATCACAGCTAAGTCATATTAAAAACAACCCTCATCTTTAGCAAATATGCTCTAACATAGTTTGGTAAAAAACATAAGAAAAAAAACCTCTCAAGATTATCTTTATTTTTTTCAAAGTCACCTTTTTATTAATTATATCCTAATTTGTGGCATTATATTTGAAGTGGCCTTCATTAAAAGTAAATTTTTAAACAAACTCTTAAAAAGCAAATAAGCAAATCAAAACTATTTAAATAGCTTCTAGATAACCATCCAGATTGATCTAGACTTTGCATTATCTTCCATTTCTTTTTTTTGTCTTTTGTCATTAATTTATTTACCTTATATCCCTAATCAGCCCCCCATCTCCTCCCAGTCACCCCCAGGTCCACCCTCAGTTTTCCCATCCCCTTCTTCTCTGAGAAGGGGAAGATTTCTCAGTCCCAATCAGCAGGCATATCAAACCAGGGCAAGACTAGGTGCATCCTTTCCCAGTGAGATCAGACAAGGAGGATCAGTTAGGGAAACAGGATCCATAGGCAGGCAATGCATGGAGGAACAGCTCCACTCCAATTGTTGGGAGATCCTCATGAAGATCAAACTTCATATCTGCCAGTCATGTTCAGGGGCCTAGGCCTAGCCCATTCTTGCTCTTTTTTTGGTTGTTTACTATCTAGGAGCCTCCAAGGATCCAGATTAGTTTACTCTGCAGGTCTTTCTGTGGGGTCCTTATTCTCTTTCAGGTTCCTTAATCTTTTCCCAAATACTTCCACTGCACTCCCAGACCTCTGTCATATATTTGGCTGTAGGTCTCAACATGTTTCCATTGGCTGCTAGGTAGAACCTCTCCAAACACAGTTAGGCAAGCATAACAGAGTACTATTAATAGTATCGAGGATTGATTCTTGTCCATGGAATTGGTATCAATTTGGGCTAGCCATTGATTGGCCATTCCCTCTATTTCAGCTCTAATTTTGTCCCTTCACATCCTATAGGCAAGTCACATTTCTGATTAACAATTTTGTGGGTGGGTTGCTGACTATATCACTTCACTGGAAGTCCTACCTAGTTACACGAAGTGGCCACTTCATATCCCCCACTGCTAGGAGTCTCAGACAGTCTTGCCTCCCTAGGGTCTCCCCATATCTGAGGTTTTGGCATGTTCTGGAGTTGCTATTTCTTGGCCCATCACAGACTCTGATTATCTCACTTCTGTTCTCCCTACACCTGATCACCACCCTGCCCTAATCCCATCCCCATTCTCATTCCCACTCAGTTTGCTCCTCTATACACTTCTGATATCTATTTTGTTTCCCCTTTTGAGAAAAATTCAATCATCCAATCATCTTCCCTTTGTCCACTTTTGTTATTTGGCATCTTTGGGTCTGTAGATTATTGTGTGGTTATCCCATACTTTATGGATAATACGCACTTACAACTGAGTACACACCATGCATGTCCTATTGGGACTGGGTTATCTCACTCAGGATGATATTTCCTAGTTCCATCCATTTACCTGCCAAATTTATGATGTCCTTATTTTTAATAGCTGAGTCATTTTTCCATAATGTAAATGAATCACATTTTCCTTTCTTCAGGTGAGGGACATCTAGGTTGATTCCAATTTCTAGCTAATATGAATAAAGATGCTATGAAGATTTGAAGGAAGTGTCCTTGTGGGATGGGGTAGCATCTTTTGGATATATGCCCAGGAGTTGTATTGCTAGGTCTTGAGGCAGAATTATTCCTAATTTTCTGAGAAACTGCTACATTGCTTTTCAGAGTGTTCCCACAAATGTGTACTCCCACCAGCAATGTAAGAGTGCTGCCCTTGCATATACCCGGCTACATGTGCTGTCATTTTATTTTTTGTTTTTAGCCATTCTGATGGGTGTAGGATGAAATATCAGAGTCACTTTGATTTGCATTTTACTGATGACTGAGGCTATTGAACATTTCAAGTGCTTTTCTGACATTCAAGGTTTCTGTGTTTATAAGTCTATGTTTAGCTCTGTACCTTATTTTTAATTGGGTATTTAGGTTGTTGGTGTGTATCTTCTTGATTTCTTTATATATTTTGGATATTAACCCCTGTCACATGTGGAATTGGTAAAGATTTTTTTCCAGTCTCTAACCTGTCATGAATTTCTATTGACAGTGTCCTTTGACTTATTGAAGCTTTTCAGTTCCATGAGGTGCCATTTATTAATTTATGATCGTAGTGTCTGAGCTATTGGTGTTCTGTTCAGGAAGTTGTCTCCTGTACCTGTGAGTTAAAGGCTATTCTCCCCTTTATCTTCTATTAGATTTAGTGTTTTGGGATGAGGTCTTTGACCCACTTGGACTTGAGTTTTGTGCAGGGTAATAAATATGGATCTATTCAGCAAGTGAAAGTCCTGTATGACAAGAACTTCAAGGATTGGAAGAAAAAATTGAAGACACTATCAGAAGATAGAAAGATGATCATGTTCATAAATCAATTGGAAGGATTAATATAGAGATAATAGCCATCTCTCAAAAAGTAATCTAGAGATTCAATACAATTCTCCCTCAAATTTGAATACAATTCTTTACAGATATTAAAAGAACAATTCTCAGCTTTATATGGAAAAACAAACGAAAACAAGATAGCCAAAACAATCCTGTACAATAAAAGAAGTTCTGGATGTATCACCACTGCCTACTTCAGGTTGCCTTATAGAGCAATAGTAATAAAATATGCATGGTATTGGTATAGAAACATACAGGATGGTCAGTGAAATTGATTTGAAGATACAGAAATGAAGCAACACAACTATGGAGACTTGATTTGTTATAAAGAAGCCAAAGTCATAAAATGGAAAAAGAAGACCATCTTCAAGGACCAATCAATGGGACTTTACTAATTGGATGCCTGAATACAGAGCATGCAAATAGATACTTATATATCATCCTTCATTTACTCCTTAAATGAATCCCAGAATAATAAACTCATGATGCTTATATTGTACCTTTATTCATGTATGTATGTACATTTCTTTCTAAAACCATCATGGATATAACTGAATTTTAAATACAATAGGATCTTTGGAATATTTTCTGATAGTACTCTTCAGCATAATGCATAATGATTTTATTTCTTCAACCATTTTGTATAATGTATGAATTTTTTGTTTCATACTTTGAAAATGCAAATGTGATTAGTGTTATTTCAAATATAAGCACCAGAATTTTCAACCAAAGCCTTGTTATAATTTTGGTATCTATTATTAATAAAATGCCTTTATTCATATATATTTATTTGATTTTCCTCAATTACTGCTTAAGACTTGCAAATCTAAATCAAGTAAGAATTTGGAGTTCTGACTAATCAACAGAAATATATCTTATTGCATATTCAATAATTTTTCTTTTTCTAAATAGAAATGAAACAATATACATCCAAATAAGAATAATCTATCTTTTTTATTAATTTCAATGGTTTGCATCTCAAATGATATTCCACTTCCTGGTTTCGCCTTCACAAGCCTACTATGCTGGAACAACGAACCTCCACAGGACCAAGGGCCTCCCCTTCCACTTATGTCAGACAAGGCCATTCTCTGCTCCCTATGCCTCTGGAGCCATTGCTCTCTCCTTGTATAGATCTTGGTTAGTGGTCTAAATCTTGGGAGCACTGGGTGAACTGTCCATCTGATAGTTGTTCTTCCTATTGGGGTGCAATCCCCATCAGTTCCTACACTTCTTCTGCCAGCTCTCCCGCCAAGGTCCTTGAGCTCAGTGTGAAGGTTAGTTCCAAGCATCCTCTGTATTGGTGAGTTGCTGGCTGAACTTCCCAATGAACAGCTTTACAAAGTTCTTGTCAGCAAGTGCCTCTTGGCAAATGCAACAGTGTCGGGTGGGTTTGTTGTCTGCAGACAGGATAGATCCCGTTTTGGGGTAGTCCCTGGATGGCCCTTCCTTCAGTCTCTGATCCATTTCTTTGTCTCTGTTTTTCCTTTGGACAAGAACATTTCTGGGTAAAAAAGTTTGAGATGGGTGTGTGGCCCCACCCCATAAGCCTCTCCTTTCCCTGACATCTGGGATCCTCCAGTGGGTATATCCAGTTCTTCATCCCCCAGTGCTACATATTTTTATTGATTTCCTGACCCTCTGCACCTCTCTCCTGTCCCCTCCAGTACATGATACTGCCCCCAATATTTCCTCCCCCTCCTCTTTCCCTCCTAGATCCCCCCTTCATTCCACCTCCCATGATCATCCAGTTGCTGCCCAATGTAGACTGAAGCATTTATACCAGGGTCTTCTGTTCTCCTAAGCTCCATATGCTCTGCGGGTTGTATCATAGGTATTGAGAGATTTGGGGTTAATATCCACTTATCAGTGAGTACATAATGTGAGTTCATTTCTATCAGGGTTACCTCACACAGGATAATATTTTCTAGTTCCATAAACTTACCTGCAAATTTCATGAAGTCGTTGATTTAATGGCTGAGTAGTACTGGATTGTGTAAGTATACCACATTTTCTGTATCCATTCTCTTGTTTAAGGACAGCTGTTTTTTTTCCCAGTTTCTGGCTATTACAAATTAGGCTGCTATAAACATGGTGGAGCATGTGTCCTTGTTTTATGTTGCAGCATCTTTTGGGTATATGCCCAGAAGTGGTATAGCTGGGTGCTGAGGTAGTACTATGTCCAATTTTCTGAGGAACTGCCAGACTGATTTCCAGAGTGGCTGTACCAGTTTGCAATCCCACCAGCAATGGAGGACTAATCTCCTTTTTCCGCATCCCCTCCAGAATCTGCTGTCAGCTGAGTTTTTCATCATAGCCATTCGGACTTGTGTGAGGTGGAATCTCAGGGTAGTTTAGATTTTCATTTCTCTGATAACTAAGGATGGTGAACATTTCTTTAAGTACTTCTCAGCCTTGTGAGATTTCTCCGTTGAGAATTCTCTGTTTAGCCCTGTCTCCCTTTTTTAATAGGGCTATTTGGTTCTCTGTAGTCCAACTTCTTCTTCTTCTTCTTCTTCTTCTTCTTCTTCTTCTTCTTCTTCTTCTTCTTCTTCTTCTTCTTCTTCTTCTTCTTCTTCTTCTTCTTCTTCTCCTTCTTCTCCTTCTCCTCCTTCTCCTCCTTCTCCTCCTTCTCCTCCTTCTCCTCCTTTTCCTTCTTCTCCTTCTTCTCTCACTTTGTAGACCAGGCTGGGCTCGAACTCAGAAATCAGTCTGCCTCTGGGACTAACTTCTTGAGTTGTTTGTATATTTTGGATACTCACCCTGTATCAGGTATAGAGTTGATAAAAATCTTTTCCCAATCTGTTGGTTGCTGTTTTGTCCTATTAAGAGTGTCCTTTGAATCAAGTCTTGGAGAGATCGGAAATTACAGGTACATATCTAAATGTAAAGAAATGTACAGCAAACCAATAGCCAATATCAAACTAACTGGAGAGAAACTCAAAGCAATTCCATTAAAAGCAGGGATAAGATAAGGCTGCCCACTTTCTCCCTATGTTTTCAATAGTACTCAAAGTTCTATCCAGATCAATTAGGGGGAAAAAGGAGATTAAAAGGATACAAATTAAGGGAGAAGTCAAGATATCATTATTTACACATGATATACTATACATAGGTGACCCCAAAAATTCTACCAGAGAGCTCCTAAATGTGATAACTTCCATAAAGAGGCTGGATATAAAATTAACTATAACAAATCAGCAGCCCTCCTCTAATCAAAGGATCAATGAGCTGAGAAAGAAATTTGGGGAAAAACACCCTTCACAATAGTAACTAATAACATAAAATATCTTTTTGTGACTCTAACCAAGCAAGTGAAATATCTGTATGACAAAAACTTCAAGACCCTAAAGAAAGAAATCCAAAAACTCAGAAGATGGAAAGATCTCCCATGCTCTTGGATTAGCAGGATTAATATAGTAAGAATGACCATCTTACTAAAAGCAATCTACAGATTCAGTGCAATTACCATCAAAATTACAGTTCAATTCTTCATAGAGTTAGAAAGAGTAATGCTCAAATTCATTTGGAACAACAAAAGAAAAATGCAGGATAGTGAAAACTATTCTCAACAATAAAAGAACTTGGGATTATGGGGGAATCACCATCCCTGACCTCAAGCTCTACTAAAGGGCAATAGTGGTAAAATTCAAATGATATTGGTACAGAGACAGGCAGGTAGATCAATAGAATAGAATTGAAAACCCAGAAAAGAACCCATATGCCTATTGTCACTTGATCTTTGACAAAGGAACTAAAACCAGACAGTGGAAAAAAGACAGCATTTTCAAGAAATAGTGCTGATTCATCTGGCAGTCTGCATGTAGAAGAAAGCAAATTGCTCCATTCTTATCTCCTTGTACAAAGCTCAAGTCCAAGTGGCTCAAGGACATCCACATAAAACCAGATACACTGAATCTAATGGAAGAGAAAGTGGGGAAGATCCTCGAAAACTTGAGCACAGGAGAAAATTTCCTGAACAGAATACCAATGCCTTATACCCTAAGATCAACAATCGATAAATGGGAACTCATAAAATTGCAAAGCTTTTGTAAGGCAAAGGACACTCTCAATAGTATAATCTAGCTCAATATTCCTTTTCAAACACCTTTCTTCAAGTTCTATATATGTAACATAATTTCTTAATAAAGTAATCAGTTTAATGTGCCTTAGTTTCAGAAAGAGTACATTTTGAACTTTCTGTAGAAAGTAATTTACAAAAATAATACCTAATATGTATCTATATAGGTTTTTATTAAATCAAGAAAATATGAACAGGTAATCTTATTTCTTGGATTATGTATCATTCCATGTAAGAAGATGCAGAAAAATAGATTATGCAAGAGGGCATTAGATATCCACCTTATTTATTATCTGTTACCATGGTAGCTATATTAGTCCACATATGCAAGTGGTACTCCCTAACAAAATATGGATTATATCAAACACTAAAACACCACCATTTGGGGAGACAGATTTTCAAAATAAAATAGTGTTTGTGAAATATATTGAAACTATCAAAGTTTCCATTCAGGAATAACAGTTTTATTTAACGCTGCAATTGAAGTAGGAGTAAAATTGACATTACATTTTCCACTGACTGGGTTAAATGAGAATACTACAGAAACCCTATATTTTTTAATAGATTTCTGTCATTTTATATCAAGATTGGATACAATTACAATGTTGGTTAGACCACAGTAGGGACTTATGCTTTCATCTATCAAACTGTAGAGACATAAAATGATTATCAAGACCAGTATCATTACCGTCTTTCAATTCTGTGTTCCAATAGTACTCATACTTGTCCTTACCTAGTTATAACTTGAAATGAGCAATATTACTCATCATATTTGATGGCCCTTCATATCTTCTGTTTCAAACACTGCTAACAAAGGAAAAATCCATTTGTGAAATTTTAATATATATAATATAATGAATTGCTATTTATGACATAAAGCTAGAATGTATTCTTACTCTATGTAACTTCTGAATTTTGAGAGTAGTTCAGTGAAAGCAAATGCTAATGATTCAAGGTCAATTTCAAATTTGTATTATTAATAGTTTTAGAATAAATGATTTCTAGCAATATATGAAAAATATTTTGAGAATGTCAAAGTATTTGTTGAATAATATGTAATTCATTTAACTGCATATTTTATAAAGCAAAATAAAAGAAAATATTCATTTAAGTGACTATTGTAATAATATGTGTTTTGGTTCATGTGCAATTAGTCAAATAAAGAATTTTTCATTGTTTAATGTTATCTTTTTGAATGGAGAAAAAGGGACATATTGGACTACAACAAAATAAAATTTAATCCTAAGTTTATAAACGTTTAAAAAAATTCTTTAATCCACGTTAGAGTACAGTCTTTATCCCTCTCCAGTCTACCCTCTGACAGTTCTTCATCCCATACCTCCTACCCCCCTACCCCTTCCCTCCAAGAGGATGTCCCTACTCCCCATCCCCACCCCACCCCCCACCCCACTGGATCTCCCCACTCCCTGGGGCCTCATGTCTCTGGAGGGGTAGGTGTTTCTTCTCTCACTGGGGCCAGACTAGACAGTCGTCTGCTGTATATATGTCAGGGGCCATATATCTACTACTCAGTTCTACCTGGCTGGTGGCTCAGTGACAGAGAGATCTTTGGGGACCAGGTTATTTGAGACTGCTGGTCTTCCTGTAGCGTTGCCCTCCTCCTCAACTTCTTTCAGCTTTTCCCTAATGTAACAACAGGTGTCTCCAACGTCTGTCCATAGGTTGGATTTAAGTATGTGTATCTAACTCTTTCAGTTGCTTCTTGGGTCCCTCAGAGGACAGTCATGTGATGCTCCTATCTGTAACCATGCCATAGCATCAGTAATAGTGTCAGACTTTGGGACCTCCCCTTGATCTGGATCTCAATTTGGATCTGTCACTGGACCTCCTTTTCCCCAAGCTCTCCACTTTTGTCCCTGCAGGTTTTTGTTTTGTTTTGTTTTGCTTTTTTGTTTTGTTTGTTTGTTGTTTGTTTTGTTTTGTTTTGCTTTTTTTTGACAGGAGCAATACTGGGTCACAGTTTATTTTTATTTTGTTGTTGTTGATATTTTTAAAAGTAATTTTTAAATGTTTATTAGTTATTTTGTTTCTTTATATTTCAAATATTACCTCCCTTCCTTGTTTCCTTTCTGAGAACCCTCATTGCACTCTCCATGCCCTACCTCCATGATGATGCTCCCCTACCTATCTGCCCACTCTGGCCCCAACCCCCTAGCATTCCTTTATACTGGGACATCAATACTTCACAGGACCAAGGGCCTCCCCTCCTATTGATATCAGAAAAAGCCATACTCTGCTACTTATGCAGCTGGAGCCATGGGTCCTAACATATGTACTCTTTGGTTGGTGGATCAGTCCCTGATAGCTCCTGTCAGCAAGCAATTCTTGACATTAGCAATAGTGTTTGGTTTTGATGGCTTCACATGGGATGGATCCCCATGTGGGCCAGTCTCTTAATGGTCTTTCCTTCAGTCTCTACTTGACTGTTTGCCCCAGTATTTCCTTTAGACAGAGCAATTCCTGTTTTAAATTTTGAGAAGGGTGGGTGGCCCCATCCTCAAACAGGGTCCATGCCTAACCTCTGGATATGGTTTTATAGGTTCTTTCTTCCCTTTGCTGGGTATTTCAGTTTATGTCATTCTCATTGGGCCCTGGAAGCCTTTTGCTTTCCTGGCATTTGGAACTTTCTGTTGGCTACCCAGTTCCCTGTCCCCCATTGCTACACACCTCTGTTCAATTTTCTGACTCTGTACATCTCCCCTGTTTCCTACTATACCTGATTAAGCCTCCTTCTTTTCCTCTGCCACTCTTCTCTTCCTACCAACCCCTACCTCCCATGATTATTTTCTTCCCCCTTCTAATTAGGACTGAGGCAACCACAATTTGGTTTTCCATATGAAGGCCTGTAAATTGTATTGAAAGAAAATAAAACTTGAGATCTGTGATTCATGTAATTTATGTCAAATAGTCCAAAGAGTTGTTTGTGAGCTTTGGAACATGGGGCTGAGAACAGAACAGAGCAGGCCAGGACATGCCCGGGCAGGCCTGTTGTTAAGATATTCCTGAGCCTACTTGGCCATAAAGATAAAGAGAATGCCAAGACATGTCTGGACTGGCCCAGAGCCTCCCTATCTCCCGCCCTTCTGACATGGGTTAAATGTTAACCAGATGCTCTGCTGTTACCTCATTCTGCATGTAGAGTGTGCTGATGTTTAAATGAACCAATTGTGTTAAATCGCACCAATTCCTCCCCCAGGCCCAGACCCTTTTCTATAAAAAACCCTAACTTTTGAGCCTTGTGGCCAACAACCATTGTCTCCTGTGTGAGATACATGTTGGCCCGGTGCTCCATCATTAAACTACCTCATGTGTTTGCATCAAGACAGTCTCTCGTGAATCGTTGGGTGTGCACCGAATAAGGAATTGAGTGGGGGTTTCCCCACTAGGTTCTTTCAGTATCATTAGTATTCTGATTTTTTTCCTAATATTAATTTACCAATAAGTACATATCATGTGTGTTATTTGGTGACTGTGTCACCTCACTCAGGATGATATTTTCTAGTTCTATCCATTTACCTGAAAATTTCATAAAGTCATTGTTTTTAATGGCTGAATAGTACTCCATTGTTTAAATGTACCACATTTTCTTTATCCATTCTTTCATTTAGGGACATCTGGGTTGTTTCCGGATTCTATCTATTACAAATTAGGCTGCTATAAACATGGTGGAGTGCCACACCCACTCCAGTAGTGACTCTTGTGACAGATCCAGAAGCTTGGACTCAGTCCTGAGGCAAAAGGTTCACAGAAACTTAGTCTTCTGGAAGCCTGGCATCCTGTAAAATGAGTGCTCCAAACCTGTCCCTGCGTTAGTTGGCTTTATGGATCTGTGTGCTTTCTTTCAGTATTGTTTTATTATAAGTGCCCCTAAGGATTGATTTTGACATATAGCTAAGTTAGATTAGCCCCCAGCACTGTTCCAATGTCCTAGGCAGTCCTTGAGCTGACCTGGGCTTGGAATTCAGTAAGAATGTTACCTATTCAATAACATTCAGAATTACCTCTAGTATTGTAAGGGAGACAGTGAAAGAAATCGGGCATTACAATTTACTTAAATAGAGCTAGTAATCTCAGGGCTAGTCTAAGAAGTAAATACTTAGAACAATAGCCAAGTTACTCCCATACACAGGAATTTACAATGGCCTAGGAAGAAGGTGAGTAGTGGTTTTAGGAGGAACTGAAGTATTATTCAGGAAAGGGTTAATAGAATCGAATTCCCCTGGTACATCTTTTTCACTAGGCCCAGAGGAACAACATAATCAGGTATTTACTAAAGGACCCCTGGTGGTGGGTTTAACAGTAGACTAGCATTGCATCAGACCATTCACCTGGCTCCTGTGTTTAGCTGATCTTAGATAGGGCTGTTCTTATCTCAGTTGTAAACACTGCCTGACTCCCCTTAGCTTTTTATGTATGCATTTTCTTTGTTTTGTGTAAAGAATCATTATCCAGCTCAATGTACCTTGTAAGATGTGTTCAACTAGCTTTCTTGTTTTTATATTCTGGATATTGCCCTGTAAGAGATGTAGGGTGGTTAAAAATCTTTTCATAATCTGTGAGTTGTGGTTTTTTTTTTACTATTGACAGTATCCTTTACCTTACAGAAGCTATGCAACTTTCTGCGGTCCCATTTGTTGATTTTTGATCTTAGGGCATAAGGCACTGGTGTTCTGTTCGGGAAATTTTCTCCTGTGCTCATGTTTTTGAGGATCTTTCCCACTATCTCTTCTATTAGATTCAGTGTATCTCTTTTTTTTTTTCCATTTTTTATTAGGTATTTAGCTCATTTACATTTCCAATGCTATACCAAAAGTCCCCCATAGCAACCCACCCCCACTCCCCTACCCACCCACTCCCCCTTTTTGGCCCTGGCGTTCCTCTGTACTGGGGCATATGAAGTTTGCATGTACAATGGGCTTCTCTTTCCAGTGATGGCCGACTAGGCCATCTTTTGATACATATGCAGCTAGAGTCAAGAGCTCCAGGGTACTGGTTAGTTCATAATGTTGTTCCACCTATAGGGTTGCAGATCCCTTTAGCTCCTTGGGTACATTCTCTAGCTCCTCCATTGGGAGCCCTGTGATCCATCCATTAGCTGACTGTGAGCATCCACTTCTGTGTTTGCTAGGCGCCGGCATAGTCTCACAAGAGACAGCTACATCTGGGTCCTTTCGATAAAATCTTGCTAGTGTATGCAATGGTGTCAACGTTTGGATGCTGATTATGGGGTGGATCCCTGGATATGGCAGTCTCTACATGGTCCATCCTTTTATCTCAGCTCCAAACTTTGTCTCTGTAACTCCTTCCAAGGGTGTTTTGTTTCCACTTGGCATAGTGTCCACACTTCAGTCTTCATTTTTCTTCAGTTTCATGTGTTTAGAAAATTTTATCTTATATCTTGGGTATCCTAGGTTTTGGGCTAATATCCACTTATCAGTGAGTACATATTGTGTGAGTTCCTTTGTGAATGTGTTACCTCACTCAGGATGATGCCCTCCAGGTTAATCCATTTGGCTAGGAATTTCATAAATTCATTCTTTTTAATAGCTGAGTAGTACTCCATTGTGTAAATGTACCACATTTTCTGTATCCATTCCTCTGTTGAGGGGCATCTGGGTTCTTTCCAGCTTCTGGCTATTATAAATAAGGCTGCTATGAACATAGTGGAGCATGTGTCTTCTTACCAGTTGGGGCATCTTCTGGATATATGCCCAGGAGAGGTATTGTGGGATCCTCTGGTAGTACTATGTCCAATTTTCTGAGGAACCGCCAGGCTGATTTCCAGAGTGGTTGTACAAGCCTGCAATCCCACCAACAATGGAGGAGTGTTCCTCTTTCTCCACATCCACGTCAGCATCTGCTGTCACCTGAATTTTTGATCTTAGCCATTCTGACTGGTGTGAGGTGGAATCTCAGGGTTGTTTTGATTTGCATTTCCCTGATGATTAAGGATGTTGAACATTTCTTCAGGTGCTTCTCTGCCATTCGGTATTCCTCAGGTAAGAATTCTTTGTTCAGTTTTGAGCCCCATTTTTTAATGGGGTTATTTGATTTTCTGGAGTCCATCTTCTTGAGTTCTTTATATATGTTGGATATTAGTCCCCTATCTGATTTAGGATAGGTAAAGATCCTTTCCCAATCTGTTGGTGGTCTTTTTGTCTTATTGACGGTGTCTTTTGCCTTGCAGAAACTTTGGAGTTTCATCAGGTCCCATTTGTCAGTTCTCAATCTTACAACACAAGCCATTGCTGTTCTGTTTAGGAATATTTCCCCTGTGCCCATATCTTCAAGGCTTTTCCCCACTTTCTCCTCTATAAGTTTCAGTGTCTCTGGTTTTATGTGAAGTTCCTTGATCCACTTAGATTTGACCTTAGTACAAGGAGATAAGTATGGATCAATTCGCATTCTTCTACATGATAACAACCAGTTGTGCCAGAACCAATTGTTGAAAATGCTGTCTTTCTTCCACTGGATGGTTTTAGCTCCCTTGTGGAAGATCAAGTGACCATAGGTGTGTGGGTTCATTTCTGGGTCTTCGATTCTATTCCATTGGTCTACTTTTCTGTCTCTATACCAGTACCATGCAGTTTTTATCACAATTGCTCTGTAGTAAAGCTTTAGATCAGGCATGGTGATTCCACCAGAGGTACTTTTATCCTTGAGAAGAGTTTTTGCTATCCTAGGTTTTTTGTTATTCCAGATGAATTTGCAAATTTCTCCTTCTAATTCATTGAAGAATTGAGTTGGAATTTTGATGGAGATTGCATTGAATCTGTAGATTGCTTTTGGCAAGATAGCCATTTTTACAATGTTGATCCTGCCAATCCATGAGCATGAGATATCTTTCCATCTTCTGAGATCTTCTTTAATTTCTTTCTTCAGAGACTTGAAGTTTTTATCATACAGATCTTTCACTTCCTTAGAGTCATGCCAAGATATTTTATATTATTTGTGACTATTGAGAAGGGTGTTGTTTCTCTAATTTCTTTCTCAGCCTGTTTATTCTTTGTGTAGAGCAAGACCATTGACTTGTTTGAGTTAATTTTATATCCAGCTATTTCACCGAAGCTGTTTATCAGGTTTAGGAGTTCTCTGGTGGAATTTTAAGGGTCACTTATATATACTATCATATCATCTGCAAAAAATAATATTTTGACTCCCTCTTTTCCAATTTGTATCCTCTTGATCTCCTTTTGTTGTCGAATTGCTCTGGCTAATACTTCAAGTACTATGTTGAAAAGGTAGGGAGAAAGTGGACAGCCTTGTCTAGTCCCTGATTTTAGTGGGATTGCTTCCAGCTTCTCTCCATTTATTTGATGTTGGCTACTGGTTTGCTGTAGATTGCTTTTATCATGTTTAGGTATGGGCCTTGAATTCCTGATCTTTCCAAAACTTTTATCAAGAATGGGTGTTGTATCTTGTCAAATGCTTTTTCTGCATCTAACGAGATGATCATGTGTTTTTTGTCTTTGAGTTTGTTTATATAATGGATCACATTGATGGATTTCCGTATCTTAAACCATTCCTGCATCCCTGGAATAAAATCTACTTTGTCAGGATGGATGATTGCATTAATGTGTTCTTGGATTCGGTTAGCGAGAATTTTACTGAGGATTTTTGCATCAATATTCATAAGAGAAATTGATCTGAAGTTCTCTATCTTTGTTGGATCTTTCTGTGGTTTAGGTATCAGAGTAATAGTGGCTTCATAAAATGAGTTGGGTAGAGTACCTTCTACTTCTATCTTGTGAAAAAGTTTGTGCAGGACTGGAATTAGATCTTCTTTGAAGGTCTGATAGAACTCTGCACTAAACCCTCTGGTCCTGGGATTGTTTTGGCTGGGAGATTATTAATAACTGCTTCTATTTCTTTATGGGATATGGGACTGTTTAGAAGGTCAACTTGATCCTGATTCAACTTTGGTACCTGGGATCTGTCCAGAAATTTGTCCATTTCATCCAGGTTTTCCAGTTTTCTTGAGTATAGCCTTTTGTAGAAGGATCTGATGGTGTTTTGGATTTCTTCAGGATCTGTTGTTATGTCTCCCTTTTCATTTCTGATTTTGTTAATTAGGATTTTGTCCCTGTGCTCTTTAGTGAGTCTAGCTAAGTATTTATCTATCTTGTTGATTTTCTCAAAGAACCAACTCCTCCTTTGGTTAATTCTTTGAATAGTTCTTCTTGTTTCCACTTGGTTGATTTCACCCCTGAGTTTGATTATTTCCTGCCGTCTACTACTCTTGGGTGAATTTGCTTCCTTTTTTTCTAGAGCTTTTAGATGTGTTGTCAAGCTGCTAGTATGTGCTCTCTTCCGTTTCTTCTTGGAGGCACTCAGAGCTATGAGTTTCCCTCTTAAAAATGCTTTCATTGTGTCCCAAAGGTTTGGGTACGTTGTGGCTTCATTTTCATTAAACTCTAAAAAGTCTTTAATTTCTTTCTTTACTCCTTCCTTGACCAAGGTATCATTGAGAAGAGTGTTGTTCAGTTTCCACGTGAATGTTGGCTTTCCATTATTTATGCTGTTATTGAAGATCAGTCTTAGGCCATTGTGGTCTGATAGGATACATGGGACAATTTCAATATTTTTGTATCTGTTGTGGCCTGTTTTGTGACCAATTATATGGTCAATTTTGGAGAAGGTCCCGTGAGGTGCTGAGAAGAAGGTATATCCTTTTGTTTTAGGATAAAATGTTCTGTAGATATCTGTCAGGTCCATTTGTTTCATAACTTCTGTTAGATTCACTGTGTCCCTGTTTAGTTACTGTTTCCATGATCTGTTCATTGAGGAAAGTGGTGTGTTGAAGTCTCCCACTATTATTATGTGAGGTGCAATGTGTGCTTTGAGCTTTACTAAAGTGTCTTTAATGAATGTGGCTGACCCTTGCATTTGGAGCGTAGATATTCAGAATTGAGAGTTCCTCTTGGAGGATTTTACCTTTGATGAGTATGAAATGTCCCTCCTTGTCTTTTTTGATAACTTTGGGTTGGAAGTCGATTTTATCCGATATTAGAATGGCTACTCCAGCCTGTTTCTTCAGACCATTTGCTTGGAAAATTGTTTTCCAGCCTTTCAGTCTGAGGTAGTGTCTGTCTTTTTCCCTGAGATGGGTTTCCTGTAAGCAGCAGAATGTTGGGTCCTGTTTGTTTAGCCAGTCTGTTAGTCTATGTCTTTTTATTGGGGAATTGAGTCCATTGATATTAAGAGATATTAAGGAAAAGTAATTGTTGCTTCCTATTATTTTTGTTATTAGAGTTGGCATTCTGTTCTTGTGGCTTTCTTCTTTTTGGTTTGTTGAGGGATTACTTTCTTGTTTGTTCTAGGGCGTGATTTCCTTCCTTGTATTGCTTCTTTTCTGTTATTATCCTTTGAAGGGCTGGATTCGTGGAAAGATATTGTGTGAATTTGGTTTTGTCGTGGAATACTTTGGTTTCTCCATCTATGGTAATTGAGAGTTTGGCCGGGTATTTTAGCCTGGGCTGGCATTTGTGTTCTCTTAGTGTCTGTATAACATCTGTCCAGGCTCTTCTGGCTTTCATAGTCTCTGGTGAAAAGACTGATGTAATTCTGATAGACTTTCCTTTATATGTTACTTGACCTTTCTCCCTTACTGCTTTTAATATTCTATCTTTATTTAGTGCATTTGTTGTTCTGATTATTATGTGTCAGGAGGAATTTCTTTTCTGGTCCAGCCTATTTGGAGTTCTGTAGGCTTCTTGGATGATCATGGGCATCTCTTTATGTTTGGGAAGTTTTCTTCAATTATTTTGTTGAAGATATTAGCTGGCCCTTTAAGTTGAAAATCTTCATTCTCATCAATTCCTATTATCTGTAGGTTTGGTCTTCTCATTGTGTCCTGGATTTCCTGGATGTTTTGAGTTAGGATCCTTTTGCATTTTGTATTTTCTTTGACTGTTGTGCCGATGTTCTCTATGGAATCTTCTGCACCTGAGATACTCTCTTCCATTTCTTGTATTCTGTTTCTGATGCTCGCATCTATGGTTCCAGATCTCTTTCCTAGGGTTTCTATCTCCAGCGTTGCCTTGCTTTGGGTTTTCTTTATTGTGTCTACTTCCCTTTTTAGTTCTAGTATGGTTTTCTTCATTTCCATCACCTGTTTGGATGTGTTTTCCTGTTTTTCTTTAAGGACTTCTACCTGTTTGGTTGTGTTTTCCTGCTTTTCTTTAAGGGCCTGTAACTCTTTAGCAGTGCTCTCCTGTAATTCTTTAAGTGACTTATGAAAGTCCTTCTTGATGTCCTGTATCATCATCATGAAAAATGTTTTTAAATCTGGGTCTAGATTTTCAGTTGTGTTGGGGTGCCAGGACTAGGTGGGGTGGGAGTGCTGCGTTCTGATGATGGTGAGTGGTCTTGATTTCTGTTAGTAGGATTCTTATGTTTGCCTTTCGCCATCTGGTAATCTCTGAAGCTAGCTGTTATAGTTGTCTCTGTTAAGATCTTGTTCTTCAGGTGAACCTGTTAGCCTCTATAAGCAGACCTGGGCGGGTAGCTCTCTCCTTAGTTTGAGTGGGCAGAGTATTCTCTGTAGGCAAGCTCTCTTCTTGCAGGGAGGGTACCCAGATATCTGGTGTTTGAACCGGACTCCTGGTAGGAGTTGTGTTCCACTCACTAGAGGTCTTAGGATCCCGTGGGGAATCCTGTGTGGGCCCTTGCGGGTGTTGGGTGAGTCCGCTGGCAAGGTACCCTGTGGCTGGAGTCAGTGTATCTGGTTTTATGTGGATGTCCTTGAGCCACTTGAACTTGGGCTTTGTTCGAGGAAATAATAATGGGTTGATTTGTATTCTTCTACATGGTGACCTCCAGTTAAGCCAGCATCATTTGTTGAATATGCTGTCTTTGTTTTCACTGGATGACTTTAGCTTCTTTGTCTAAGATTAAGTGACTGTAGGTACATGAGTTCATTTCTGGGTCTTCAATTCTATTCCACTAATCTACATTCCTGTCTCTGTACCAATATCTTGTGAATTTTATCACTATTGCTCTGGAGTAGAGCTTGAGGTCAGGGATTGTGATTCCCCAGAATCCAAAGTTCTTTTATTGTTGAAAATTGTTTTCACTATCCTGGGTTTTTCTTTTGTTGTTCCAAATAAATTGGAGAATTGCTCTTTCTGTCTGTGTGAAAAATTCAGTTGGATTTCTGATGGGAATTTCATTGAATCTATAGATTGCCTTTGTGAAGATGGCCAATTTTAGCTGTTAAATTGAAACACCATCCCTCCCCTTGATGCCCTGTCTTTTTACTGGAGGTGCACTCTACAAGTTCCCTCTCCCCACTGTAGAGGATTTCATTTAAGGTACTTCCCTTTAAGTTCTGAATGTCACTGTCCTACTAGGTCTCAGGTACATTCTAGAGGGATGCCCCTTTCGCCACCTCTTAACTTTTGAGGTTTCCTTTTTCCATTTTTTTCTACTGGCCCTCAGGGCTTCAGTCCTATTTCCCCAAAATAACTGACTATGTTTCCCCTTTTCCTCCCTGTCTCCTTTCATACCCAGATCCTTCCCTCCCTCTGTTGCCGACTTCCACCCCTTGATCACTTTCTTCTCCCTCCCAGGTGTGATTAAGGCATTCTCATTTGGATCCTTTGACTTATTATCCTTATATGTTCTTGCATTCCATTTGCAAGAATTTTATTGAGCATTTTTCCATAGATATTCATAAGCAAAATTAGTCTGAATTCTCTTTGTGTGTGTGTGTTTGTCTCCTTGTGTGGTTTAGTGACCCGTCCATCAGGTCCAGTTATTCCAGGGTTTCAAGGGGATCTTCTCCTAAGAACCAAAAGGGGGAAGGGAGAGACGGAAACCAAATTCGAGAAATGACACATAAACAGTCTGAAAAGCATCAAGGTCTCACTGTATTTAGCAAGGCTCAAGGCTTAAAAGCACAAGCAAAAGGGGAACCACTTCTCAGCAGGAGGAATGGGGCAGCGGAAATGCACAAGCAAAGGAGGAAGTCCTTTCCAGCAAGAGATATGGAGCAGCAGAATTTTTTCTTTTGGCAACTACACGGGAAGCAGGAACTTGGTGGTATCAGGGCACATCTTGAGGTCAGGACATCTGGTGCTGACTTAGGGTTGGAACATTCTGTGGTTGTTCTCGGAACAGTGCATCGGTGGCCCGCTTTTGACCCCCTTTTCTTTTCGGGGGGAGAGGCCCAATTCGGAGATCAAGACAATAGAGTTGTTTTAATAGCTCCCAACAGTTTAGGTATCAGAATATGTGTGGCTTCATAGAATGATTCAAGTAGTGTTCCTTCTCTTTCTATTTCATGAAATATTTTGAGCAACATTGGTATTAGGTCTTCTTTGAAGATCTGGTAGAATTCTGCACTATAGCCAAGTGGCCCTGAGCTCTTTTTGGTTGGGAAATTTCTACTGACTTTTTCTCTTTCCTTAGGAGACACAGGACTGTTTAGATGGTTTATCTGATCCTGATTTAACTTTGGTACCTGGTATCTGTCTAGAAAATTGTACATTTCAAGGCAGATTTTTCCAATTTAACTGAGTCTAGGACTCTGTACTAGGATTTAATGATTTTTTTTTTTTATTTTCTTTTTCTGTTGTTATGTCTCCCCTTTCATTTCTGATTTTGCTGATTTGGATACTGTCTCTGTACCCACTGGTTAGTCTGGCTAAGGGTTTATCTTGTTGATTTTCTCAATGAATCAGCTCCTGGTTTTGTTGATTCTTTGTATAGTTTTTTTTTCCCCTATTTGGTTGATTTCAGCCCTGAGTTTGATTATTTCCTGAAGTCTACCCTTCAGTGAATTTGCTTTGCTTAACTAATAATCATATTTTAAAGTTAAGCCATTTGTCTTGATTTCCTTGACTGCATAATTATTTGGAAATTTTATTTGTGATTTTATAGATTAATATAAAAAACTAAAATATTTTGAGAAACTTGAAAAAGAATTAACCATTCAAATCAGATATTTTATTGTATGTGAGCCATCAATTAATTAGTGTTTTGATAAGTGTTCAAATGCATCTGTTTATTAAAGATTTCATTATAAACAATATTAAATTATTGAAGGTTAAGGATATAAATTCTGCATAGGTTTCAACTCAAGGAGCAAGAGAGTGATTATTTACACAATGTGAAAATTTGAGCATATAATCCACTAAAGGTTTGATCCAGCATTTTTCAATAAGGAATATAAAAGTATTAGGGTAAAGAGTTATAGAGAAGAAAGAGAAAAAGTACATAGGGACTAAAATAGTTTGGAGTAGGATAGAATGGCAGGATTTTATCAGGTATAACATATGAAGCAGAATAAATGGAACAAAGGAGATAAGAAAGAAAGGGAAGAAGAGAAAGGAGGAGGTAAGAGGGAAAATGGGGAGAAAACAATATCCCAAAGAGAAAACTGGAAATGTGTCTCTAGACCACCCTATAAAATATAAGTATCACTGAAATGTCAGTGAAAGGCTTGGAAAGCAACTCAGACGTGAATGAAAACATCATAAATAATATAATAAATGTTAAAAGGAGTTATTAATTGTACCTTAAATGTGGGGAATGTTATTTCCAGGCAGTAATATGATGACAATTGTTTAAATCTCCATAGCACTGCCTCTGTAACCTAAACAAGGTAATTCATTCAGAGAACTAACGAATGCTCTTAAAGATTTACAGATGATAATCCATAAAGAAACCAAACATCATCCTTCCTACAACCTCTGAAAATCTTAGTAATAAAAACTTTGTAATGTAATTTTTATCATTTAAGTGTAAGGCCTCTTTTTTCCATTACTGAAAACAAGAGTCAAGAACATTGTTGACTATCTCATATGTCTACGATATTATCCATTATTGTGCCTATTATTTGATCTTTGTTAAAACTCATTACATGACAGCTACACTTGTTACATTTGGTTTCAAGAAGAGTCTTGTCACTCATGTGAAAATGGATGAGGAAACACAGATTTCATCTGATGGCACATTTGAAGCCCAATTTTAGAAACCATCATAATTTCCTACACTCCATAAGATCAATGCTACCTCTGTAGAAGGAAACTTCTGTTTGTTATGATGAAATGTCTACCAGATAGACACTATAGAATATGAGACAGATGCCTACTCTACCACATCTCATGTGACTATATCAAATTCTTCTTTATTTTTAGTTTTTCTAACTTGGTCTGAATGAATGTACACATTGTGAAGTTCTGAATCTGATTCAGTAGTACTTGATGCATGGCATAAAGATTAAAACTCACCATCACTTTTCTCCAGATGGGTCTCTGTATAAGAGTTGAATCTCTTCTGCCATTAAATTCTAAAGTTTCAAGTAATCACAATGCAGATGTTCAGCAAGACAATTTTAGCTTTAGCATCCTACTTAGAGTGTCATAAAGTATAGCTCAATTTTTATGAAAAAGTTTAGAAGGAACATATTGGTGTCTCTATCTATTTACATTTTAATGGGATATGAGTCCAGGGCTGTATATTTTTATTATATGTAACTAGTTTTCTAGCAAAACTATTGTGAATCTTTCTGACATTCTCCTTGAGTGGTTCTCAATCACTTAAATATGACACTGTGCTTGCATAATCTTCTAATGTATTTATATTTGTTCTTTGGTTCAAATATTAGCTTTTTGAATTTAAATATAACCTATAAATAGACCTAAAAGGAAAAAAAAAAACAACTGACAAGAGAAGGCAGTAAGCATTATATATGAAAACGTTTACAATGGCATCATGATACCAAACCAGGCTTTCCTAGTATCATGAACTTTAATTTGGAGAGTATTTTCAGGAAGATGATGTATCAATTTCATTTCCTACGTGGCACTCTGGATAAAACCTAGATTTTTTTTTCTTCAAAGTGATATTAGCTTGAAAATTCTCTTTCATCCAATCATGCTGCTTTTTTCTATCTGGCCCTTTTGAATTAAAAAAAAAATTATGTAAACTATACCTTTATAACTTTGCAAACATGGTGGTAGTCTTGTTGTGTCTGTTCCCATTATTTTCACCTTACACCATTCAAGACAAAGTTTCATATGTACTTTAAATCAATGATTACCATTACTTGGATAATATATATATATATATATATATATATATATATATATATATATATAAATGAGGTAGGTTAAAAAATACAAATATATTTACATTATTTTAAATTTTATTTTAATTTTATTATTTATAATATGTATATATTCCTCAGTGTCTATAGGTGTCCAGGTGTCCAGAACTGAAGTCATAGGTAATTGTAAGCTACCCCATATGTGTGAAAATTTGGAGTTTATTCCAATATAAAAACTGGTTGAATAAACTGGTTGAATACTGCTGTATTTCTTTTTCTTTTTTTCAAACATAAACTTTTTTTTACCCAAAGGTTGTCACATAATTCGATGCTTCTCTACTTTTTACACAATCATTCCCACCCTCTACAGAAGGTTGCTTCTGAAGTTCTCATGTGGTGACACAGTGCTAAAGTTCCTGATGCTAACAGAATAGTAGAGATGTCTCAGTGACTTAAGTTGAAATCACTGGTTTATGGCTCTTGCACCCAGCATCATAAATGTACAAATATCTTTATTTAAAAACACAAAATAAATTATTTCTAAGCATGGACAATGACAGCAGTAAACCATTATATATTGTCAAGGAAAACCAGTAACTGATGTTTACAGTGATCAGCCAGTCTTAGCTTCAGTCATTTTCTCCATGTGACTTCTCTGAAGTTATTGGTGAGGAACTTGCCCTTGAGGTTCAACTATCCCATACCCCCTCCCATTACACCAATTGCACCCGTTCCAGGATCCTTCTCTTTAGGAATTTCTGTCACTACAGCTTTAGCTGTAGTTAGCAAGGAGGCCACACCAGCAGCATCCAGTAAGGCAGTTCTTACAACCTTTGTTGGGTCAATGATTCCCTTTTCTACTATGTTCACAAAATCTCCAAGTATGGCATCATAACCAACTTCTGAGGAAATCTGCAGAATTTTCTCAACTATTCAAAGATAGTTGAACTTTCAACACCTGCATTCTTTGCAATCATCATTGCAGGAATTTTAAGTGTTCTTTTAATAATTTCTATACCTCTTTCCTGATCAACAGTTGTTTTTACATTTTTCCTTCAGTTCCCCCCTCAGTCACTCTTTGTTTGTTTGTTTGTTAGTTAGTTTGTTTTGATTTCTTTACTATTTTTTTTGAGACAATGGCCTCTATTTGTAGACCATGTGGGCTAACTCACAGAAATGATTCTGACTCTACCACCTCAGTGCTGGGATTAAAGAAATGCACCAATGTGTGGACATTCCTTGGACTCTATAATATAACAAGTTTTGAAGAGTAATTGTCAATATTCTGTAGAGAAAAACTTAAATTTTCAGTTGTTATATGTATTAAACTGTTGATTATGTAAAATACTATGATTATTATTGAACAATTAAAAGTAGAAATGACACGTCCTTGGATAAAAAACTTGAGTTTTTACAGTAAGGAAACTGATTCCCTTTTTAATATGGCAATTTCTGTTTTGCAATTAAATTAAGTCCAGATGTGAAATAAACACTTATCACTGAAATAATAAAGAGAAAAGAAAAATATCACATGCTGAACATTTAGCAATTACAGATTAAACATGATCGTGTCAGAATACATGAAGAGAACAGTACACTATTAAGTAAAATAAGCCAGAATTAAAGCAAAATACTTTTTTTTAGATATTTTAAATACTGGAATGTAAATGTAATGCTATGGAAGTTGACTGAATACTGGTTGTGTCAGATAGGAAGAGGTAAGACCTTAGTCAAGACACTAGAGCTCTGTTTATACAAAATGAATGTCCCTCCCTTTACTCCTCCCAGTTTTTCCCAACATCCTGCCCCCAATGTATTTACTCTCTATTTTTCTCTCAAATAGAAAAGAAGAGGCTTCTAAGATATAACAATCAAACATGACACAACAAAACATAAAAAGATAAAACAAAGGGTACCTTATTTAATTGTTGACAATCCAACAGGAGGATGAGTAACAAGAGGAGGCACAAGAGTCAGAGAGTCACTTATTCTCACACTCAAGAGTCCCATAAAGCACTAAGCTGAAAGCTGTAATATATTCAGCAGGGAACTGACACAGAACCCTATAGGCACCGTGCTTGATGCTTTAATCTCTGTTGAATTCAAATATACCTAGCTTGGTTGATTCTATGGCCCTCGATCTTCCAGTTTTCTCTATCCCATCAGGTTCTAATATTCAGCCTCCTATTCCATGGTGTTCTCTGAGCTGTAAATGGGGAATTTGGTGGAAAATTCCATTTACAGTATCTCTCAGCATAATGCCTGGTTGTAGGTCTTTTGTCTGTTTCCATCTGCTGCTGGAGGAAGGTTCTCTGGTGATGACTAAATAAGGCACTGATCTATGAGCAGAGAAGAATAACATTAGGAATCACTTTATTGAGACATTATTATTATTATTATTATTATTATTATTATTATTATTGATGAGAAGTGTTTAGATTCACCCTTGTCCTATAGGTTGTACAGTTTCTTGTCCTGGATTATTCAAGCAGTACAGGGTACGGATTCTTTCCTGTGGAATGAAGGTTACATCAAATCAGACATAGGCTGGCTACCTTAACAATTTCTATGCTTATCATTGCCCTAGCATATTTTACATGCAGGACAGAATGTCGGTCAGGCGTTTTGTGCCTGGGTTGTTATACACATTTCTCTTTTGGTAGCCTGCAGAGTACCTTCCCATCTCAAAGACATTGGAATGTAGGGGTGAGAGCTACATGGAGGCACCAGATCAACTTCTCTGTGTCCATTGATTTGTGTGGATATTGCCTAGGGCAATGGGGCCTTCTAAGTTTTTAGAGAGTAACCCATTATCTTAGCAAAAAAAAAAAAAAAAAAAAAAAAAAAAAGAAAGAAAGAAAAAAAAAGAAAAAGAAAAAAACCAAACCAAACCAAACCAAACCAAAAAAAAACCAAACAAGGTTGTTTATGGATTTCTATGGGTCCCCCTTGGTCAACAACTTATCTGTATGCATTGTACAGAGAACACTGCTGAATTACTATTACTAAAAATTAAAGAAAGAGACAGAAATTTGAAAGTGGTTGTGATAACCTTTTAAATATCTAAAATATTATGGAATTTTGCTACTTTCCTTTTTTCCCCCACTGAGGTAGAAGGGAAGTCCTTACTATGGACATGATAAGACACTTTAGATACAGAGCCAAGGAGCCCCTGAGCTGGAACTGAGCTAAATTTCCCAGACCTAAAGATATCAAGTTCTAGAAGCCATTGTGAACGCTTCCAAAGAAGAAAGCAAACAGCAGTCATTTCAAGATATGATGTCAATGGTCTAGAAAAAGGGCCAAGTAACCAAAAAGGTACAGTTTTAGCATTCATAAGTCTATAGAATCAAAGAGCTCTCTCATTGAAGATCCACTCAAAAGAGAAAAACCAATAATAACACAAAATTTTGAGCATGAGAAGTAAAAGAAAGATGAGTTGAATCTTTTTCACACTATATTGGGAAAGCTGTAGATGCACTGGGAAGATACTGGAAGCCTATATAAAGGTGGTTCATCTAGTGAGAGAGACTTGGTATAGAATAGTAAGGGTGCCACTGTGGAAAGGAGTCTTTGGTTACACATTTCATAAGAGTCCTTGTATTACATGAAACAATAGGCAATGAAAGGCATAAAGGATCTTAATACAATGATAATACATTGAATAAAGGAATAGAAATGAAGCTTAATTAGATAAACAGGTTAAGAACAACTGCACATGACTCATATTTGAGGAAATAAAGATATTTTTCTTAATGATATCATAAGGAAATATAAAACTTACTATTGTACTATAAATCAACAAGGTAATCTAGAAAACAGTCTCCCATTATCCCCCCTACACACACACACATATACACACATTCACACCCAAATGTGTCAGGGGCTGGCCCTGTTGGTTCTTTGTTCGTTTTTGTTTTATATACTTGGTTTGGTTTCTTTTTAATTTTTTTGTCCTTTCTTTCTTTCTTTCTTTCTTTCTTTCTTTCTTTCTTTCTTTCTTTCTTTCTTTCTTTCTTTCTTTCTTTCCACTCCAGATTTTATTCCCCCACATCCGTTCTACCCTCCAACTGTTCCAAATCCCATACCTCCTCCCCAACCCTCTGTCTCCACAAGGATGTCCCCACTCCCCACCTCCGACCCAACCAGGCTTCTAAACTCCATGGAGCCTCCAGTCTCTTGAGTGTTAGGTACATCTTCTCTGACTGAACCCAGACTCGGCTGTTCTCTGCTGTATATGTATTGGAGGCCTCGTATCAGCTGTTGTATGCTCCTTGGTTGGTGGTCCAGTGTTTGAGAAATCTCTGGAGTCCGGGTTATTTGAGACTGCTGGTTCTCCTACAGGGTTGGCCTCCTCCTCGGTCTCTCCCAGCCTTTCCCTAACTCAACAGCAGGGGTCAGCAGCTTCTGTATATTGGTTGGGTGCAAATATATGCATCTGGACTCTTTCAGCTGCTTGTTGGATCTTCCAAAGTGCAATTATGATAGGTCTATTTTTGTGAGTGTTTCATAGCCTCAGTAACAGTATCAGGCCTTGAGACCTCCCCTTAAGCTGGATCCCACTTTGAACTGTGGCTGGACCTTCTTTTCCTCAGGATCCTCTCCATTTCCAACCTTGAAGTTCTTTCAGTCAGGAACAATTATGGGTCAAAGTTTCAGCTTTGGGATGACAAGACCTCTCCCTTACTTAATGCTCTGTCTTTCTGCTGGAGGTAGTCTCTACAAGTTCCCTCTCCCTACTGTAAGGCATTTCATCAAATGACCCTGAGATTCCCCTTATACCAATCAGGATGGCTAATATCAAAATCTCAGGTAACAACACATGTTGGTGAGGATGTAGAGAAAGAAGAACACTCTTCTATTGCCAGTAGGATTGCAAACTGGTACAACCACTGTGGAAATCAATCTGGAGATTCCTCAGAAAATTAAAAATTGATCTACCTGAATACCCAACTATACCACTCAGGAATAAACCCTAAAGAGGCACCAACATGCCATAGGGGCATATGATCATAGTGGCCTTGTTTGTGATAGCCAGAAGCTGGAAATCACCCTGATGTCCCACGACAGATGAATGGATACAGGAAATGTTGTTCATTTACACAATGGAATTCTACTCAGCTATTAAGAATGAGAACATCCTGAGTTTTGCAGGCAAATGAATTGAAGTAGAAAATATCAGGCTGAGTGAGAGGTAACTTAGACCCAAAGGACATGCATGGTGTGTACTCACTAATCAGTCGATACACCCCCCCCCAAAAAAAAAGTACAGAATACTCAAGATACAGTCCAGATAACTCAAAAACATCAACATGCTGAATGGCCCAAGTGAGAACACCTCTATTCCACTTGGGAGAGAGAAGAAAGCAATCACAAGTGGGGTGGGGTGGGAGGGAGGGACATGAGAGGGAAAATGGACGGGGAGAAGGGGGGGCAGGAAGGTGAAGGGAACCAGATCTGGTATTGGGTTCGAGAAAAGGGATAAAGCCCTGAAGACCATCAGAAAGAATGAAAACTGGCAACCTCTGGAGGTAGGAGGTTGGGGGAACCCTCCAGAATGCACCAAAGACCAAAGACTTTCAGGACTCAAAGGGAGGGATCCTGTTGGTTCTTATTTCTTTGTTTGTTCCTCTTGAGGCAGCAGAGGGTGAAGAACATATACAGGGCTAAGACTTGGTCTCAGGAGATATTTAGGGTTGCAGTTTAATAATAAAATATTTACCTATCTTAAATCTAAGTTCCTTTGCTTCAGTAGCTGACCTGCCTTCTGAATTCCTCTGAGGAGAGAAACTGCTTAGCACCTCATAAGATAGCACTGGATCAAATAAATTAGCCTTTGTTTTATCTCTGAGGCACTACAGCCCTCAAACTTTCACACTACTTGAAGTCATAGGGAGAAAAAGAGACACATTGAAAAGTGGTTTTAGCTTTTGTTTCTAAGTTGTAAAAATTTTCTGATGAAAGCCCTCTAAGAAAATTGGAAAGGAGCTTCCAAGAAAAAAAGGGATAAGGGTTACCTCTTCTCTTTAACCTCAGCACTTATACTTCTTTCAGAATATATGATTGCATGGTAAAAAGTTCAGCACAAGTTTATAAACAAATTCAAATCATAATTAGAATAGAAAGATTACAACAGAAAATGTTTCCATGCATATTCACTAGGAACAATTATCTGGCTGAACAATCGTCATCTTTTATCAGCTCTAGAGGTACATGGTTAGTTAAAAACCATAATATTTGTGACTGAAATATTAGTGAAATTTTGTACAGGTAAATCCAGTCACTATTTTATCTTCTGTCCTTGCAGCTAAAATAAATCATTAGTACCCTTTTTATGATTTTGGTTAATGATTTTACAACCTCTGAGAATGTGCTAAGTTGCAGATGACTGCATGCTTGTTACCTCAGAATCAACTAACTCATGAAACTTGAAAACTGGCAGAATTCTCATTGCAGCTCTTACATTAGGGGACATTAGTAGTAGTCCTGTCACATAAGAACTTAGTAATTATTAATATAATTTTAGGGATTCTTATAGGATCATCAAGAATTAAGAAATCATATCTTTGTCTATAAAGCAACACTAGTAGACAGTACACCTTCATTTTTCTACATAGATCTGCTCAAAAAGGTGGTTAATATCTAGTGATAATATCAGAAATCTTACCTAAAGTGAAATTCTCCTGGCCTTGTCTGCAGGAGAAAACCCATTGTAGATTTTAATCCAACGCCCAACCTTCTCAAGAAGACCATCTGCTAGTTTCTAGCTCCTCTTTGTTAGCTCCTGACACAAAGGCACACATTTCAATACTGAATAATGAATATAATTACTTGTTGGTGCTAAGTAAGTACAACAGAGGCACATTTCCAGGTCAGTCGTGTTTTTCACATTTAATTTTATTTTTATGAGTCTGAGTATTAGTGATTTGAGTTGTTATATTTTTAACTCACTCTAAGAAGACCTTTAACTTGCAATCTTCCTGATTTACAGCCAATGATAGCTAGCATCACAAGCCATAAATCCCATGCCCATCTAGAATTCCATTTACTAATCTTTAAAAAAGCATTTCCCAAGGCATATCTCAGAAGTCTATATTTCTGCATCAGGTTAGTGCATGATAAACATTTAACTTATATAAATGAAACTTCTGAGAAAGGTTAGGTTAATAATAAGCAGACTTTATTGCTTGTAATATATCAGAGAATCATCAATGCCAGAATAGAATTTTGACATTTAAAGAATAATGTAGAATATTCTAACCTCGATTCCTTTTCCTGGACAATCTTTGCAATAATTCTGAAAGCATTTTCTAAAAGCCTGTGACACTAGCATGGAGGGTATGATTATTTTAAAAATGAGACTATTCAGTGTCAAATAACTGGAGTACCTGACCAAGGTCTCCAACCTACGCTTCAAAACCATGTAAAAGCTTATTATATAATATAACCCCATTAAAAAATGGGGCTCAGAACTGAACAAAGAATTCTCACCTGAGGAATACCGAATGGCAGAGAAGCACTTGAAAAAATGTTCAACATCCTTAATCATCAGGGAAATGCAAATCAAAACAACCCTGAGATTCCACCTCACACCAGTCAGAATGGCTAAGATCAAAAATTCAGGTGACAGCAGATGCTGGCGAGGATGTGGAGAAAGAGGAACACTCCTCCATTGTTGGTGGGAGTGCAGGCTTGTACAACCACTCTGGAAATCAGTCTGGCGGTTCCTCAGAAAACTGGACATAGTACTACCGGAAGATCCAGCAATACCTCTCCTGGGCATATATCCAGAAGATGCCCCAACAGGTAAGAAGGACACATGCTCCACTATGTTCATAGCAGCCTTATTTATAATAGCCAGAAGCTGGAAAGAACCTAGATGCCCCTCAACAGAGGAATGGATACAGAAAATGTGGTACATCTACACAATGGAGTACTACTCAGCTATTAAAAAGAATGAATTTATGAAATTCCTAGCCAAATGGATGGACCTGGAGGGCATCATCCTGAGTGAGGTAACACATTCACAAAGAAACTCACACAATATGTATTCACTGATAAGTGGATATTAGCCCCAAACCTAGGATACCCAAGATATAAGATATAATTTGCTAAACACATGAAACTCAAGGAGAATGAAGACTGAAGTGTGGACACTATGCCCCTCCTTAGATTTGGGAACAAAACACCCATGGAAGGAGTTACAGAGACGGAGTTTGGAGCTGAGATGAAAGGATGGACCATGTAGAGACTGCCATAGCCAGAGATCCACCCCATAATCAGCATCCAAACGCTGACACCATTGCATACACTAGCAAGATTTTATTGAAAGGACCCAGATGTAGCTGTCTCTTGTGAGACTATGCCGGGGCCCAGCAAACACAGAAGTGGATGCTCACAGTCAGCTAATGGATGGATCATAGGGCTCCCAATGGAGGAGCTAGAGAAAGTAGCCAAGGAGCTAAAGGGATCTGCAACCCTATAGGTGGAACAACATTATGAGCTAACCAGTACCCCGGAGCTCTTGACTCTAGCTGCATATATATCAAAAGATGGCCTAGTCGGCCATCACTGGAAAGAGAGGCCCATTGGACTTGCAAACTTTATATGCCCTAGTACAGGGGAATACCAGGGCCAAAAAGGGGGAGTGGGTGGGCAGGGGAGTGGGGGTGGGTGGATATGGGGGACTTTTGGTATAGCATTGGAAATGTAAATGAGTTAAATACCTAATAAAAAATGGAAAAAAAAAAAACAAAAACAAAACCATGTAAAAGCTTATTATATAATATAACCAATGCAATAGAAAAGGAGTGGCAATAAAGTTACATGCATCATTACTGTTAACAATGTATGTTAACCAAAAAAAAAAAAAGCCAGATTACATCCACAGAATTTCACAGACACCTTTAGTGGCAAGAATGAGAATAAAGCCTGCTACCAAGTATATTCAAAATGCCCTGCTGATACTTCTTAGTCCCAGTTTGAGGCCTTTTTAATTAATAATGGCCTAATATCACAGAGTACTGAAGATAGTTTGGAGCATGATAATGAGATAGTATGAATATGTTCTCTTACATATATCAAAATAAGTTCTCAAAAGTATTTTGAAGTCCAAGTTATTGTGTGGATTTTTGGATAAAATATTCCAGAAATTAGGGTCAAAAGAGTGGATTGTATCCACTTGGACTAGAATAAGGTGACTAAAGAATACTGTGGAAATGTTAAATCAATAAGGTATGAATTTGTAATAAAGGTTTGAGTAAAGTTATATTCTTTTAAAAACACTTTTTTGTATTGTGCTTATTATTCTATTAACCTTGGGTTGAATAAAGAATGACATACCAGAGGTGACTTGAGACCCCCCCCCCAAACACTTTGTGAGTAGTTAGAAAACAGACCTCAAAACAGACCTCAAAACTGAGCCCTGAGTGACTTTTTACAACTGTTAATAAATATTTACTCAGATTTAATACTGAATATTGAAATTCAGTTAATTTTCAAGAGATAATAGCTGATTGATTAATGTCTACTAAAACGTACTATTACTAAGTTCAATATATTATTGGCATTCATTAAGTGCTTTAACTCAATAATCTACAAGTGTGACTGGCTACAACACAATCTTACCCAAGTTGAGAAACTCATTTGTTTGCATGCAAGCAGGCAACAGAATTGTCAACATTTTCAGTTGTCTATTCAATTATCAAAATCAATAATTTAGAATTTTTATTATACTATAATTGCGTATCAGTTTGTAATGAGGTTGATGACACGTCACATTCTTTATTTCAGTGCTTTGTATAATTGTTATTATAATTATGATTAATTTATTATTTAATTTTTATTTATTTACATCTTAAATGTTGGCCACCTCCCAATCATTCCCAACAGAATTTTTCCCTTGTCCCCTCTCCTCTTGGCCTCTGAGACGTTGCCCCACCACCACCACCACCACCACCAAGGGATCCCCTCTCCCTGGGCCATCAAGTCCCTGCAGGATTAGGCATATCCTCTCACCCTGGGGCCAGACAAGGCAGTCCTCTGATACATATGTGCTGGGGACCTCAGTCCAGTAAATATATGCTTTTGCTTAGTGGCTTAATCTCTGGGAGTTTCCAGGGATCCAGGTTAGTTAACACTTTTGGACTTCCCATTAGGTAACTATCCCATTCAATTCCTTCAATCTTTCCTCTAGGTCTTCCACAAGGGTCCCCAAACTCATGCCTTGGCTATGAATCTATGAATCTGGCTCAGTCAGCTTCTCATAGAGCTTCTCAGAGGACAGTCTGCCTCCAAGCACAACATAACATCAGTAATAGTGTCATGGTTTGGTGTCAAACTGTAGGATGGAACTCGAGTTCAGATGGTTACTGGTCAGCCTTTGTAAAGTGTCTGCTCAGTTTTGTTCCTGCATTTTTTTAAACAGGAGCAAATTTAGGTTGAAAACTTATTTCACTGATGTTAAACCATTCAGATTCATGTTATAGCCTAGGTATTTTCAGGTAGTCTTCATTATCACACAGACATTTATGAAGATTGTGCCCTAAGATATGTATCTACAAGTAACATATGACACAAAAGTGGACTAATAAAGGTTAAAAGTTATATGTGAAAGCAGCAGCAATAGAATTAAAAGAAGTAAGTTTTGATGTCAGGGAAATACTAGTTTGTAATACTGGTTTGTCTTTTGCCATCTAAAAAATAAGTTTGTGACAACAATCCTTTCCATAATCATCCACCAAACCCAGACACTATTGTATATGCCAGCAAGATTTTGATGAAGGGACCATGGTATAACTGTCTCATATGAGGCTATGCCATTGATGCAGACATGGATGCTCACAGTCATCTATTGGATGGAAGACATGGGCCCCAATGGAGAAGCTAGAGAAAACACCCAAGGAACTGAAGGGTTCTGCAACCCTATATGTGGAACAATAATATGAACTAGTCAGTACCCCAGAGCTCATGTCTCTAGCTGCATGAGTAGTAGAAGATGGCCTAGTTGGCCATCATTGGGAAGAGAGGCCCCTTGGTCTTGCAAACTTTATATGCCCCAGTACAGGGGAATGCCAGGGCCAAGAAGCAGGAGTGGGTGGGTAGGGGAGCCAGATGGCGGGGTTTGAGGGTGAATATAGTGAACTTTCGGGATAACATTTGAAATTTGAAATGTATATAAAGAAAATTCCTTTAAAAAATCCAAACAACATTTGCTATCAGAAATTCAAAGCAACAAGTTGTGTTACAAAAATAGATGTGAATCACAGATTCGTGTTGTTTGAGAGTTATATGAAATGAGAGAAGTAGTGTGAAACACGTAGCACATCATTCAAAGAACAACTGGTTGATGTCAGCTAAAAGAGGAATATTATTTCACCATGTAAAAATCACTTGAGATTTTGTGTAGCTATAATTTGTGGTTCTATCTGAAGCTACATGTGTGAAAATTTCTCTAAGTTCTCTGAAAACCAGCTGGTTGTTATCACATCCCTGCCTCAGATGTTTCACACCCCTGTTTGTTTGTTGGGCTGACTGCTTGTTTTAACACATAATCTCATGGCATAACCTAGGCTATCCTTGATCTTGCAGCAACTTTCCATCCTCAGTCTTCTGAGTTTGGATTAGAAAGCTGGGTTATCTCACCTCCCTGTAATCCACATTCCTATAACAAACCTACCATGGATTAGATAATACTGGGGAAAGGCCTACAGTCACTTTTATTATTAGTGTCAAATTTAATTTCCTAACATTATTCCTTTGTAAAATAAATTCATAGGGAGATAATCTATAACCCACAACATACACACACACACACACACACACACACACACACACACACACACATTTCAATACTGAGAATTGATTTATTCTTTACTGCCTAAAAGTCAAATCAACATACTGTATAGCATCATTAGCTCTGACAATCACCAATTGCATAAGCAAATATCTCTAAAACTAGAATTTTTCCTTCTCAAAGACAAATAACATTGAATTACTGAACAAGAAAGAAAGAACATTTTCATATTGATTAATGATATAAAGATACTGGGTGAATGAAACAATCAGAAGCTAAAGTTCATTTTAATACTGATGAATGCTTTGTTTAATGTGGTAAGATTAGTCATCATCATTTAATTTCCATCAATTTCATGGTCTAGATTTAGAGAAAGTAAAGAGACTTGAGATATGGAGGCGTGATTAGAAAGCAAAATCAAAATCAATGTGATTTATTCAGTAAATAATTTATTTATAAATTATTTCCATTTTAAAATTAACAGCAAAAACAGAATACAGTAAGGAAGTCAGATAGCCACAAAAACTTGTCTTTAGAAAAAAGATGGCTGACCATTGCTTGGGAACATACAGACAGCAAACAAACTGCAGGCCAAATTACAGAAATTAAGCCAGGGCCAAAAGAACAGATGGACATGAGGGATTCCAGAATATATAGGATACTCATAATATCTATTTTGAAGTATTTACTCATTCTTCAGCTATGTTGCATCTTCCAGGGTCTACTGTAGTAGGGTTGCTAGGTTAAGGTAAAAGAATTTGTTTTTTGTTGTTGTTGTTTTGTTTTGTTTTTTGTTTTGTTTTGTTTTTTCAAATTTTTTTATTAGGAATTTTCTTAATTTACATTTTAAATGCTATCCTGAAAGTCCCCTATACCCTCCCCCAATCCTGCTCCCCAACCATGCACTCCCACTTCTTATCCCTGGTGCTCCCCTGTACTGGGGCATATAAAGTTTGCAAGACCAAGGGGCCTGTCTTCCCAGTGATGGCCGACTAGGCCATCTTCTACTACATATGCAGCTAGAGACACAAGCTCTGAGGTACTGGTTAGTTCATATTGTTGTTACACCTATAGGGTATGCATACTCCTTCAGCTCCTTGGGTACTTTCTCTAGCTCATCCATTAGGGGCCCTGTGTTCCAACCAATAGATGACAATGAGCATCCACTTCTGTATTTGCCAGGCACTGGCACAACCTCACAAGAGAGAGCTATATAAGGGTCCTTTCATCAAAATCTTACTGGCATATGCAATAGTGTCTGTGTTTGGTGGCTGATTATGGGGTGGATCCATGGGTGGGGCAGTCTCTGTATGGTCCATCCTTTCATCTCAGCTACAAACTTTGTCTCTGTAACTCCTTCCATGGTTATTTTGTTCTCTATTCTAAGGAGGAATGAAGTATCCACTCATTGGTCTTCCTTCTTGATTTTCTTGTGTTTTGCAAATTGTATCTTGGCTAATCTAAGTTTCTGGGCTAATATCCACTTATGAGTGAGTACATATCAAGTGACTTCTTTTGTGACGGGGTTACCTCACTCAGGTACATCCATTTGCCTAAGAATTTCATAAATTCATTCTTTTTAATAGCTGAGTAGTACCCCATTTTGTAAATGTACCACATTTTCTGTATTCATTCCACTGTTGAGGGACATCTGGGTTCTTTCCAGATTCTGGTTATTATAAATAAGGCTGCTATGAATAGAGTGAAGCATGTGTCCTTATTACCAGTTGGAGCATCTTCTGGGTATATACCCAAGAGAGGTATTGCTGGATCTTCCAGTAGTACTATGTCTAATTTTCTGAGGAACTACCAGACTGATTTCCAGATTGGTTGTACAAGCTTGCAATTTCAGGATCAATGGAGAAGTGTTCCTCTTTCTCCACATCCTTGATGTCACCTGAATTTTTTATCTTAGTCATTCTAACTGGTGTGAGGAGGAATCTCAGGGTTGTTTTTATTTGCATTTCCATGATGATTAATGATGCTGAACGTTTTTTAGTTGCTTCTCAGCCCTTCAGTATTCCTCAGTTGAAAATTCTTTGATTAGCTCTGTACCCCCTTTTTTAAATAGGGTTATTTTAATTTCTGGAGTCCAGCTTCTTGAGCTCTTTGTATATATTGAATATTAGTCACCTATCAGATTTAGGATTGGTAAAAATCCTTTCCCAATCTGGTGGTGACCTTTTTGTCTTATTGACTGTGTCTTTTGCCTTACAGAAACTGCAATTTTGTGAGGTCCCATTGGTTGATTCTTGATCTTACAGCACAAGCCATTGCTGTTCTGTTTAGGAACTTTTTCCCCTGTGCCCATATTTTTAAGGCTTTTCCCCACTTACTCTTCTATAAATTTCAGTGTCTCTGGTTTTATGTGGAGTTCTTTGATCTACTAAGACTTAAGCTTTGTAAAAGGAGATAAGAATGGATCAATTTGCATTCTTCTACATGATAAGCTCCAGTTCTGCCAGCATCATTTGTTGAAAAATGCTCTTTTTTCTACTGGATTGATTTTGCTCCCTTGTCAAAGATAAAGTGACCATAGGTGTGTGGGTTCAGTTTCTGCATCTTCAGTTCTATTCCGTTGATCTACCTGTCTGACACTGTATCAGTACTATGTAATTTTTATCACAATTGCTCTGTAGTACAGCTTGAGGTCAGGCATGGTGATTGTACCAGAAGTTCTTTTATTGTTGAGAATAGTTTTTGCTATCCTAGGTTTTTTGTTTTTCCAGATGAATTTGTAAATTGCCCTTTCTAAATCAGTGAAGAATTGAGTTGGAATTCTGATGGGGATTTCACTGAATCTGTAGATTGCTTTCGGCCTGATAGCCATTTTGACTATATTAATTCTGCCAATCCATGAGCCTGGGAGATCTTTCCACCTTCTGAGATCTTCTTCAATTTCTGTCTTCAGATACTTGAAGTTCTTGTCATACAGATCTTTCACTTCCTTAGTAAGAGTCACACCAAGTTATTTTATATGATTTGTGACTATTATAAAAGGTGTTATTTCCCTAATTTCTTTCTCATCCTGTCTATCCTTTGTGTAGGAAAAGGCCATTGAGTTGTTTGAGTTAATTTTATATGCAGCTACTGCACTGAAGCTGTTTATCATGTTTAGTTCTATGGTGGAATTTTTAGGGTCACCTATATATACTATTATAGCATCTCTAAATAGTGATATTTTGACTTCTTCCTTTCCAATTTGTATCCCCTTGATTTTCTTTTGTTGTCAAATTGCTCTGGCTAGGACTTCAAGTACTATATTGAATAAGTGGGGAGGAAGTAGGCAGCCTTGTCTAGTCCCTGATTTTAGTGGGATTTCTTTGAGTTTCTCTCCATTTAGTTTGATGTTCGATTCTGGTTTGCTGTATATTGCTTTTATTATGTTCAGGTATGGGCCTTGAATGCCTGGTCTTTCCATGACTTTTATCATGAAGGGGTGATGGATTTTGTCAAATGCTTTCTCAGCATCTAAGGAGATGATCATGTGATATTTTGTCTTTGAGTTTGTTTTTTAAAGTGGATAATGTTGATGGATTTACATTTATTAAACCAACCCTGCATCCCTGGGAAGAAGCCTACTTGGTCATGATGGATAATTGTTTTGGTGTGTTCTTAGATTTGGTTTGCGAGGATTTTATTGAGCATTTTTGCATTGATATTCATAAATTAAATCAGGATCAGATTAACGATTTAAACACTGCCATTTCCCCTAAAGAAATAGAAGCAGTCAGTAATGGTCTCTCAACCAAACAAAACCCAGGAGAAGATGGATTTAGTGCAGTGTTCTATCAGACCTTCAAAAAAGATCTAATTCAAACTCTCCTCAAACTATTCCATAAAATAGAAACAGAAGGTACTCTACCCAATTCATTCTATGAAGCCGCAATTACTCTGTTACTTAAACCACATAAAGATCCAACAAAGAAAGAGGACTTCAGAACAATTTCCCTTATGAAGTAAAAGCATTTGTATTCAGTGTTGGTATATTGGGTTTGGCCTGATGCCTAAGCTTCTAGATTTGAAATACTTGTGATTCTAGGTGTTGCTATCTGGTCTTATCCTGTTTGTTTGTTTTTTGCTTGTTTAACTGACTCTTTGTTTTTTTGTTTTTGTTTTTGTTTTTGTTTTTTGTTTTTTGTTTTTTTTTGTTTTTTTTTTTTTTTTTTTGCGAGTGTCCATTGCTTGTTTTCTGTTTTACATCTTAGAATCTTAGTTTGCCATGGGTTGCCTGGCATGGAATGCTTCTGAATTCCTGCCAGTGATTCAAATGGTTCTAGGTAGTTCATGTTTATTGGTATTGGAAGCTAACAGGACAGAATTGAACGGGCTAGAAAGGAACTAAAAGGGTCCACAGGAAGGAGGAAAGTAGATGAGAGAGCACACGGGGATCACAGAGAGAAGACAGGTCTCTGCAAGGAGTCGGCTGCTGTGCTGGGGATGAGAAATGGAAAATTCGCAATGGAGGACAGAAAAGTAAATTACCCACATGGTTAACATGATCAGTTGGTCCCCAGGTAGGGAATGCCTCTTGGTATTGGTAAAAGTACAAAGAGGTGAGAAAATGCAGGAAGGCTCAGTTTCTGAAAAAAATCTATAGTGTTCTCAGAGAAAAGAGGCAAAGTGGAAGAAGGACCCATACAGGTAGATTGCTAGAGGGTTGGGGATCATGTTAATAGTTACTAGTGTCAAAAAAAAAAAAAAAAAAAAAAAAAAAAGGAAAGGGAAAGGGATCCCATGGGCAGAAAAAATGCATATAAAATTCTATGAATAACTAATGAAGTCAGAAGCAGTTGTGGTTAACTGGAAGGAATTAAGTAATAAGCCCCATTATACAAGATTAATTGGGTGGAGAAAGAACTGTAATTAAAAGGGAGGAGGTATGATTAAGGAAAAGAGAATGTGTTTAGTAATAATATCAGAAGCTACACCCATAAATTATTTTAATTAATGGATTTATTTGATTTACATCTGAAACTGACCCCCTTCTCTCTTTCACATTCCACCCTTACATATTCCTCCCCCAAGAAAAGAAAACCCTCTTTGGGTACCTCTCCATCCTGGTTACAATGGGATTAAGTGGAGCCACTTCCACTGAGACACAATCAGACAGTCCAGATAGGGGAAGAGGATCCATTGATAGTGAACGGTGTCAGAGACAGGCTATCGTCCAATTGTTAAAGGACCCCACATGAAGATTAAGGTGCATATATGCTACAAATGTTTAGGGGACCTAAATACAGCCACTGCATGCTCATTTTTGGTGGCTCAGTTTTTGTGAGCATCCATGGGCTCCAGTTAGTTCACTCTGTCTTGTGGTGTCCTTGCCCCTTCCAGTTCACTCAGTTCTACAATCCATAAAGTAATGAATACCAAAATGTGAAAGAGAATGAAACTAGTGGATAAGCCAAACTGGACAGAGAAAAACCAGGAGGTCTCAACTTTAAACAAAGAACTTCAGGCAACTGAAGAATGCTAGGAATGGAAGAGGTAGTTTTCCCAGGAAAGAGTATACTTTTTTAAATTGGATATTTTATTTATTTACATTTCAAAATTTACCCCCTTTCCCAGCTTCCCCTCTGGAAAGCCCCTATCCTATCCTCCCTGTACCCTGAGGATGAGGGCTCTCACCTACCTGCCCACAGACTCCTGGCTTACATCCCAGGCATTCCCCTACACTGGGGCATCGAGCCTACCCAGGACCAAGGGACTCTCCTCCCATTGATGTCCAACAAGGCAGTCCTCTGCTACATATGCAGTTAGAGCTATGGGTCCTCCATGTGTACTCTTTGGTTGGTGATTTAGTTCCTGGGAGCTCTGAGGGGTCTGGTTGGTTGATAATGTTGTTCTTCCTATGGGTTGCAAACCCCTTCAGCTCCTTCATTTCTCTAACTCCTCAATTAGAGACCCCATGCTCAGTCCAATGGTTGGCTGCGAGCACTACCTTCTGTATTTTCCTAACTCTGAAAGAGCCTCTCAGGACACAGCTATATTAGGCTCCTATCAGCTAGCACTTCTTGGTATTTGCAGTAGTGTCTGAGTTTGGTGTTTGTATATGGGATGGAGCATCGGATGGGGCTTTCTCTGGATGGCCTTTCCTTAATTCTCTGCTCCATACTTTGCCTCCATATTTCCTCTTGTGAGTATTTTGTTTCCTGTTCTAAGAAGGACCAAAGAACCCACACTTTGGTCTTCCTTCATCTTGAGCTTCACATAGTCTATGAATTGTTTCTTGGGTATCCTGAGCTTTTAGTCTAATATCTGCTTATCATTGAGTACATACCATCTGTGTTCTTTTGTGACTGAGTTCCTTCACTCAAAATAATATTTTCCGCTTCTATCCATTTGCCTATGAATTTAATGAATTTATTGTTTTTAGTAGTTGAGTTGTAGTCCATTGTGTAAATATATCATATTTTCGGTATCCATTCCTTTGTTGAAGGACATCAAGGTTCTTAGCCCAGAAAATATACATGCAAGTACCATTATACGGAATATACAAAATATATTCTTACTGTATGTATATACATATATATATATATATATATATATATATATATATATATGCACATACATATATATATATACACATACATATATATATTTATATATATATACACACACACATATATATTTCATATAGAGAGAGGATTGAGAATATAAAATTTTCATTTTATTATATTCTCTAATATTAAAAATAGCATTTTAAATGTAAATGAAGCAAATATCTAATAAAAAGTGCCTTAATAGAAAAAAAAAAGAAAAAGAAAAAAAATATACATTGTTGTTGCAGAATTAATTTTCTAGCCTTCATGCTAGGTATCTCATAAACTTCTATACTCCAACTATCAGAAATCTTATAATTTATCTCTACAGTTACTCAAAGTATACACAAATAAACATGCAAATACACACTATTAAAAGTAATTAAAATAAATATAAATCACAACTTTTTGAAACAGAAAGATATGGAACATGAAAGAAAATGTAGCTGAAAATATCAAATTATTAAATTTGAAAATATTTTACTTTTGAATTCACTAATTTATACAGTGAAAATCCAAATCTTTGTAGTTTCTAAGTTCTTTGAAAATAATTCACTTATCGCTCGTTCTGAAAAAAAAACAAAAAAACAAAAAACAAAACCTCTCTTTATAAGGAATTATAATATCTTTTATCAATGACATGGTAAGAGTTAGTATTAAATGTCTTAAATGTGTTTTTATGAAGGAAAGAGGCTTAAGTAATAGTTTCAACTGAAACATCAATTGTGATGTTTTCTAGGGACAGTGACAAATTACATGAAATATACACAAGAACATTTGATCAATATAAACAATATGAGAAATAATAGGAGGAAAACCATATCTAACATCTGGTAACTGATACATAGGAAAACATTGGCCATTGAGACTTTTGATTTGTATGCCCTTCATTACATCCTTGATATTGATCTGTTAACAAACATTTCAGCTAAAACAAATCGCAAATCATCCATATTAGTAAATCATTATGGGTAGAAATCTTGGAAGCTACATTATTGAATGATATAAGGCTTTAATCATATTTTTATCAGGTTAGTATTGGATAAAGTAGATGGTGAACTACTATTCATTAAAAGACAGTCAATGGCCTTCAAACAGGTAATGATATTAATCATGACACTTAATATCCAGACAGGGAGACTCAGAAAGATTAATATGTTTAAACCTTTATTTTCTGTGAGTAAATAGCGTTCCCAATTTATCTCATAGTACATTGGGACATAAAATACCTCATAGTACTGATGAATGACATCAAAGAACTAAGATGGGAGAAAGAAAATGAGACACACTTCTTCTACTATTCAGTATTTATAGTTTTAGATTAACTCTCTCATTTTCTCTGTCCCTCTGTGATATATACATACATACATACATACATACATATATATACATATATATATAAAACATAATATAATATATAAATAATCACAAACACACACACACACATGCCCACACATGATAGGACACACAGGAAACAGGGAGACAGAGAGACAAACCCAGGAGTCAGAGTGATAGAAAGAGAGAAACAGAAAGAAAGGAGAGATAGAGGGAGAGGGGAGGGAGAAGAGTAGAGGTAGTGGAGGAAAGAGAAAGAGACAGAAAAAATAGAAATAGAGAATCTGCCTCATGATGTTCGATATGGCATGACAGTTTGTTTTCTTTTATTATGGATTTTTCATGGATCAAGCTCAGATCATGAGGATGATTGGTGATATTCTTCTCTGACTGAGTAAACGGTTCTATTCACAAATTTAATACAAGCAATGTTATCTCATATGGTAAAGTAACTTTTATTCCCCTGATATAATTGTTATATAAGAGGGTTATTGCTGAAAAAAAAATCACCATTACTACTTCTTTCTGAACACTGGCAGGTTCAACTAGGCTATTCTGGCCCAAACTCTTCTCCAAGCTGACTGATTCAAAATGTTTTCTCCCAGCTTTTCACTGTATTGGTCTGTTTGGCTCAAACTAACTCTGGAAATCTGTTCTACTCTACCAAATCCTTATTCTCTGGCTTCAAAGGCCTCTGCAACAGCTCTGAGCTGCATGAACTCACAAAGGAAGTCAATTCCACTGTACTCTACTGACTCCCAACTGACTGACACAACTCTCATACTATGAGTCTCCATGTATCCTAGTCAAAAGTTCATAACAGTTTGAGTTGGGTCCTATCTTTTAAGATATATGTTGGTAATACTGACATAATGCCACAGATTAAAAGGTAGTACAAAATTGTCTAAGACAGCACTACATGTTTTCTTCCTAACATATGAATATCCTAAGTAGCTTTAACAAAATACCAAAATTTCTAAACACTCTTTTGTAGTATTTAGTTTTTAATAGAAACAATGTAGATTCATTCTCAGATTGTAACAGTTCCATCAAGATTATTAAATAGTCTTTATGCAAATAAAGTATTTCTAGATAGGACTAGTGAAATTTAGGTTGTTTTTCCCATGCACTGATGTAATGTCTCTAAAGTTAAAGATTATGCAGGTATTTTAATGACTTTTATTTTCAGATGCATCATTTAAATCTTAAATGTATCATTCAAAGACACAGGTGCAGAAATTTACTTGTGAACTATTAATCAGTAAGAGGTTCTTTAAGCCTCATTTCCTTAACGGATTTTGAAATTGAAATGGGAAAGTAATAAGTCAAGAAAAATACATTTCCCTTATGTTATAATAGTAATTTAGGAAGCTAAAATATATGATGAAAACCAAAGAATTTGTCACTGAAAAAAATTTAAGGAATTTTACAGAATAAAATCATACCAGGTTAATACAGTTCAAAGATTTCTTAGTCTTGGATGGTTATTTAGTCCTTTAGACTTCACTAAAACATATTTTCCTAATCCCTGTGGCAATTCAGAATTGAAAAGGTCAGTATATACTCAACTAAGTAGCGTTTCTAAGTATACATTCTCTTACATGACATTTCGAACAGCACCTGGTTCTTTCACATTGATATACTTTTTATATGCTCTGAAATATTGTGCTCCATTTGCATGTTGTGTGGACAAATAAGACAGATAACACATCTATTGGACACTTGCTCTGTCTGCTGATAGCTAGTTCTCACAACAGTATTGCAACATGAGAATTTCAAACTATTTTTAAAAGGAATATTGTACCTTACTCATTTTCCTAAGATCACTTAATAGTTGTCAAAGTTAAATTTATTCTCCCATCTTTCTTCATTTCAGAATTCTGATCATGTTCACTGTGTTGTCATATACCAGTATGACATCACAGTTTTATATGCATCTATTATATGTGTCTTAGCCTGCTTTTATTTTTTTGAATTGCTATTTTAATCTTGGTTCCTCAACATAATTCTATTTTCTCAATTTAAAGTTGGGGACTGTTTAAAATTTAAGTTTACTTATAGTTTTGGGGTTTTTTGTGTGTATGTGTGTGTGTGTATGCACCTATGTGCAAATGTGCTTGCGTGTGTCCACATGTGCATACTCTGAGATATTTGTGGAATTTGGAGGACATTTTCCCAAAGTTAGTTCTCTTTTTCCACTATATACATTTGTCTGGCAAAAGTTTTTTTTTTTTTTCACACAAATACACATAGTAGAAAAAGAGAACTTTCCACACCTTTGACAGACAGCACCCACAATTGGAAAACTGCCTTTGATTTTCAATGCAAGACTTAGGATTTATTAAACTTTTGAGTGTACATTTTGAACTACAGGATATTATAGGCACACACACACAAAGAAAGTCTATTGCTTAGTGTTTTGCCAATCAGAATAAGGGGTGTTCATAAGTAAATCATTTGCTGTGTTAATTTTTGCCCTGTATTGTTTTTGTTATTTTTTGAGGCTTGTCCCCAACTCACAAGTTTGATGCCTGGGGCTCCTCAGTTCAGAATTAAAGGTGTGAGTCTGCATGCACTCCTTAAAAGAAAAGTTTTCAATCAATGAAAATATTAATCTGTTATGTGTTACAATGAATCTTAGTCATAGTAAATATTCCCTCTGATAAAATTAAATTTATTTAGATAATTTTAGCTTTACAAAAAATATTTCGGAAGCATGATTCTTCCTTGCACAAAGTTGTTATAGCAAAGCAATGAAGCCTCCATTCTTTATCTTGTGAATGGTACATAATGTTTACTACTAAAATTCCTTAATGTCAAAGGCTGATTCCTAAATGTTTGATTCTCATAAGATGTAGAGAACATTCTTATAGATACGTTTTGTCACAAATATGATGCACCTGATTGGATAAAGTGTGGGGAATTTTATTTAACAGAGTGTTAACGTATATCCATTTTACAAAATTTGTTAAGCCTTGCTGTTTAACCTCATGACATAGGGAGCAAGTGAATAGTCATTCATCTGCATTTTAATAGTTACTATTTAATTCTTCAAAAAGAACTTGATATGAGTACAGGGTCAAGTTGCCTCAAGGCAGTTTGCAACAGTTTGTGCAACTTCCTCTATAAACTTCTGGATATATTCAGAATCAGAATCTTCTGGTAAAAAGTCTTGTGATTGAATTCAGGTTGTGTTCCTCAGTGTAAAACACAACAAAGTTTATCAAATTTGCATTTTCCTCCTTCATTTCCTGAAGCCCATAGTCTTCAATGTCCCTTCATTGGCATAATTCCCTATTATACAGACATACTTATATCTCATAAAGTGCTTCCTTGCAGCAGGGCTGAAGTTGTTTATTATTATTATTATTATTATTATTATTATTATTATTAATCTTTTTTTCCAAGACAGGGTTTCTCTGTGTAGCCCTGACTGTCCTGGAACTCACTCTGTAGACCAGGCTGGCCTCAAACTCAGAAATCTGCCTGCCTCTGCCTCTCAAGTGCTGGGATTAAAGACATGTGCCATCACTGCTCAGCTTATTTATTATTACAAAAGAGAGTAGGGAATACCTGTTGTTCCTAGCTGAGACACAGCAACTTTCAGAAAATGAAAAAGAGAGGATTTAATACTTACAGTATTTGAAGTATTGAATTAGTATTCACTATTGATGTCTTCTTGCATAATTCTTTGGGAGACTTGGGAGAAAAATTAGTATGTATAATAAGGGAAATGCAGATTTAAGAAAGGAAAGAAAGGAAGCATTTGTTATGCAACAACTTCTAGAAGCAGTTTATAGTATTCGAAGTTAGGTTTATCTAGTGGTATTAGAAGTATAAAGATTCTTCTGTTAGCTTGTATATTTTTAGCTGTCTATGCATAAGTGCATATCACATGAAAAGTTTTAGGCAAATGTCAAAATAGTGAAACAACCTACCTGACTTAACTTGACTATAGCTATACAAGTCTAACTTGGAAATATTGTCAACGCATAAACATTTAGATCATTCCCTATACCATTTAAAGAACAACAACACCAATAAGCAACACAATGCAAATACCTCTGTACACTAGGGTGATAGATAAAGTATACTAACTGACATAGGTTCCATTCTCAATAATTTCTCCCCATATATATCTCTAAAGTATTCTTGATATTGAGAGCTATAGCTTCCAATCACCTTTCAATGCTGACTTTCAACCACAGAATAAGGATATATAGAACCAAGTGTAAAGAGGCACTGACATTGATCAACTGGCTAGTCTATGGCCCACTTGCTGGGCTTATCTACTGTTCTTCCTCACTTGGAAGTGTATGCTATAAATAAGAAAAGCAACAGGTCAATATATATATTATCACAGCTCACTTACATCAGGGCCCTCACAGTTTCAAATGATTTTACATTTTATGCACTAGTCTATCCCCTAAATGAAGATACACATTTTATGTACTTTCATCTCTTCTGTCTTTACCAATTTGAGCAAACACAAACTTGATAGTTTTTTAAAGCATTATATTGCTCCTTTTAACAATGATTTAGTAATTTTTTGCTTTTATCCTGGAGATAAATTTATCATTATGATAGATTTTAAGATATATTTTCCAAATATTTTACCTTCTTCTCTAGCTGTACTCATGGTAATATAAACTTCTCCACACAGTAAATCCATGTAATCTGAAAATACAACTCTTACACATTATTCTTAGTTACTTGACATTTCCTTGCGGCAATTTCTGCTTCAAGCCTAGATGTTTCTCTGAAAAATCCAACTCATTAATGATAAATAGCCATTGAAAATTCTCACTTTGTTGAATTTTAGAGTAATGATTTTGAAATTGAGATATTTTCAGTGAGTATATGATTGATCAATACTACAGCAAAAAGTAATGCATGAACGGGTGAATAAGAAGTACTCTAATACAAAACATTATAATTACGATTATGCATAACATTTATGTTATCTAATCTAATCTTATACATAGCTAAACCATTTTAACTACTTAAATAAACAAATTTCCAGTTGGGCAGGTATCTCAATGTCCTTTCTTTTAGTCTCTGCTCTTTCTTGTTCCTGTACTTCCTTTAGACAGGAACAACTCTGGGTCAAAATTTTGGAGATGGGCAGATGGCCCCATACTTCAAATGGGAGCCATGTCTATCTACTGGAGGTGTTCTCTTTAGTTTCTATCTCCCCACTGTTGGGCATTTTTGGCTAAGGTCATCCTGTTGGGTCCTGAGAGCCTCTCACATCCCTGATGTCTGGGATTTCTAGAGGTTCTCCCTGCCCCCACCACACCCCACAATGCTGTATATTTCTGTTCATTCTCCTGGCCCTCTGGGTTTCTCCCTTGCCCCCCCCCATACCTGAACGTGCCCTCCTATTCACGTCCCCTTACCCACTCCTACACAGTTCCCTCCCTACCTCTGCCTTCCATGATTGTTTTGTTCCCTCTTCTGAAATCTTTCATAAAATATTTGTGGTGAAAACATAAGGCAGAAAGAGTAATGTGTTCAAGGTCAGAAAGCTTGGAACTGAGTTCTGAAACATGCATAGTCTGTATGTGAGCCCAATATCATTCATATTAATTTGTTAAATTTCATATTTTTACTTTTTAAAATGTACATTACATTGAATGTTTTAGCAAAATAAAAATGTGGGTATGTTTTATTTGTAATACACAAATATTAAATATATTTATTATCTATTCATGTATATCTTCCAATTTTAAGAACAAAGCAGATATCATCACATTCAAATTTCATCAAATTCTTTTCAAAACATGAAGTCATCACTGAAATCAGTATTTGGTAGCTAATATGTAAGTATTTTATATATATGATCTTTTTTTGAAACATTAAAAACTCTTTACAATGAAATGTTTTCAAGATTACATTTACATGAAGAAACTCAATTGCTGGCAAGCTTATGTGACTCACGAAAATCTTAAATGTAACAAATTAAAATTAATTGAACCATTTTTATTTCAATGTAAGAAAAAATGATAGGGTGTTTTGAAGCACAGGGAAACAGAAGACAATATTTTAAGTAAAGCCGACATTGTGTTTATATCCCAAAACAATAGTAGCAATTTCACCAGCATAGAGAGAAAAATAAGAGTGAGTATATACCTCTTGCTATTAAAGCCAGCCCAGCCAAATAATGGAATTTCAAGTGTTAGAACATGCTTTACAAGGGAAGCTATCATAAGATTACAAATTTCACAAATTGAAAGGTTTGTAGACATCACTGGAGGAGTGTAATTTTTTTTTTGTTTGCTTTGTTTTGTTTTTGTTTTGTTTTTTCATCACATCACTTTCTAGATCCATCCATCTGGAAAAATCAATCTCTTCAGAAGCAACTTTTTAGATCATTCATCTGTTAAATTTCTCTCTATCTTCCATGATAATTGATGTACAAAGGCACTTACAAATCAATGACTTGCATGCAACTCTTCTCATGAGAAGGATTACAATAACCTTAATTGGTAATAAGTAAAAGTTACATAACTATAAACCTATAATTTATTTTATTTACATTCAAATGAAATCCTTCCACATTTCTTTTTAAATGGAGACTACAATTATATTGGTTTCAATTGAACTCCAATTAAAAGTTGCTGTTCATATTGTTCTTCCTCCTATAGGGTTGCAGACTCCTTTAACTCCGTGGGTACTTTCTCTAGCTCCTTATTAGGGGCCCTGTGTTCCATCCTATAGATGACTGTGAACACCCACTTCTGTATTTGCCAGGCACTGGTATAACCTCACAAAAGAGAGCTATATCAGGGTCCTGTCAGCAAAATCTTTCTGGCATATGCAATAGTATCTGGGTTTGGTGGTTGTATATGGGATGGATCCCAGGGAGCAGCAGTCTCTGGATGGTCCTTCCTTCAGTCTCAGCTCCGATCTTTGTCTCTGTAACTTCTTCCATGGGTATTTTGTACACCATTCTAAGAAAGAGTGAAGTATCTACACTTTGGTCTTCCTTCTTCTTGAGTTTCATGCCCAGAGCTGTGTCTCTAGTTGCATATGAAGCAGAAGATGGCCTAGTTGGCCATAAATGGGAGGAGAGGCCCTTGGTCTTGCAAAGATCATATGCTCCAGTGCGGGATTATGCCAGAGCCAGGAAGCAGGTGTGGGTGGGTTGGGGAGCAGGGTGGGAGGGTATAGGGGGCTTTGGGAATAACATTTGAAATATAAATGAAGAAAATATCTAATAAAAAATAGTCATCTTTTTTTTAAAAGTTGCTCTTCCTAAGGATATGCATTTCTTTTCTATTTTCTTTCCTTCCTTCCTTCCTTCCTTCCTTCCTTCCTTCCTTCCTTCCTTCTTTCTTTCTTTCTTTCTTTCTTTCTTTTTTCTTTCTTCCTTCCTTCCTTCTTTCCTTCCTTCCTTTCATCCTTCCTTCCTTTCTGCCTTCCTTCCTTCTTTCCTTCCTAGCTGGTCTTTAATTTCTTGTTTCCATTCTTTTCTGTAAAATCAATGTCGGATTATTTGTTTGCTAGTCATTATTATAAACGCAATATTTCATTTCTATCACATTCAAATATACAAATCAGTTATTTCATTGCTCATATATTTATAAAGTTCAGAAAACGACTTATTCAGTTGGATGCATATACCTGCTTAAGGGTTATTCTATGACAACTAATATCCCAATAAAATTATTTTTCTCTTTTTAAAGATTATATTCTAATTGTATAGTTTTTCTTTTTGCATCCAAATACTCCCAGGTACCCATTCTTTCTCTTTTTCACACTTATCGCCTCTTTATACATTAGTTGTTGTTACAGAAAACTGCACATACATATGCATACATACATAACCACAACATAGTCAGTGAGTGTAATGATTTTGCTATAGTTTTCAGACATCAATTGGGTAATGGAGAGATGGCTCAATAGTTAACAAGGCTGCGTTTGTCTAATGGTCCTGACTTCAAATCTTAGCACTGATATAGTGGCTCACAACCATCTCAAATGGGATCGAATGCTCTCTTCTGAAATTATACAAGCAGGCAAAACACCCATATATATATTTTTTTTTAAAAATATGAATTGGTATATGTATATATAAATTAACATGTCTCACAAAAACAAAATACAAATATCTAATCTAGTTTTTGATTTTCAGAGAAAATTGTAAGTTATGACATTTTTCTCCTAATATTTAGTGGATAAAATATTTTGGCCTTCAATAAACAAAATCCATTCCGTAGTATGAAACACTCAAGATACACTGAATGTGACTAGCCTCATTATTTCTGTGTTGGGAAAAAGAGACATAAACCTGTCTAATGCCAGGTTAATAGAGGCATATTGAAACAGCTGACTCTTAGACCTGGATTGTGCATGCTGGGTCTTGAAATCCTAACAGGCATCAGGGGAAGTGTTTTCAATTCTTTGTGCAGTTTCTTGCGAGGCAAGCCAAACTTGCAGGAGCTTAGGAACTAACAAATCCTTGCTGTTTCTAAGAGGGCAGATGTTCAGGGATTAATCTTTTACTATTCTCTTGTCATATTTCAGTTCTTCTCTTTAAAGGACTGTGCCCTTCCAAACTAACTCTTGATTCAATTTTTCATAGTAAGGAATATCATCTGCTATGACACAGGAGGACTCTTAAATATTTTCTGTGAATTACACTGGATGATAACCACAGCAGAGTATTTAGCATTACACCTTTGGCTTTCTACATCTGACAAATGAAGTGACAGATGTATCACAAAGCATTCCTGCTTGTGTTAAAAGTTGCAGTAGTCAAGTTAGACTTCAGTACATTTTGAAATGTCATAGGTCTCCTAGAAGGGGAATTTGTCATACCTCAAACACAAAAAATAAAGCAATCACAAATTGGATAAAAAGTGCCATACTTTGGCTGGCATTTGTGATCATACATACATACATACATACATGTATACACATTCACACATACATACAAGTGTTACCCAAAGGCCAGCACAAAGGCCAAATCATCAGAGAAAGTTTAATGCTTTTCACTGCATAAACATGTATGGTTCTTGGTGTGAGAAACTGTGAAATTAAACTAGTTACTTAATAGGTAAGAGTCACATTAGAGAAATAAGTGTCTAAACATTTCAAGTCCTATTACAGAAAATAGAAATTTACCACCAGCTTACAATTGGTCTTTGAAAACAACTCAGTTCAGAATATGAGGATTGTGAGAATTTTTCAGCTCTGGCTATTAGTTTACCTCATGTTTTCTTAAAGGAAAATAAAATTCATTTCCTGTGTCTATCCATCATTTTATCCTACAGTGTTAATCTTTGGAAGGATAAATAAAATAATGTTTCTCATTAATAGCAACATAAATGTGAAATTTTAAGAATCTCAACAATGACCTTTATAATTTCTTCTTCATAGGAACTGTTAAATATGGCTTGAAGAATTAAATGTGTCAAAAAAGAAAAACCTTTGCAACTGTGAGTTCTTACTTAAGACTCAAAATGCAGAGTTCACATACATTGTAAAAACACATTTACCTAGTAAAGAGCATTAAGACATGAGTGTAAGAAATGTGCTTTCCTTGTTATGATGGCAAAGGTACTGTGCTATGAATTTTAGATGCCCTAATGGAAATAATGTTCTCTGCAAACTTATTAAATGTTTTGAATTAAAAACTCACTCAAATGACCATATTGAATATTCCACATAGTTCCTCAGTTTACAATTTTATGTGAAAATGGGATTCTTCAGATATAATTCCATGAAATAAAGCTACAGAGAAATAGCCTGAGCTCATCATTCAATATGCTAGTCTTGATAAGAAGACTGTAAAACAAGGCTATATAATGATAATGAAGCAAGATTGGAGTTAGCTCCACATAAAACCTACTAGTATCACAGAATTTTATTTTTATACCTCCAGACTCAACCATTTCATTTTGTATATGGTCAACCTTGATGAATGTATAATAGTTTTTTTTTAATTTATATAATTGTCATCAATAACCTACTTCAGAAAGTGCTCATCTCCTCTTAATTTCCTCCTCACATAGTGGTTTGCTTTCTAGAACATATCTTTCCACTTAGTGGCAAGAATTCCTCCATTGCAATATTTTGTAAAATTAGTAATACATGGGAAATAATTAGAGTAGTAATTAAAAACATCATCACAGAAAGAGAACTACTAATTTCAGAGACAATTCACTCACCCATCTCAAAAATATTAACCCAAAATTACTCCTGTCAAAGGGATATGCAGGGAAAAAAAGTGGAACAGAGACTGAAGGAAAGGCCTTCCAGAGACTAGGGATCTATCCCATCTGCAGACAAGCCATGAAACCCAGACACTATTGCTGATGCCAAGAAGTGCTTACTGACAGAAGCCTGGTATACCTGCCTCCTGAGAGACTCTGCAAGAGCATTGCCAATATAAATAAAAGTGGATGAATGCAGTCATCCACTGGTCTAAGCATGAGGGCCCCAGTGGAGGAGTTAGGGGAAGGACTGAAGGAGCTGGAGAGCTTTACAACCTCATAGGAAGAACAATATCAACCAACTAGATGCCCCCAAGCTCCCAGGGATTAAACTACCAACCAAAGAGTCATCAATAACCTACTTCAGAAAGTGCTCATCTCCTCTTAATTTCCTCCTCACATAGTGGTTTGCTTTCTAGAACATATCTTTCCACTTAGTGGCAAGAATTCCTCCATTGCAATATTTTGTAAAATTATTAATACATGGGAAATAATTAGAGTAGTAATTAAAAACATCATCACAGAAAGAGAACTTCTAATTTCAGAGACATCTCACTCACCCATCTCAAAAATATTACCCAAAATAACACATTGAGAAGCCCATGGCTTCAGCTGCATATGTAGCAGAGCATGGTCTTATCTGGTATCAATGGGAGGGGATACCCTTGGTCCTGTGGAAGGCTTGATGCCCCAGTATAGGGAAATGCTGGGGCAGTAAGGCAGGAGTGGGTGGGTGAGTCAGGTAGCACCCTCATAGAAGCAGGAGTTGGAGAGAGTATTATAGGGGTGTTGCAAAGGGGAAACTGTGAAGGAACATAACATTTGAAATGTAAATAAATAAAATAACCAATAAATTTTAAAAAGAGAATATAATGCCACAATTTAGGTTTTTTTGAACATTGTATGTGTGTTTGTGTGTGAGAGAGAGAGAGAGAGAGAGAGAGAGAGAGAGAGAGAGAGAGAGAGACAGAGAGAGACAGAGAGAGACAGAGAGAGACAGAGAGAGACAGAGACAGAGAGAGACAGAGAGAGACAGAGACAGAGACAGAGAGACAGAGACAGAGAGACAGAGAGACAGAGAGAGAAACAGAGACAGAGAGAGAGACAGAAAGACAGAGAGGAGAGACAGAGAGATAGAGACAGGGTGACAGATACAGAAAAGTCAGTATTTCAAAAAGTAATATATTCTTTAGATAATATTTATCTAGAAAATTTTCTCAATTATTAAAGCTAAGCTCAGTACTAAGATTTATTAAACTCATCTTTTAAAAATGCTCTCAACTTCTACCTCAACAATTCAACTTTGTAGATGTTCTTAATGAGGTCTTTTTAAAATTGTGAATGATGTGCTTAAAAATCTAATATCCATAGTTATGCCAGGCTTTTTCTGGTCATGGAAACCCTAAATCTGCTTCTTACCACCTTTCCCTTTTGATGTTAAAATTCAACAATACTATTAAATTATTCACAATTTAAAACAGGAGATATGGCAGATAATTTTAGATTCTTGTTCTATTGTATCCAAAATGAAAAGAGTAACTTGCCTCTATTTGCTTTCTCACATCTCTCTGTATACTGTTTTGTTTTTGTTTTTTATTTTGATTTTGAATTTTTAAAGATGAATGGGATATCCTTAAAGGCAAATGTCATCAATATTACTTAATTGAGTATCTCATGCTACTTCTAGTCTATAATTGAATATGAAATTTTTAAAATATAAAGAAATATCATGCCATGTAATAATTTTTTTCCAAGATTTTATATCTATCTATCTATCTATCTATCTATCTATCTATCTATCTATCTATCTATCTATCTATCTATCTATCTATCTATTTATCTATCTACTCTGGAGCTCTAGATGTCATGGAACTCACACTATAGAACAAGATGGCCTCAAACTCATAGAAACCAAATTCTGGAACTACAAGTATGTACTACCACAACCCAGTTTATTTAATTTGTAGTCATGTCTATAATTGTCCATATGTGGATTTGTGCAGAGGTTTATGTGTGCCTAAGAAAGCCAAAGATAGGTGTCAGGTAACCCAGAGGTAGAGTTTCAGATTGTTGTGACTAGCTCAATAAATGTCCTGGGAACAACATTCTGGTCCTCTGTAAGAACAGTGCGGACTCTTCACATTTGAGTCATCTCTTCCCCTGGATAATTTGCTTTACTGCATTATACAGCCATCACTAATAGGTTTATGACTAAAAGTGGTGTCTGAAGATATTATAATAGTTTTTGTTTATTTGATATATTTTATTCTAGTAGAAACTGTGAAGCCTCAGCAACATCTCTGGTGTGGTGTATTCCTGAAATCTGAATTTTCTGTCAACCAGCAATGTAATAGAATATGCTCTCTTGATCATTAATGGAGCTTGGTAGTCTAATCTGATGAGGCTTTTTTGTACCAAAATACCATACTAGATAAAATTCCTGCCTAGAAGTCCTGATCTCATATTAACTGACATTTACCAGACCCAGAATTTTACAGTGTCTGTTGAACACAAGACTCCTGGAACAACAACAACAACAACAAAAATAAATAAATAAATAAATAAATAAATAAATAAATACTCCTGGAACTAGACATCTTTTCTTGAAAGTCCCTTGACATTTTTGTCAAAACATACTGAGAGGGCTGACAAGATGGTTCAGCAGATAGGAGCACCGACTGCTCTTCCGAAGGTCCTGAGTTCAAATCTCAGCAACAACATGAGGGCTCACAATCACCCTTAATGAGATCTGGTGCCCTCTTCTGGTGAGTCTGAAGACAGCTACAGTCTACTTATGCATAATAATAAATTAATCTAAAAAAAAATAAAGAACAACAACAACAACAACAAAAACAAAAAAGGAACAAAATCAAAAAAAGCATACTGAGAAATTTACTTCAGTGGTCATCTTGGTCTACATAAAATCTTCTTTACCATTTCATTCCCAGATACCAGACTTATGTTAAGGCTGTTTATTATGGCTAAAATACTTTTAGTGTTGACCTGTGCTTCCTCCCAGACATGATCACTGGTATCTGTGGTCAATTCATTGTTTTCATTCAATTGCCCCCACATATTCTTTCTCAGTAAATATGTTTAATGTGACTAAACAATTCACCAAACATTGCATTCCTCCTGACCCTTCTTCCATACATTCTGGATGTACAAAAAAAAGGAAAAGAAAAGGAATCCTCTGGCCGCACCCTATGAGCTGTGTCCCAAAGCACTCCCACCATAACTTTGGATTGAGGAAACTTCAGAGAGCCTGAAATTATTTACCAGCAATAATACACTGTCTATATTTTGCACAAATTTGTAAGCCATTTGTATTTTCTACTCAGTATTCATAGTTTAAATAACACACCACTACCTTCTTTAAAAAAATGTTCTTGCTTATTGTTTATTAGCTTAGAGTGTTTGCGTCATCAACATCTATGTCCTGCCTTTCCTGTACCTTAATGTCTATGAAAAATCCTTTGGATACAATTAATATTTTTACTTATCAATTATATTCACACTTTCCTCTGAATTTTAAGAGTTTTTTTCTGTATTCATAAATGTCTTTATGAATAATAAGGCAAATACTCTGATTTCATGGATTTTTGGGGAGCTGTGTTTGTTTGGTTTTGTTATTGTTTTTACTTTTTAAAATCAACAATCAACATCATTATTCTTTTCTTTCTTCCTACTGGCACATGTTACCCACAACCTGTGGTGGTTTGAAAATGTTTGGCCCAGCAAATGGCATTATTAGGAGGTATGGTCTTTTAGCTTCTGTGTAACATTATTGGAGAAAATTTCTCATGGCTGGATTGGGTTTAAGACCCTCCTCCTAGCTACCTGAATTAAAATATACAACAGGAAAGATCTCATTTTTTAATCCCAATTCAAAATGTGAATTGTCCCTATCTTTATCTTTATTCATTTTATTCATTCATATTATAGGATATATACATTTACTTAAGGGCCATTTATTAATTAAATTGTCTTTATACAATTTTCTCTTCCTTACAATGATATTTTGAAGTTCATTTTATCACTCAGTCTACATATTCTTTTTTAATTATATATATATATATTTTATATTTCAACAAAAAACTTGGTACTGTATAAAATTCATAGTAGCTTATATCACTCTCATCTGTTCAATGTAGAGGTGAGGTACTTTAATATCTCTGTAAGACTTTTCTCAGTTTGACACATGGAATGATCTGGAGTGATGTTATGAGTCACTTGTGATTTCCGTCCACTTCTGCTTTTTGTCTTTGTATCACCTGGTCTTAGAATATAGTTATCTGATAATATGGGCAACTCTAATGCTTCCATGTTATAAGATGTAACTATCATGTTGACATACTCTAAGAGTGGATTGCCTCATGGATGGACGGAGAAGCTAATAGGAATCTTACCCACACATGTGACTAAGCAATTATCAGGGGTAAATGCTCACCTTTAAACACTTCAAGTACTGCTGTGTAAGTCAGATACAAATACTCTAGATTAATTCTTTGAAAATTTCTTATCCTCGAAATCATGAAGAAACACTAAACCGATTGTTTTCAATCACAAGGAGTAAGACCATTTCCTTACACAGTGATAGATGACTAATAATTTTGAAAATTAAAATAATTCAGAGATACTTTTCTTATACTCATATTTATTTTTTCTTCCATACTGCTCTGCTATCATTTAAAATATTGCAATTGTAGCCAATGAGCCTGGAGACATTTTCATTGTAAGTGTTTCCATTTCTGAAAAAAAAAAAAAAAAAACAGTGATTGTTTATATTGCTAATGTAAATTAGGCACTTACTTGTAAAATGTAGATAAAGAGAATGACTTTTTTAGGGTGTTTTATGAATTTTAGGTGTAGATAAAGAAGAAAATGCGATAAATAGATTCATATTGTATCTGGATGTGAATTTTAAACAAAGCTAATTTTACCCATAGCAGTTGTTCCAGAAAGAGTCTATTTAAAGAGTTTCAGTGCTTAGCAAGGTTCTCCTCCACAGGCACTGCCAGTAAAAGATGCAGTTATAGCCACACTTAATCAAGTGATATCATCAGCAATATGTACTGGGATGTGTTTATAAAATGAGTAAAATGCTACCTTTTAAATTTTAATGTTAAAAATGGCTAAGGAGACAAAAAACTTCTAAGTGAGAACTGAAAAAAATCAATAATTTGAATTTTTAAATGTGCATGTCAATTAAAATCTTAGCAAGGGAAAAAAGAAAGATGTTTTGAGTATAAGTAAGGGCTTTTACTGAAAGTCTTTACAGTGTTGGCTGTGTCCTTTTTATTTTAGGCAAGTATTCCAGAATGCAGTTATATATAAAAATGGGTATTCAGGATGCAAAACTAAAAAAGAAAATGAAGAGAAGAACATCAATGATATCTAACATGTAAGACTAGTACTATCATATGAAGATCATAGATAGCTTTAGACCAAGAGGATGCATTGTAGTTGGTACACTGGCTTTCTCTCTGGGTGGCTAGATTGTTTTTTTTTTTAATACATATATAACTTAGCTGAAAGTTATATTACCCAATTTTCCCCCCCTTTGGATGAAAATGGAAATTTCGCTATCATCTCAGATACATGATCAAGAGGCAAAAGTCCTTAATGCATGAAAGTAGATTATTTTTAGATTTGTCCATGAGAAACTCTAACAAGGACATGGCCACTGTGAAACTGAGATGCCTATAAGTCATTTCAGTACCATCCTCACTCAAACAGAGGTTGCTATAGCATTACTGAATAAATCATTTTCTACTATAAAGCAAAAGCTTTTGATGGTTATAACTGTAGATCCCGGTATTCAATAACAAGGAAAACCTGAACAGGACAATGTCAAATGTGTTTTAAAAAATAAGATTGATATAACATGACAAGAAAAAGAAGTCTAAAATTCATATTCTGTGATATATAGTCAAATTATGTTTACACTGCAAATATTGGTATATCTATTCACAGGGAGCTGCCATGTCTTCAGATATAAACCCCCTTCAAAGCTAGGACACAGGGACTTTAATGTCAGCTGGATTTAGTGGAAGGGTTTTGAATGAGAGATGAGTCACCCTCATCAAGGTCCCTTTGTGGGAGGCTGTCTTGGTAAATAGCAATCAAAAGTACCACTTCTCAACAGAGATTAGGTCACTGATCTGTCATGAATCATTCACCTCAGGTCTGCAAGGTCCATGCTATCTGTAAGTTTCAGGACTTCATGGTAGATAGAAAATGCAACAAAGTTAATGTCTGCATCTTCCTTTAATGTCTTATGACTACGTTTTTGGGTGGATTTAAGCAATATTTCCAGAGAGCCATGGAAGCAAAGGAAATTGAGCTTGTTTCTGTGAGTATGTTCTCTATGAACAAGAGAGGAATTTTGGTTGTTGATTTTATTTTATTTTTTCAAAAAGAGTCATAACAAAGAAAATGTATTTTTTCTGGTTAAAAAACATAATAAGCACAATAAACAAAAAGATATAAGTATTTGTGGATTTTCATTTTTTTATGAATCTTTTATCTTTCCAATATCTGGAATGCTTTGATTCAGTGAAATGACTTGAGCAAAACAGAGCACAAGCTCTGGCTACTTAGGCTTCACATTCTCTCAAGTTAATAGTGTAACAACTTTCTGGATGGCCTTTTCTTCAGTCTCTGCTCCACACTTTGTCTTTCTCTTTCCTCCCATGAGTATTTTCTTTGTCCTTTTTAAAAAAACACTGACACAACTCTCCCTGATTTTTACCCATTCTTCAGTGCCTGGATACATTGATGACTATTAGAAAAAAAAAATCAGTCCCATGGAGTCAACTGCAGAGTTTAGGGGCCTAAGTATACAAAGTTAGCTTTATTTACCATTTCACTAACCAAGATTTAGGCAATTGTCTAGAAAGTAGGGAGAAGAAACATCTGATAATAAATTCTTACTCTGTCTCCAAAGTGTTGATCTTCTCACACTCTATCCTTGATTTGAATGATGTAAGTCATCCAATAGTACCTTGTCTTGAAAGCTTAGGATCAACAACATCTGACAATAAATATTTGTCTAGCACATCTGAAGTATGTATGCTTTAAACTAGAGATGAGAAAATATGCCAAGAAAAACAGAAGCAAATGCATAACTTATAAGAGATTATGTTTGATTGCTTCTACTGCAGAGAAGTCAATTTATAGAATGCTGCTTTGTAAATTAACAGCACATCCTTTATTTATGATTGACCAAGTTGACTTCTATATTTAAAACTTTCAGGTGGAATGCAATAACCTTCATAAGTCAACTATGTCTCCAGTCTGTAAAATCAAAGCAAAGTTTAGAAAACTCAGTGAGAGTTGCCATGTACCAATGGATCAGTTAATAAGTAAATATATAAATACATAAATACTTAAATGCATTTTGACATTTAATAGACACATTACAAGGATTTTAAGTTAAAATACTGTTTCAAGCAGTCTCTAAAATCAACTGGTATCTCTGATTTAAAGCACATTCTATGGACAAGTGATTTTGATAGTTTTATAAGGTACATGAATTTATTGACTATCATCTCAAAGTAATATGAAATAAGACAAAAGGGCTTCATTTTGGAGAATTCATACCATCAAATCAGAACTAAATTTCTTGTTTGAGTATAAATAAAATTCTGTTTTGTTGTATTTTAGTTCTGATGCTATAAAAACAAGCACAAACACAGGGTGGTAAGTTGAAATAGAAAATATGAAATTCAAGTTATGTTAGTATTGCTTTAAAAGTTATAGATATGGATACACTTACTATTAAAGACAATTCCCAGATTTGTAGATCACAGCTTATATAATCTCAGTTTTCACAGATTTATGTGAATTACCTATGAATTGAATGGGCAGATTATCAGCAGTATACTTTTGTACTAGACTACAGCTTTTTAAGCTGTATAGAATCAATTCCCACATAAGATCAAAAGTGAAAGTGTTTTTGAATTCTCTTGAGATGAATGTGAGAAAATTCTATGTATTTAAAGTAATGGTTATTATAGGTTATATCTGGTAATGCATAAAGCTTACTAATATGCATCTCATTTCTTGGGTCTTAAAAATGTGGAGGTTTTTTGCTATTTATTTATTTATTTATTTATTTATTTATTATCTCTCCAGATTTAATTGGCCCCATCCATGTCTACCCTCCAACTGTTCCACATCCCATACCTACTCCCCACACTCCTGTCTTCAAGAGGATATCACAACCTCTCACTCAACTAGATCTCTAAACTCCCTGAGGCCTACAGCCTTTATGGGTTAGGTGTATATTCTCTGACTGAACTTAGACCCAGAAGTCCTCTGATAAACATGTGTTGAAGATCTCAATCAGCTGAGGTATGCTGTCTGGTTGGTAGTCCAGTTTTTGAGAGAGCTCAGGGGTCCAAGTTAATTGAGACTGCTGGTCCTCCTACAGGGTTGCCCTCCTCCTCAGCTTCTTCAATCTTACCCTAATTCATCCACTGGAGTCAGCAGCTTCTACCCATTGGTTGGGTCCAATTATCTGCAAAACAAATGCTTATATTGTAAAATATTTATATTGATTTTTCAGTGTTGATCGGCAGTCTAGACTCAAGCACTGAAAAACTTCTATAGATTATAGAGGTAACAATAGGTTAAGAAGATGTAAATTCAGTGTGGGAGGAAACAAACAAGGAATCTGTAGAATGCAGAATGATTATAGAAATTTAGGGTATGACTTCAAATAGAGGTGAACCAAACATTTGAACCTGGTTCACTGATATAATAAATTGTAATATTTTAGAATATAGATCATCTTCCCACGTAATGTTTCCTGTTGAAAAATATCTTTTCAATTCATTGCTTTTTTGGGGGGGTGGGGGGAGGCGGAGGATGATTTGAGACAGAGTTTCTCTGTGTTACCCTGGCTGTCCTGAAACTCACTCTAGACCAGGCTGGCCTTGAACTCAGAAATCTGCCTGCCTCAGCCTCCCAAGTTCTGGGATTAAAGGCATGCTCCACCACCACTGCCTGGTTTCAATTTATTTCTTAAGGTATTGTCTAGAAAATCTGGACCAGCGGTTCCTAACTTATATGTTGCAAGCAGCTTGAGGATTAAATGACACTTTCACAGGCCTTGCATGTCAAGTATCCTGCATATAAGATACTTGCATTATGATTCACAACAGTAGCAAAATAGTTATAAAGTAGCAAGGAACCAATTTTATAATTGGAAGTCACTGCACATAATGAATTGTATTAAAGGGTTGTAGCATTTGAAAGTTTGGGAACTACTGATCTAGATTATTAAACAATCAATATCCCAACTTTATTTCTAGAGAATATTGAAGAATTTTGAATGACAATATAATTTCTGATCTAAGGCTCTACTTTGAAGATCACTAATCATCCCTGACTCTAGGATTTCCCCTTGTGCTAGAGAGATTGCATCACTGAAAGTCAGCTTCTTTGAGAGTTGGCTTCTTCTTCTTCTTTTTTTTTTTTTACTCTTTTAAAAATATTTTTATAAATGCCCCATCTTTTCTTTCTTTTTTTTATTAGATATTTTCTTCATTTACATTTCAAATGCTATCCTCAAAAGCCTCCTATACCCTCCGCCTGCCCTGCTCCCCAACCTACCCACTCCTGCTTCCTGGCCCTGGCATTCCCCTGTACAGGGGCATATGATCTTCACAAGACCAAGGAACTCTCCTCCCATTGATGGCTGACTAGTAGCATATGTAGCAGAGGATGGCCTAGTCAGCCATCAATGGGAGGAGAAAGTTGGCTTCTTTAAGAGATGACTTCCTCTCCTGTAGCAATAAAGCATACAATTCTTATGTTGAATAAATCTTCTGCAATGCTCTGTGGAAAAAAATCCTATCAAGACTTACAATCCCATTGATTCTAGGACCTTCCCAAGCCCAGATACTGGTACTTGGCTTTTCTTTGAACTGTAGTAAGTGAAGACATGACATACTAGTGCTGAGACTTAACTGAAGTTTTGAAACAATAGATTCCTGAAGAGCATTTCTCTGACTACTCTATGAAAACTAGAAGAAGCAGTGGTTATAACAGTGACTTCTGTGGTCCATTTACATGTTATAGACCTGTATTTCATAAGATATCTAGTGTTTAACCACTCTTGAGGCAATGGGGCCTGGGAAAATGGAGCTGGTGAATTAGATAGTCTGAAGTCTCATGCAACAACCAACTTTACTAAGAGGATTAGACAGTTTGTACTGTGAGGCTCAAGAGGCATCACACATGTAAAATGTACAATCACAAGAACAGCCTCACATGGCAAGCAAGTTATACGTGGCAAAAAAATAAAAGCAACAATAAAATAAACAAACATGTTTTTCCTTAGAGGCAACAAATAAACAAATTACAATAGCTATTTGTCATGAATAAGCTCAAGCAAACTTATTCCAATTTGCTATACCTGTGATGAACCCAAAAGTATAATGGAAGTGTTTTTGAAAAAACTGATGTCACAAGACGCTTACCTTAGTTTCTTGGGGTTTTCTCATAAGTACTCAGAAATTTTCTCACATGATTGCATTACTGGAGTGTGTTCTGACAATTCAACAGTGACCACACTTAGTCACAATTCATTCTTATTATACCTTTGATCATATAAAAATAAACAAGGGAAGTGATATTTTAATCTTTATATGGAAGAAGAACCTTTCATAAGAATGTTAAAATAATAACTTCATATTACCATGGATACATGAAATTTGAATACATAAAAGATTGCTAAGAGGAGGGGGAGGGGAAAGGGGGAGGGGAAGAAGGGTGCCAGTTCAGATATGGGAGGAGATGGTGGGAGAAATACAGAGGGTCAGGAATTTGAAAATAGGTTTGTAGCAGTGGGAGAGGGGGAACTCGGGGTAGCCACTAGAAAGTCCCAGTTGCTGCGGACCCAAGATGTTCCCAGGACCCAATAGGGAGGACTTTAGCTGAAATACCCAACAAAGGGGAGACAGAACCTGTAGATACCAGAAGTTGGCATGGCTGCTAATTGAGGGATGGAGCCACCCATCTACCTTAAAAATATTAATCCAGAATTCCTCCAGTCAAAAGAAAATGCAGGGACAAAGAGTAGAGCATAAACTGAAGGAAAGGCCATCCAGAGACTGCCACACCTAGGGATCCAATCTATCTGCTGACACCAAAGCCAGACACTATTGCTAATGCTAAGAAGTGTTTACTGACAGGAGCCTAGTATAGCTGTCCCTTGAGAGGCTCTGCCAGAACTGGACCAATACAGATGCAGATGTACACAGCCAAACATTGGACCCCAATTGGACTAGCTTGGCGTCCACAATGGTGAAGTTAGGGCAGTGTAGGATATGAAGGGGTTTGCAACATCATAGGAAGAACAACAATTTCAACCAACCAGGCCCTCCAAAGCACCCAGATACTAAACCACCAACCGAAGAGTACACATGAAGTACCCATGGCTCCATCTGGATATGTAGCAGAGGAATGCCTTATCTGGCATCACTGGGAAGGGAGCCCCTTGGTCCTGTGGAAGTTTGATGATCCAGCACAGGGGAATGCTAGGGCACTGAGGCAGGAGTGGGTAGGCAGGTTGGGGAGAACCCTCAGTGGCAGGGGGAGGGAGGAGGAGATAGAGGGCTTGAGGAGGGGAAACTGGGAAGGGGGATAATATTTGAAATGCAAATAAATAAAACAACCAATAAATATAAAAACTGTGAAAAATAAAAGATTGGTAAACATTTTTGAGATGAAAGAAAGCAAACATTTTAGTTTCTACTCTTCAGGTCACCTCAATAAGTTTAACTATTCAAACTAAAATTATTTGATCACTGTCATAAAGTTTAAAAAGTGGGTCAAAATCATGTTTGAAACTCTTGCTCTCTAGTGTAAAACTGCATGTGATTAACATGATCAAGGTCCCAGCCTCTTGTTATGGCTGCTGGAAATTATTTTTTTCTGTGTCTTTCACCCTCACTATCCTGCTGCCACTGCACCAACTGGAACACTTTGTTCAGTAACTAGTCATTTAGTAATGAGTGGGTTAAATCCATAAATGAGTTTTCTTTTTAAAGATATCAACACATACTGCCCCAAAAAAAAGGCATTGTAAATATGACATGCTTATCAAATAATTTTTAAAATGTATAGTTTAGTCTTATTTTTAAATACAAATAAATTCATTTTTGATAACCCTAAATCTATTCATCCATCATGTTCTATGGGAACCATGGTCTTCTTTTAGGAAAGTCAAACTGTAAAAGTAGGTTCTGGCTGAAAACTTCCTACCTTGCCCTCATCATACTAATGTTGTACAGTTCATATCCTAAAGAAAAAACTAAAACCCATTATGAGAATTTTACACAAGTCAAAATTGAAGATGTAATAAGACAATGAATTTAATGAAAATAAGGGATAACCATTTATTAATACTGCATTTTTCTTTTTTGGACATTTTAACATAATTTAAGAAAAAATTTGCACTCATTCTTTGTCTCATTTAAATGCTTAAATAGAAAATCTTGTAGCTAGCTTGATGACCACTGTTGTGTACTCTGTCTTGTTTCTTTTATATATTTTACTTATTTATTTACTTATTTTGTTTTATATCTATCTGTCTCTGCTATTCATCTTTCGTTTGGTTATTGGTATCTAAAATTAAGACTAAAGTATTCATTTTAAAACATGTAATAAACATTTCCAAGTTAGAATGTATTCGCTATTGCTATTTGGCAGTTTCTTTGAAAAGAAAAAGACATTTAAACATTTACCCTAGTCATCACCAAACAGAACATTTTCAGTTGGTGAAAGAGCATCAGGAAGGTGAGGCAGAAACAGACAGGAACAAAATGATTTCCAGCAGTGGTAAGCACAATGATGCTTTTATACTGATAATCCTCTGAGAGAAACCCATGCATTTCCAGTAAAGGCCACTTAAAGTGCAGGCTAACAATAAGAAGCCTGGGTCTTTTGAGTCCACAAGTGGGAATAAATGTTAGGCTGCATTCAATAAATTACTTAAAGACTTTGCTATATTTTATATTATTTGAAACTTCTATGAAACACAATAAATAACTCTAAAAGGTATCATTGGAAGAAAAGGAAATCATGTTTTCTGTCATTAAAAATTTTCTAATCATTTCAAAGACAAAATGTTATATATATATATATATATATATATATATATATATATATATATATATATTTGACAATATAAATTCACTGTTATCCTACTAGTCATAACATATCACTCTCTTTAGATATGACCCAGGAGTCCATACTAATTAACTACAGAATGCAAGATGACTTTTAGAGTTACGTTTGAATTGCAAGTGAATTTGCATTCTATGCCTTTATCTTCCTATTTAATCTTTATATCTATTGAGTATCATTTGTTTTGGGCATGTCTGTCTAAGGTGCCAGCTCATATGTCAGTTTAATACTTTCAAGAGATATTTCTTTTATTTTCTATCAGACACTGAATTTCTATTTAGCAAATTAAAATGTTGAAAATGTATTAAAACATTTTCATCATTTTATTAAGGTTTATTTATAGTGTATTGCATGGGATGTATTCTCCAAAAGGAGCGGGAATAAAGGACAAACTGAAAAGCTGGATTTGTGGACAGGATGGTGCACATTGTAGATAATTTGGAATTCAGACAACTCTTAAAAACAGCCTGCCAGCTAACGAAGTATTGCTAGTAACAAGTGTTTATTTGGTGAGATCCAAGACATGAGGAGGAATGTGGGATAAGTCAATTTAAACAATCTAACCATAGACAACCTCTTTGAGGCTTTGAAAAAGCAAGAGTGTGGCATCAAAAAACAAAAACAAAAAACCCACCGCCACTACCACCAACACTATCACCACCACCATCAAAAACAAGAAAAACAAAAACACTACAAAATTTTCATTTATAGACCAAAACAGCTATGTGTGGAATATATGATTAGAGACAGGCTACATTTGTAAAATAAGAGCAGCTCCTATTGAGTAATGACAGAATATTGAGCTTTGTAAAATGGAAATAAAGTAAAGGAAACAAGAAACCTGGTCAATTGATATAAATTTGCTTCAAGTTACCACTTTTGGAAAGGGTTAAAGCAGAGGAAGTTTCCCTTTTAAAGTTGCTCAGGTAGATTGTCATCTCTTTTTGATGTTTTGGAAAGAAAATATGTTTTACAATCTCAGGTTCCTTAACATTTTGGTTTGGTTATATGGCAGTTGGCATGAGTTACTCCATATTGCTTTTGTTTGTTTAATTGAACACTAGAAAGAAACTCAGTCCAAAGTGAAACCCTCATGGTAGTAATAGTAGTGTATACCCCTGGAAACAGCTAGGTGTGCAAGCCAGTGGCCCCTAATTATGATTATAATATGCAAAAAAGATAAATAGATGGTCAGACATACTTCTTATGTAGCTCATAATTAGTATCACAACCTTTACTTTGGATACAGGCTCTAAGCTATTCTAAGAATATCTACCCTGTTCCTGGTCAAGGTGTACAATTTTAGGATGCTAAGCTACGTCTCTGTATCTCACATATGCCATTCTTTCTGAAGGAGTAAATTTTTAGAAAAGTTTATAAACTTTTAGTTCTAAGTTACTCTAGCTTTTGTAGTTCTTAATGTTAATAACCCTCGCAAAAGACTTATGTTTCAGAATTTAAACTCTGTTTCCTTGTATAGACCATTAAAAATGTATTATAAGGCAAAATAGAAAAAAAAACAATAATAAGATATATGTGATCTGGTTGGGATAGATACACTCTCTAGATTATAGTATGATCTGTCTGGAATACAGACACATGCTTAATACATATCTTTAATCCTAACAATGAAGCTACTGTTATTTTGTAGATGGAAACAGCAATGTTTGAAAGTGACCTCTAATTGCAGTACAGACAAAGTGATGAATCAGAGAAATATTTGGCAGAATTAGTCAGAGATAGATTATTACAAACTCTTACAATAAGAGACAGGAAAGGTGACATACAAGAACAGTGCAATTGTGCGCGCACGTGCATGCACACAGAGAGAGAGAAAGAGAGAGAGAGAGAGAGAGAGAGAGAGAGAGAGAGAGAGAGAGAGGGAGGGAGGGAGGGAGGGAGGGAGGGAGGGAGAGGGAGAGGGAGAGAGAGAGAGAGGTTTACGAGGACAGTTTTAGAGATACAGGTTGTTGTGTAAGGGTCCATGATTTGCCAAAGAATGATAACCCAGACTCACATAGTATGCAAGACCAAAGAGCAGAGTGATTATCCCCATTGGAAATGGAGACACTTAGTTGATTCACAGGCCCAGTTTATATAATCAGTTAGGAAAATTCCAGAAATGATTATGTTTCATTTTACCTTGATTGTTTGGCTGTATCTATGAGGTATGACTAATTGTATAGTTCCTTTGGGTTCTGGAGATATTCCAGGGAGTTGTTTAGTCATTCTGGTTTCATATTTTTGGGTCAGTCCAGATGACAAGGCGACTATGGATTAACATCTCCTTGGCTGTGTTTGGATGAACACGGGTTCCTGGATCTGGGTTCTCATTTCTGAGAAACAAAAACATAGGCCTACTCTCCCAAACTGCTAGTTTGCAGCCTGTCTAGGAGTCAGCTTGGCTTTGGCTAACTCAGTTCCCTCAGTTGCATGTGAAGACAAAATGAGCCAAAGGATGAGAAAGAACCAAAAGACTGCAACAGTTTGCAATAGTTAGTTTGAGGTAAAGATCAGTTCAGTCATACATAAGCTGTATTGGCCAGATTTAATCAGTCACCTTGAAGAGGACTTTGAGTCACAACAGTTGAGTTGAACCATTCAGACAGAGTTCAAAATGAAATTAGAAAGGTTGAGTTTATTCAGCAGTAGGTCTGTGAGACAATTACATTGAGGAAATAAAAGTTACTTTTACAAACCATGAAATAATATTTAATCCTGCCAAAACTATGTCCTCATGAGAGTTAATGTTTAGCAAAATCATAATTCTCATAGTTATTTGATAGACCTTCACAGTAGAATAGTCTTAAAATCATTTAGGAAAACCATGCCAATCTATCAATCTATGTTTTCATTTTAGCTAAGTATCCACAGCCATTACAACCATTATTTTAGTACCCATAACAAAAAAAATACATTTTCAAATGCATTTTACAAATTAGCAGTCCCATAAGAGAAATAGTTTTCATAGGAATATTTAATAAGTATATTTTTTTATTTCACAGATATAGATGAGTCTAATAAGGGGAAATATACTAATGTGGTCATTGGTACATATTTTGTAAAATCAACATTTCAGTCTCCCAGTTTAGTAATCAGCTATATCAAGGTGCCTTAACATCATATTCATGCTCTAAAGCATCTGACATCTTTAGTGATATCTATGTGAGTTCATTAATAAACATCGGAGCCTATCTATTTTTGGTTTTGTTTGGCTTTATAAAGACTCTTACTGCATATCCTTGACTATCCTATAACTCAATATGTAGACCAAGGTATCCTCAGACTCATAGAGATGAACTTGAGTTTGCTTCCCTAGGAATGAGATTGAAGGAAGATACCACCATACCTTGCTGCAACCTGTACCTTGGAGTGGAAATTATTAACACAAGCTACTATTAACAAGAGTGATTATGCATATCTATATAGTATGTCATGTTTAAAATCAATACTCTATAATTTACTTTTTAGTAAATCGAGTTATTTAAATAGATTCATTTTCATTAATTTTATTCATATTGATTCATTTAAATTATGATCTAATTTAGAATTTTTTATATATACATAAAATTATTTCTGTACATGTTTATATTTAAATATTAAATATATGATTTAATCATTTTTCATAATGACCCATATTTTATCTTCATTATTTTCCATTAAATTATCTAATTTTGTTTTGATGAGACATAAAACAGTTACTAGCATTCTTTATTATTGTTTTAAAAGTCAACTTGGAAAAAATTAAAATAACTTTTGTAATTCATTTTTAATTTTGCTGTAGAATTTTACTATTTAGTATATGCAATATTATTTTAAATATTTTATTACAATTAGCTATCATTAGGTCTTTTCTCCTTTCTTTGATTATTATTGCATAAATAGGAAAAATTATCTACTAATTCCATTTAGTATTGCTATGATTAAAGTCTGAACCCTTTGCAATAGGTTAATATAGGGTGGGATCATTCCTGGGGAAGACTAAGTCTCGCTTTCTCAATGTTCATTACGGCCTATAGCCTATATGTGTCTATAATGAAGTGCCATGAGATTGACTCACACCACATTAACATGTGTATTAGTATTATATTTGTTGAGATTTTATTTTAGCAGCCATATTATTGAGGTATCATGGCTGAGGTTCCTTTGTCATTTCAGGAGACTCTTTCTGAAAACAGACTGTTTTCTGACCTCTTACAGATTCCACACCTGCTTCTATAATGTCACTAAGAATTAGGTATAAGAGTTATTGTAGATGTACCACTTGGGAGTGGGTACACTAGAATAAGTTGTTCTCTACATTTTACCCAGTTTTGGGTTACTATATTGGTCTCTGCTGCATATTTAAAGACAGATGAGATCATACTTATGGCTTATATTATTTTTATAAACAACTGACACCAACAAAGAAAATTATCCACTCTACCATATCAAAATATGCTAAAACATAGCTATTTGTGACTTTAATATAGTATTTTCTTAAAAGAACTAACAAGAAATATTGAATAAATGTTCATTGCCAGGATGAATCTACATTTGCAAGGAAACCAGTTGAAGTAAAATCATAGTGATTTATTATTAAGTGGAAAGTTCAGTAATTTTATTAAATGTTATAGTAACTGAGGCATCAAAATATATCAATCAATAGATATGTAGATCAAGATATTTACTGAAACTTAATTTTTGGATTAAATAAAGCCACCTTTCAATAAAGGTATAATCCCTGAAATGTTCAATTGTTTACTTTTGAATAATCAAAAATCGAACTAAAGCAAACCATTTAACCTCATCCTATTGAAACAATATAATAAAAGAACAAAATATGAACAAGTTATGGTATTTCAACAATGCCTACATTCACAGTAGAAAAACATTTTTATTAACAAGGGAAATGTTTACCTGTAAAAGCAGTAGAAATTATTGGCTATTTGTTCTTAACATTTTTAAGTTATTTATTCTTAACTGCAACACCACAAAGTAAAAGTGAATTGCATGACACTGTTAAACCTGGCTAGTGTAGATAATAAAATAACTGATTTTTCAAAATATTTAAGAGCCACTACTGATAAAGCATCATGAATTTTTACTTATAGAATAATATTCCTCACTATATCTGACATAATTTAAGAACTCTTTCCAATAGAACAAGACTTAATGTTTTGCTTTCCTTTTACTGTCTTTCCATATTAGGAAAAACATAAAATATTAGGAATGAAGAAAGCAGAAAAAGAAAGCAATTTGCAAGCTCTCCCTTGTCAAAGATCAAGTGACCGTAGGTGTGCGGGTTAATTTCTGGGTCTTCAATTCTATTCCATTGGTCTACTTCTCTGTCCCTATATCAGTACCATGTAGTTGTTATCACAATTGCTCTGTAGTAAAGCTTTAGTTCAGGCATGGTGATTCCACCAGAGGTTCTTATATACTTGAGAAGAGTTTTTGCTATCCTAGGTTTTTTGTTATTGCCGATGAATTTGCAGATTGCTCTTTCTAATTTGTTGAAGTATTGACTTGGAATTTTGATGGGGATTGCATTCAATCTGTAGACTGCTTTTGGCAAGATAGCCATTTTTACAATGTTGATCCTGCCAATCCGGGAGCATGGGAGATCTTTCCATCTTCTGAGATCTTCATTAATTTCTTTCTTCAGAGACTTGAAGTTCTTATCATACAGATCTTTCACTTTCTAGTTAGAGTTACACCAAGGTATTTTATAATATTTGTGACTATTGAGAAGGGTGTTGTTTCCCAAATTTCTTTCTCAGCCTCTTTATTCTTTTTGTAGAGAAAAGCCATTGACTTGTTTGAGTTAACTTTATATCCAGCTAATTCACCGAAGCTGTTTATCAGGTTTAGGAATTCTCTGGTGGAATTTTCAGGGTCACTTATATATACTATCATATCATCTGCAAAAAGTAATGTTTTGACTTCTTCCTTTCCAATTTGTGTCCCCTTGATCTCCCTTTGTTGTCAAATTGCTCTGGCTAAGACTTCAAGTACAAAGTTGTATAAGTAGGGAGAAAGTGGGCAGCCTTATCTAGTCCCTGATTTTAGTGGGATTGCTTCCAACTTCTCACCATTTACTTTGATGTTGGCTACTGGTTTGCTGTACATTGCTTTTATCATGTTTAGGTATGGACCTTGAATTCCTGATCTTTCTAAGACTTTTATCATGAATGGGTTTTGGATTTTGTCAAATGCTTTCTCCTCCTCTAAGGAGATGTTCATGTGTTTTTTGTCTTTGAGTTTGTTTATATACTGGATTGCGCTGATGGATTTCAGTATATTAAACCATCCCTGCATCCCTTGAATAAAACCTACTAGGTCAGGATAGATGATTGTTTTAATGTGTTCTTGGATTCTGTTAGTGAGAATTTTATTGAGTATTTTTGCATCGATATTCATAAGGGAAATTGGTCTGAAGTTCTCTATGTTTGTTGGATCTTTCTGTGGTTTAGGTATCAGAGTAATTGTGGCTTCATAAAATGAGTTGGGTAGAGTACCTTCTATTTCTATTTTGTGGAATAGTCTGTGAAGAACTGGGATTAGGTCTTCTTTGAAGGTCTGATAGAACTCTGCACTAAACCTGTCTGGACTTGGGATTGTTTTGGTTGGGAGATTATTAATGACTGCTTCTATTGCTTTAGGGGATATGGGACTGTTTAGATCATTAACCTGATCCTGATTTAACTTTGGTACCTGGCATCTGTCTACAAACTTGTCCATTTTGTCCTGGTTTTCTAGTTTTGTTGAGTATAGTCGTTTGTAGAAGGATCTGATGGTGTTTTGGATTACTTCAGGATCTGTTGTTATGTCTCCCTTTTCATTTCTGATGTTGCTAATTAGGATGCTGTACCTGTGCCCTCTAGTGAGTCTGGCTAAGGGTTTATCTATCTTGTTGATTTTCTCAAAGAATCGGCTCCTTGTTTGGTTGATTCTTTGAATAGTTCTTCTTGTTTCCACTTGGTCGATTTCACCCCTGAGTTTGATTATTTCCTGCCATCTACTCCTCTTGTGTGAATTTTCTTCCTTTATTCTAGAGCTTTTAGGTGTATTGTCAAGCTGCTAGTGTGTGCTCTCTCTACTTTCTTTTTGAAGGCACTCAGAGCTATTAGTTTCCCTCTTAGAAATGCTTTCATTGTGTCCCATAAGTTTGGGTACGCTGTGGCTTCATTTTCATTACACTCTAAAAAGTCTTTAATTTCTTTCTTTATTCCTTACTTGACCAAGGTATCATTGAGAAGAGTGTTGTTCAGTTTCCACATGAATCTTGGCTTTCCATTATTTATGTTGTTATTGAAGATCAGCCTTAGTCCATGGTGTTCTGATAGGATGCATTGGAAAATTTCAATATTTTTGTATCTGCTGAGGCCTGTTTTGTGACAAATTATATGGTCAGTATTGGAGAAGGTATCAGGAGGTGCTGAGAAGAAGGTATATCCTTTTGTTTTAGGATAAATTGTTCTGTAGATATATGTTAAGTCCATTTGATTCATAACTTCTGTTAGTTTCACTATGTCCCTGTTTAGTTTCTGTTTCCAAGATCTGTCCATTGATGAAAGTGGGGTGTTGAAGTCTCCCACTGTTATTGTATGAGGTCCAATGTGTGCTTTCAGCTTATTAAAGTTTCTTTAATGAATGTGGCTGCCCTTGCATTTGGAGCATAGATATTCAAAATTGAGAGTTCCTCTCGGAGCATTTTACTTTGATGAGTATGAAGTTTCCCTCCTTGTCTTTTTTGGTAACTTTGGGTTGGAAGTCGATTTTATTCGATATTAGAATGGCTACTCTAGTTTGTTTCTTCAGATCATTTTCTGGGAAAATTGTTTTCCAGCCTTTCCTTCTGAGGTAGTGTCTGTTTTACCACTGGTAAGAAAGACACATGCTCCACTATGTTCATAGTAGCCTTATTTATAATAGCCAGAAGCTGCAAAGAACCCAGATGCACGTCAACAGAGGAATGGATACAAAAAATGTGGTACAGTTAAAAATGGAGTACTACTCAGGTATTAAAAAGAATGAATTTATGAAATTCCTAGGCAAATGGTTGGACCTGGAGGGCATCATCCTGAATGAGGTAACCCAATAACAAAAGAACTTAAATGATAAGTTCTCCTTATAAGTGGATATTAGCCCAGAAACTTCAATACCCATGATATAAGATACAATTTGTGAAACACATTAAACTCAAGAAGAACGAAGACCAAAGTGTGGAAACTTTGCCCCTTCTTAGAATTGGGAACAAAACACCCATGGAAGGAGTTACAGAGACAAAGTTTAGAGCTGATACAAAAGGATGGACCATCTAGAAACTGCCATATCCAGGGATCCATCCTATAATCAGCTTCCAAATGCTGACACCATTTCATACACTAGCAAGATTTTGCTGAAAGGACCCTGATATAGCTGTCTCTTGTGAGACTATGCAGGGGACTAGCAAACACAGAAGTGGATGCTCACAGTCAGCTATTGAATGGATCACAGGTCCCCCAATGGAGGAGCTAGAGAAAGTACCCAAGGAGCTAAAGGAATCTGTAACCCTGTAGGTGGAACAATAATATGAACTATCCAGTACCCCGAAGCTCTTGTCTCTAGCTGCATATGTATCAAAAACTGGCCTAGTCGGCCATCACTGGAAAGAGAGGCCCGTTGGTCTTGAAAACTTTATATGCCCCAGTACAGGGGAATGTCAGGGCCAAAAAGTGTGAGTGGGTGGTTAGGGGAGTGGGGGGGGGGTATGGAGGACTTTTGTGATAGCATTGGAAATGTAAATGAGGAAAATACCTAATAAAAATATTTTTAAAAATGTAATGTATAATTTAATAATTAGGTTACTTTCAAATGATTAATCATATACTCTTTCATGCCCACTCAGAAGGCATAAATGTATTAGATGTTTGCAAGTTGCTTAAGATGTATATTACATAATTAAAAAGAAATCATTTTATACCATGATTACATATTTTTATTAGAATATACATATATTTTGATAAAAAACAAATACCTTCATGGTAGTGAAGTTCATCTCTTAGTCATAATAGGAATTTCTTAAGAGTTAATGAATTCAAAGCATCTTCTTTCACTTAGTCACACTTGTAGATATAACAGTAATTAGAGCATTTCTGGTTTAATAAAAAAAGGTAAGTCTAAATGCTAGATTGAAAGGTGCTGTTCAGACACCCTTGTTATTACAGATTTTATTTGACCTTTAAAATGAACTATTCAATTTCTTGCAATATAAAACTATGTAGACTATTTTCCAGCATTACTAGACTTATTTCATTAACTGAAGCGACGTGTTAAAATTACTACATTATTAACAGATTTTTCAAAGATTTTTTTTAAAATCCATATTAAATTTATTTCTATCGTAATCTAATTTTATTAATGTGGTATAGTTTTAATCTTAATTCAAGCTTTGTAAAAAATATCTTATGTCACACAATTAATTTTATACTATACAAGTCATGGAATGCATAATCTTAATGCATAAAAAAATCGAGACCCAAGTCCACAATTTTAAATAACTCTCTATTACTTAAGATTTTAAAGAAAAACGGCAAAATACTGCTGTTAGACAAGGAGCCAGAAGTCTGGAGCAATGACTACCTCTTTCGTTGAAGCACCCTGTCTTGTTTTGCTCTTCCTGGGATTAATTGTCATTTGCTCCTATCCAGTGTAAAGAAAAGTGACATAGTTTGCTTTCAGACAATGTTGAGGTTTGGTCTATTGGTATGTGCTGTAATGTTAAATTCTATACTAAAGATCTAGGTCTATGAATGACTTACATTGAAAAGATTTTGTTGTGCAAATCTTTTCCCTTGATTTAATACTATTGCTTAAATAAAATTGGCCACAGTCAATTACTGTAGGGATTGGACGTAGGTGAGTTTGGAGTGACGTTTTTTGGGGACATAGAAGGGAGAGATGGAGAGGAAAGAAAGGGAAAGGGAGGAAGCTGCCTTGAAGGAAGATAGACCATGAGCACATGTCCAAGACAAAGAGCAAATATCCAGAGTATACTACTAGGGAGGTAGCAAGAGTAGCACTTAGAAAAGTAGGTTAGTAGGGTATTTCTCAGAAATTGTCAAAGTCAAATAAAATAACCATAGTTTAATTCTTATTTTTTGTAAACTAGTGAGAGATAAGCTTAAATTGGTTGTGCTACAAGATAGTGTCTTGAATACTCCAAAACAGAGCCAGCCTCAAAAATCTAGAGACGATGCTAGTCCTCTAAAATCATCACCCAGTGATGACATCATTAGATTCAACTGATAGCTTTCAGCCAAAAGAAGTAAATGTAAAGGACAGTAAGCCCTAAAGAGCACAGGCTTCATTTCAACAACCAGATAAGTATCAGGCCGTCTTTGTACAACTACATATCTAACTTAAACCAAAGGAGGTGATAAATGAAAAGCTTTACCCTAGAAGTACTCTCAGTTGTGACATTCTCACAGAAACCAAACTTTCACATGTGTTTCAGGATTAAAAATATTTAATATCACCAACAATACAATTTTCTTAAGAGGCAATAAACAAACACTGGCATTTCACTACTATGAATTTGAATATTGGGTGATTTAATTAAGTATCATTAAAATTCTAAATTGAGCTCTCTATAATCACCATAAGTGTCTGTTCTTTCTAGAAAGTAAGTCTCAAGAGAAATGCTAAAAATAATTTTACTTATATATTCATTTATGCTATTTTATAAAAGATCTTGAGTTCTTAAAAATATTCACCTTCATAAGATACTCAAAGGATTCAGAAATGTGCACTGTGTATGCATGGAAATAGAAGGAATGTTTCAGGACATTTAATCACACTATGAACCCCAAGATTGTGTTATTTACTGAAAACAAACAAACAAACAAAATAACCACTATTTCCAGTTTTGCTGTGGCTCCTCCTTAGCACATACTTTATTTTAATATACTCTCTCTCTCAGTCCACACATTAATCACAAACATTAAATGTAAAGTTTAGTTTGTAGAAGGAAGCACCCATGTTTGAAAGTGATGTTAATTGAGTATCTGAAAAAAGTGACGAATCAGCGACTGACTTGACAGAATAAGAGGTACCCAACTCTCAGGAGAGGAGAGAGGAAAGGAAAGCTACTTAAGAGAGCATTGCACATCTTCAGCCTGAAACCACCAGAGGCCACAAAGGGCTCTAGAGTATACTGCACCCTCAGGACCTAGGGATCACCTCAGGATCACAGGTGAGTGGAACACAACATCACCTCCAAAGAATCACAGTCTTGTGCCAGCAGGAAAAGGGACAAAGGAACCCTGCCGGAACAGAGCTGGGATCTATTCCAGCCTGGGCCAGCCCTGCCATCTTCCACCTGAACTCAGCCAAGGGCTACAAGAGCCCCAGAGTACTCTCCATGTCACAGGGCCCCTAGCACACCCTGAACCTAGTGATCACAACAATCAAAGAAAATGCAAAATCCATTTCCATTGGTCTACTTCTCTGTCACTATACCAGTACCATGCAGTTTTTATCACAATTGCTCTGTAGTAAAGCTTTGGGTCAGGCATGGTGATTCCACCAGAGGTACTTTTATCCTTTAGAAGAGTTTTTGCTATCCTAGGTTTTTTGTTATTCCAGATGAATTTGAAGATTTCTCTTTCTAATTCGTTGAAAAATTGAGTTGGAATTTTGATGGGGATTACATTGAATCTGTAGATTTCCACACTTTGCCCCTTCTTAGAATTGGAAACAATCACCCATGGAAGGAGTTACAGAGACAAAGTTTGGAGTTCAGACAAAAGGATGGACCATCTAGAGACTGCCATATCCAGGGACCCATCCAATAATTAGCCTCCAAATGATGACACCATTGCATACACTAGCAAGAGTTTGTTGCAAGGACCCTGATATAGCTGTCTCTAGTGAGACTATGCCAGGGCCTAGCAAACACAGAAGTGGATGCTCACAGTCAACTATTGGATGGATCACAGGACCCCCAATGGAGGAGCTAGAGAAAGTATCCAAGGAGCTAAAGAGATCTGCAACCCTGTAGGTGCAACATTATGAACTAACCAGTACCCCGGAGCTCTTGACTCTAGCTGCATATGTATCAAAAGATGGCCTAGTCCGCCATCACTGGAAAGAGAGGCCCATTGGACAGGCAAACTTTATATGCCCCAGTACAGGGGAACACCAGGGCCAAAAAATGGGAATGGGTGGGTAGGGGATTGGGGGGGGGGTGGGGGACTTTTGGAATAGCATTGGAAATGTAATTGAGGAAAAAAGTAATAAAAAAGAGAGAGAGAGAGAATGCAAAATCCAAAAAGATCCTAACTCGAAACATCCAAGAAATCCAAGACAAAATAAGAAGACTGAACATAAGGATAATAGGTATTGATGAGAATGAAGACTTTCAAATTAAAGGACCAGCAAATATCTTCAACAAAAGTATAGAAGAAAACATCCCTAACTGAAAGAAAGGGATGCCCATGAACGTAAAAGAAGCCTACAGGACTCCAAATAGACTGGACCAGTAAAGAAATTCCTCCTGACACATAATAATCAGAACAACCAATGCACTAAATAAAGACAGAATATTAAAAGCAGTAAGGGACAAAGGTCAGTTAACATACAAAAGCAGGCCTATTAGAATTACTGTAGACTTCTCACCAGAGACTATGAAAGCCAGAAGATCCTGGAAAGATGTTATACAGACACTAAGAGAACACAAATGCCAGCCCAAGTTACTATAACCAGCAAAACTCTCAATTACCATAGATGGAGAAACCAAAGTATTCCATGACAAAAACAAATTCACTAAATGTCTTTCCATGAATCCAGCCCTTCAAAGAATGATGAAGGGAAAACAGCAAAACAGAAGTGGAAACTACACCCTAGAAAAAGCAAGAAAGTAATTCTTCAACAAATCTGAAAGAAGAAAGCAACAACAAGAGAATCACAACTTTAACAACAAAAATAACAGGAAACAACAATTATTTTTCTTTAATTCCTCTTAACATCAATGTACGCAATTTCCCAATAAAAAGACATAGACTAATAGACTGACTACATAAACAACCAGACATTTTGCTACTTGCAGGAAACCCATCTCAAAGACAGGCACTACTTCAGAGTAAAAGGCTGGAAAAATTCTTTCAAGCAACTGGTCCGAAGAAACAAGCTGTATTAGCCATTCTTTTTTTTTTTTCTTTCCATTTTTTATTAGGTATTTAGCTCATTTACATTTCCAATGCTATACCAAAAGTCCCCCATACCCACCCACCCACACTCCCCTACCCGCCCACTCCCCCTTTTTGGCCCTGGCGTTCCCCTGTTCTGGGCATATAAAGTTTGTGTGTCCAATGGGCCTCTCTTTCCAGTGATGGCCGACTAGGCCATATTTTGATACATATGCAGCTAGAGTCAAGAGCTCCGGGGTACTGGTTAGTATCGAGAATTGACAAATGGGACCTAATGAAACTCCAAAGTTTCTGCAAGGCAAAAGACACCGTCAATAAGACAAAGAGACCACCAACAGATTGGGAAAGGATCTTTACCTATCCTAAATCAGATAGGGGACTAATATCCAACATATATAAAGAACTCAAGAAGGTGGACTTCAGAAAATCAAATAACCCCATTAAAAAATGGGGCTCAGAACTGAACAAAGAATTCTCACCTGAGGAATACTGAATGGCAGAGAAGCACCTGAAAAAATGTTCAACATCCTTAATCATCAGGGAAATGCAAATCAAAACAACCCCGAGATTCCACCTCACACCAGTCAGAATGACTAAGATCAAAAATTCAGGTGACAGCAGATACTGGCGTGGATGTGGAGAAAGAGGAACACTCCTCCATTGTTGGTGGGATTGCAGGCTTGTACAACCACTCTGGAAATCCGTCTGGCGGTTCCTCAGAAAATTGGACATAGTACTACCGGAGGATCCAGCAATACCTCTCCTGGGCATATATCCAGAAGATGCCCCAACTGGTAAGAAGGACAAATGCTCCACTATGTTCATAGCAGCCTTATTTATAATAGCCAGAAGCTGGAAAGAACCCAGATGCCTCTCAACAGAGGAATGGATACAGAAAATGTGGTACATCTACACAATGGAGTACTACTCAGCTATTAAAAAGAATGAATTTATGAAATTCCTAGCCAAATGGATGGACCTGGAGGGCATCATCCTGAGTGAGGTAACACATTCACAAAGGAACTCACACAATATGTACTCACTGATAAGTGGATATTAGCCCAAAACCTAGGATACCCAAGATATAAGATACAATTTCCTAAACACATGAAACTCAAGAAAAATGAAGACTGAAGTGTGGACACTATGCCCCTCCTTAGAAGTGGGAACAAAACACCCTTGGAAGGAGTTACAGAGACAAAGTTTGGAGCTGAGATGAAAGGATGGACCATGTAGAGACTGCCTTATCCAGGGATCCACCCCATAATCAGCATCCAAACGCTGACACCATTGCATACACTAGCAAGATTTTATCGAAAGGACCCAGATGTAGCTGTCTCTTGTGAGACTATGCTGGGGCCTAGCAAACACAGAAGTGGATGCCCACAGTCAGCTAATGGATGGATCACAGGGCTCCCAATGGAGGAGCTAGAGAAAGTACCCAAGGAGCTAAAGGGATCTGCAACCCTATAGGTGGATCAACATTATGAACTAACCAGTACCCCGGAGCTCTTGACTCTAGCTGCATATGTATTAGCCATTCTAATACAGAATAAAATTGACTTTCAACCAGAAGTTATCAAAAAAGACAGGAGGGGCACTTCATACTCATCAAAGGGAAAATCTACCAAGAGAAACTCTCAAATCTAAATATCTATGCTCCAAATACATAGGCATCCATATTCATTAAAGAAATTTTAGTAAAGCTCAAAGCACACATTGCACCTCACACAATAATAGTGGGAGACTTCAAAACACCACTTTCATCAATGGACAGATCCTAGAAACAGAAACTAAACAGACACATGAACACAAACAGAAGTTATGAAACACATGCATTTAACAGATATCTATAGAACATTTTAACATAAAACAAAAGAATATACCTTCTTCTCAGGACCTCATGGTACCTCTTCCAAAATTGACCATATATTGGTCACAAAACATACCTCCACAGATACAAAAATATTGAAATTATCCCATGCATCCTATCAGATCACAACGGACTACTGCTGATCTTCAATAACAACATAATAAAAATCCAACATTCTCATGGAAACTGAACAACATTCTTCTCAATGATACCTTGTTCAAGGAAGCAAAATAGCAAGAAATGAAAGACTTTTTAGGGTTTAATGAAAATGAAGCCACAACATACTGACACTTATAGAACACAATGATAGCAATTCTAAGAGGAAAACTCAGAGCCCTGAATACCTCCAAAACGAAACAAGAGATAACAAACCCAAGCAGCCTGAGAGCATACATAGATGCTCCAGAACAAAAGGAAGCAAATTCAACCAAGAGTAGTAGACAGCAGGAAATAATCAAACTTAGGGTTGAAATCAACTAAGTGGAAACAAAAAGAACTATTCAAAGAATCAACCAAACCAGGAGCTGGTTATTTGAGAAAATCAACACGGTACATAATCCCTTAGCCAGACTAACTAAAGGCATAGGGCCAGTATCCTAAATAACAGAATCAGAAATGAGAAAGGAGACCTAACAATAGAACATGAGGAAATGCAAAACATCATCAAATCCTACTACAAAAGGCTATACTGAAGAAAACTAGAAAACCTGGATGAAATGGAAAACTTCCTAGACAGATACCAGGTACCAAAGCTAAATCAAGATCAAATTAAAGATCTTACCAATCCCATTTCCCCCAAAGAAATAGAATCAATCATTAATAGTCTCCCAACCCCCCCCCCCAAAAAAAAGACCAAGACCAGATGAGTTTACTGCAGAGTTCTATCCGATCTTCAAAGAAGACCTAAATCCAACTCTACTCACACTATTCCACAGAATAGAAACAGAAGGTACTCTACCCACTTCATTCTATGATGCCACGATTACTCTGATATCTAAGCCACAAAAATATTCAACAAAGAAAGAGAACTTCAGACCAATTTCCCTTGTGAATATGAATGCAAAAATACTCAATAAAATCCTTGCAATCTGAATACAAGAACACATCAAAACAACCATCCATCATGACCAAATAGGAATCAACCCAGGGATGAAGGGATGGTTTAATATAAGAAAATTCATCAACATAATCCACTATATAAACAAACTCAAAGACAAAAATCATATGATCATCTCATTAGATGCTGAGAAATCATTTGACAAAATCCAACACCCCATCATGATAAAAGTCATAGAAAGATCAGGAATTCAAGGTCCATACCTAAACATAATAAAATCAATATAAAGCAAACCAGAAGGCAACATAAAACTAAATTAAGAAAAACAAGAAGTAATCCCACTAAAATCAGGGACTAGATAAGGCTGCTTACTTTCTCACTACCTATTCAATATAGTACTTGAAGTCCTAGCCAGAGCAATTTGATAACAAAAGGAGATCAAGGGGATAGAAATTGGAAAGGAAGAAGTCAAAATATCACTATTTGCAGATGTTATGATAGTATATGTAAGTGACCCTACAAATTCCACCAAAGAACTCCTACACCTGATAAACAGCTTCAGAGCATTAGCTGGATATAAAATTAACTCAAACAAATCAGTGGCCTTTCCCTACACAAAGAATAAACAATCTGAGAAAGAAATTAGGGAAACAACACCCTTCACAATAGTCACAAAAAATATAAAATACCTTGGTGTGACTCTAGCTAAGGAAGTGAAAGATCTGTATGACAAGAACTTTAAGTCTCTGAAGAAAGAAATTGAAGAAGATCTCAGAAGATGGAAAGGTCTAATATGCTCCTGGATTGGCCAGATTAATATAGTAAAATTGGCTATCCTGCAGAAAGCAACTACAGATTCAATGCAATCCCCATCAAAAGTCCAACTCAATTCTTCACTGAGTTAGAAAGGGCAATTTGCAAATATATGTGGAATAACAAAAAAACCTAGGATGGCATATCATTAAATGAAATTAATAATCAAAACCACTTATGGCCTAAATAAAAGCCTGAGTTTTAATATTACAGAGATAGAATTGTCCAAACCCTTATATGAAAGTGTTCTTACACTGAAAATGTTCAAGGCAAGAGACTAAGTAAAACTGTTTTATCTTTAGTGTACTCACAGGGTTTAGTAATTTAAAATTAACTTTAAATGCAGGAGTATGTGAACCTCGGATGAATTTAGAATAAGTTTTTTTCTCCTTTGGCAGCACTGATTTCATTTATGTTCGTAGTTACTGCTCATTATGTATGGCTTCTACTTTATTGAATAAATCAATAAATTAATTAGTGCCATAGAAAGAGAGCTAGAAAAAAAAAAGAAAATTCCAAAGCTTAGAGACATGCATATGAATCTTACTGGCTAATTCTAATGTAATTTAATAGGAAGAGAACTAAATCGGGAGTCAGAGGACTTGAGTTCTCTAAGCTAACATCTGTCAAGTATTACTTGGGAAGCTGCTTTCAACTGAATTATGAGAAAGCAGAATATATGTTCTTATCTTTACACTACGGCAGTGCTTTGCTCTTCTCCCTCACAAAGCACAGTCATTGAGGTTGTATGAAAGATAAAATGCAGCACTCTCCAGGGATAAGCAACCTGCTTGGTTCTCCTTACTCCATTCTGTACTTCTCCAGAAGCCCTTGTTATCCATCTTAAAGGAGCAACTGAGGCAAAGCAACAGGTTATTTCAAAAGTTAACCCTTTCCTGATTGCCCCTCCACAAACCCCCTATTCCATGCCCCTCCCCTTGCTTCTAGTTCAGTATGCCCCCCAGTCCACCCACTCCTGCCTTACCTGCCTAGTATTTCCCTACACTGGGATATTGAGCCTTCACAGGACCAAAGGCTTCCACTCCCATTGATGCCATATAAGGCCATTTTCTGCTACATATGCAGCTAGAGCCATGGGTCCCTCCTTTTGTACTTTTTGGTTGTTGGTTTAGTCCCTGTTAGCGCGGGGAGGGGGGGGTGTCTGGTAACCATCACATAATTTCTTATAAGATAGTCTGCCTAGACAAGTTTATTATAAATAATATTGACATGTTACATTTATATAGACATACAGATATCTATTTCTTCTCAATAGTCTGTTACAAGGGGAGAGTGCAGATATTTGAACTTGTTGGAGCTCAGTGGTACACTCCCTTCACACCCATGTAGATTTGGTACAACTATGAAATAGAGATCACACTCAACTCTGTATTGAACTTTGGTAAGTCTTTGGTCAACTAAGTTCTTTCCCTGATGATATGAAAAGGAAAAGCTGAACACATATTCAAAGGCCATCTTGAAACTTTAAAGTGACTTTGAAGTCACACACACACACACACACACACACACACACACATGCCTGGCAAGATTCAGTTAACTACAGCCCATCTGTTTTACAGATGGCCTCTAGAACACACTTCACTGAGTATTGGGCACTTCACACCCACTGAACAGAAATTTCCTCTTCTCTTCCATTTCTCTCTGTTGTCTCTATTCATCCTTATACTTTGAATAATTGTCATAAGTGGACTGACTCATTCATAACTTTTCCTATGTAAGTGTATCATATCAGTGACCACAGTGTGCTATTTTTTCCTGTGTACATATAGAGAAGGATTTAAAATGTAGAAGGTAATATACTGAATTATACTTATTTGAAAGAGTTTGGGTACATGTCACTGCTTACAATGAAGGGCAGAAGCAAATTTGTAAGAATTGGTTTTCTCCTGCAACCATGGGATAAGACTTCAGTTATCAAGCTTGGTTGTACTCTTACCCAAGGACATGTCTTACTGTCCTAGGCCTTTTATTTTATTAATGATGATTAATGTTCCATCAAAGTATATACTAAAATCTCTTCAAAATTAATATATTTTCATATCCACTAAATTTTTGAGAAAAGTAATTTTTTCTATAATAATTTCAATGTTTAAAGTCCTCACAAATCTTATGCAACCTTCATTTTTCCCTTCATTTCCTGCATTGCAGAACTCTTTGGAGAAACTATTGTTTATCAAACTCTTGCTTGTATATCCATGGCATTATTGTGGAAGATCATTTATATAGATATGTGGATTTAATATTAGCTTCTGTATCTTGTTTAATTTTTCAAGGGTCACTTCAATTTATCCTGTAACATTTAATTCATTCTGGTTTTCTAATATATTTTAAAAGAAATATCTCTATTATGGTATTAATGTGTCTCAGATGTTTGCTTTTAACTTCTTTAGATCATATTCTTATAATTTTCATAAGATGCATGTTGACTCTACAGACTCCATTAGAGAATGTGGATATTTTAACCTTTCTTAACAACTGTGAGCATGTGGGATCTTTCTACTATATCTTCATCAATGTTTTGCATATTTTGGTATGCAAATCTTTCATCTGTTTTCTTCATTTTTTTCTACTCTTGACATTGATTTTGACACTGCTGAAAATGTAAAGTTGATTTAATTTTAATTTTTAATCAATTCTTCATCAAGGTTTAAAAATACAACTGCTTTTTTATATTAATTTTATATTTCATTACTTATTAGATTTCATTCTAGTAGACATTTTTGAAATGTATATCATCTTCTTCCTATAAAGCTATGCCATAATTTTATTCCTTCTTTTCCAATGTGATTTATTGCTTCCTAACTGAGTTCCATAGAAAGTCTATTATTGTATTGAATAGAAGTGGAAAAATGGGTGTCTTAATTACATTTTTCTCCCAGTGGCAGTTACTATACAATTTAAAAAATAAAGGGGACTATTTACAACCATCTGTTCCTGCATCTTGGGGCCCAACGCTAAAAGAGTTGAAGAACATCTTCCTTGCAAAGGGGGTTAACGTGTCAAAGTCTGTAGTAATATTGGTTCTGAACAGAAAGAACCATGTGAATAGTAGAAGGAAGGGAGAGTATTTACAACCCCCACTGGCAAGCTAGCATCCTGACAGATGGCAGAGCTGGTGAACAGCCATCTAGGAAAGCATGCGAGGTTAGAAAGGACTGGAGCGTTAGATTCAGAGAGAGCCTTATGAAACAATAAGAGGAGCAGGTATCTCTATAGTGGGAGCTGTCTTCAAATTCTGAGAGATGGAGGGTGGAGCACTTCAGAACAGCAGTTTTCTAACTGAATGCGGATTTCTGCATGTCACAGGAGATTTTTTAAATAGGCTGAGACAAGTTCCTTTTAAAAAGGATACACTCTTAAGAGATTCTGAGGGGAGGGGAGGCCAGAGCAACCCCAGGCAGCACTTTCCACAAAGCAATGACTCTTTGTGTGTTTTTTTTTTAAATTTGTTGTTTGTTTTGTTGTGCATTTTCAAAGTTATTTTTTTTGTTGAAAGTTTTAATAGTTTCTGAACACCATTTTATAATAGTCATACAGAGGAAAACACAGTATATACCATAAAGCCAAAAATACCATAATATGACATATATAAAAAATAAATTGATTTTTTTCTGTGTGAAGTGTTCTGAATGTTTTTCATTAAAATTAGTTTTAAAAACTAATTAATATGTTATTTTTAAATTTTATTATTCTTTATTTTTACACTGAAGGTTTTTATCTCTAACCGGTCTACTTTCTGACAGTTATACATCCCATACCGCCTCCCCCCCCTAATCTCCAGGAAGATATTCCTACCTCAACACTACCTCCCCACTCCCTGGGGCCTCCAGTCTCTTGAGGGTTAGGTGCATCTTCTCTGACTGAACCCATATCAAGCAGTCCTCTGCTGTATTTGTGTTGGGGGCCTCATTTTAGCTTGTGTATGTTGCCTGGCTGGTGGTCCAGTGCCTGAGAGATCTCCAAGGTCCAGTTTAATTCAAAATGCTGGTCCTACAGAGTTGCCCTCCTCCTCAGCTTCTTCCAGATTTTCCCTACCAGCTTCTGTCCATGGGTTGAGTGTAAATATCTGCATCCGACTCTTTCTGCTGGCTGTTTCTTACATCTTTTATGACGGTAGTCATAAAAAGCCCCATTTTGTGGGCACTCCATAGCTTCAGTAATAGCGTCAGGCCTTGGGGGCTTCCCCCGCAGTTGTATACCACTTTGACCCTTGCGCTGAATCTCTTTTTCCTTAAGGTCTTCTCTATGTTTGTCCCAGCAGTTCTTTCAGACAGGAACAATAATGGGTCAGGTGGAAAAGCTGGAGATCTGTACCTTCAACATTCCATACATTCAAGATTGCTTATGGAATTGGGAGAAGTGGGATGCTGGGGCAACCTAACCATGCACAGGGATATTGTGCTTTTGCAGACTATGCAACAAAGATAGAGCAATGCTGGTTTTGTTTCATCAAGGGTGCATACTACATAATTTAATATAATCACTGACTTTTAAGCCAGCATACAAAGTAATGCATCATGTTATGGCATTCTCATACATGTATGCTGTTAGTACTTTGTTCTGATTTGCTCAGTGTGGCACTGTTATCTCCTACTCTGATGCCACTATGTTATTTGCTCTTTAGTTTCATTCTTCCTGTCCTTTCTGTACTGAGAATACCTTCCTCCACTTTTATGTCCTCCTTTCTAATTCCACACACACACACACACAGAAGGGGGAAAATTAAACCTAGTTTCACCTTATGATACAAAACAATTTGTCATTTAATTCTGACTGATTTAACATAATGTACCAAGTTTCATTTTTTTTTCTTGAAAATAATATTATTTTATTTTTCTTTAAAGCTGAATCAAATACTTTGGTGTAATACACCTTCTTATAAATGGTTTTGTTCCCTTAAGTGGTGAACCCTGTTTTCATGGAGACATACAGGCTGAAACTTGCCAAATGCTCTGGTTTTTTTTTCTGTTTATTCTCGATGTTTCTTCATGTGAATTATTAAGTCAAATTTTCCATATTTCAGGACTAACGTATAAAGTTAAAAATCTATTCCAGTTCTTCACAACAGAAAATAAATATTTTCTGAAAGCATTTTCAAAAGGAATGAAACAGAATATAGTTATAGAAAGTGGTTTTGCACATTTTATACTATCAAGAACCAAACTGACTTATTTTGAACCTTTCTTGCGTTGTGAGCTTATGTTTTGATGGGAAGGAATAATTAGTAAGGGAAGTGTGATCTTTCAATGCATAGAGCTATTTATAGAGAAGCTGAGATGAGCATGTTTGCAGATGAATATAGCCCTAAATAGAAATCACTCTAATGAAGGACCAGGAAGCTAAGATCTAAGCTTAAATTGAACTTACTAAGTAAAGCTTAAGTAGGTGAAGTAGCTCCTTGAACCACAGTTTTTCAGAGGATGGAAATGGTTCCTGAAATTGTTCATCTCTTACAGGCACCTAACATGTGATAAAATATTAAACTAAATTTAAATGTCGTAGAGCATCAATTTAATGTTTGTAACTCTGGTACTGTCAAAATTCTTTTAGGTCATTTACCCCTTTTATGGCTCCAGTGTTCTGTGCACTGAATATTTGGGGAAAGAGTAAATGAATAAGTTAATAGGCACTTGACATCACCTTAGTTAAGATGCTATACTATAAAGAGGAAGCAACATGATAACAGCAAAAAGGACACACAATCATTTCTTGCCCCCCCTCCCTTTCTCTGAGTGCACTCAACTCAAAACCCCATATACAGTTGACCAACTTGAAAAGAAATCAAAATCAGAGCATGCTTTCTGTGCTGGAACCAGAGAGTGGCACTTTGCCCTGGTATTTTTATTTTAATATGTGTACTTGCAAAGGACAAAAGAAAGGTCGGAAAACAAGCAATGCAGGAAGCAGTTGAAAAAATATAATTACAGGGGAAATAAAGCAGAGCTTTCTCTCAGACGAAGGATAAACAAATGTTGAGCAGCTGTTGTCAAGGCAATCATCTGAGACACTTTGGAACTTTGGGAAAGTACCAAAGCTGTTCTGTAGCATAGCACAGTGGCCGGTCACAGAAGGAACGGGAGTCAGTCCTTCCTCTTTGCAGGAGCCTACAATGTGCCAGGGCCAAATTCTGAAACCTATTGCTTCTGGAAGTTGAAGAAGTTGTAAGACGAAGGTTCCTGATTGGGTGCAAAACATTCATCAATAAGACCAATTTGAGGCATTGGGTTTTCTTTTTGTTTTTTTCAAAAGGCATCTATGAGCAAGTTCTATGCAAAATGATATTTCCAAGGAAAAAGACAGAAAAGGACAGATCTTTGTGATCACTACAATAGTGAAATAAGACATGACAGTTTGAACCTCTAACACATTGTTGTAGGGAAATGCAAATTGGTAAGGAACAGACTTCTCCCTGTCTCCATCTGCACTGGATTCATTCTCCAGACCAGATGTCTTTCAGTTCAGTGCAGTGGTTCAACAGCTGAAGCTTGCAAACAAATTACAGGCAAATAATTTCTTAATCTAATTTAAATAACAATTTTAATTACAATAAATTAATTAATAACAATTTAATTAAATAAATGCAAACCTATGTGTGTGTATGTGTGTGGGAGAGTGATGGAGAAGGGGTTGCAGGAGGATGGGAAAGAATGGAAGGAAATTCAGAAACGCCACACTGAGCTTCATCTGTACAATTTTTAATAAACTGTATCTCCTACATTTTGCCTGTCTTTACCTTTTATCTAAACAATACAAGATTGACTGTTTTCCTTATTATTCAAACAATAATCCCTATTCAGCAAACACCAAAACACAGTAGAACCCAACCCCAATATACTTCAATATCTGCTTTCACTGTGGCACATAAAATCCAGCTGACCTTGAGTACATAATTTAATCTCTTTTCCTCTTAGTTTCTTCAGACATAATAGAGGGTATTAGCAATATTTAATTTACAGGATGGCATGACAGTTAAATGAGCTAACTTATGAATGTAATTTGTAGCAGTGCCCTGGCACGTGAAAAATGCTATGTGTCAGTAATTATTACATAAAGTGTGAAGTAGGAATAACAATAATAGTATAATAGAAATAATTAGAGAATAGAATTATCTAAAATGTTACCTCAGCCCAAGACCGCATTCAACACTTTAGAATATTCCTTTATATATATTTTAAAAGGCTCTTTATCAGTAACTCTACTACTAGTGATATTAATTATAGTAAGTAATTTATAATCAGCATATATTAATACAAGTTTTGGAGCTCTGGTTTTTGTTTTTATTAAAATATTATGAAAACAGTATTAAGATAGAAATGTTGTTAGTTCAATTTTGAGAACCAAGGCATTAAGCATTAGGCTATTTGGTAGACACATTTCCTCAATGTTTTGCTGTAATTCACACTGTGATCACAGTCTTTTCTTCCTTGGTGAGGGCAGAGATATGATTGGATTGTATTCTTTTATTTCACAAAGGGAGGGGTTTTGGAATACATGATTACAGATCCAGCTCTGCTAGTCATGACTTTATGAAAACAGAGGTTATTATGTGTTGGCATAACTGAGACCACGATGTTGTTCTCTTGCTGATTTGAGGGGAGTGTACAGTATTATTACAGGGATGATCAAAGGGCATGATGTGAAATGACATCCCCCCAAAGTTGAGGCCCTCATTGATATAACCAGAAGAGACTGATTTCTAACAACTTGCAATGAGCTTTAAATCAGCATCCATTTCCACATGAGATCGTATGGTTATGCAACAGCAATTTTCACAGCTAAGTTGGGTGTGTGCTTCCAGACCATGAGAACAATTAGATAATAAGGTGTGTCATCTTAAGTCAGTGGAAAAAATATTCTATTGCAGAGTAAAGTAGCATAGAAATATTGAATATATGTAGTTCAGATATATAAACTTAAACTAACTATTAATTTACTTTTGCTAAAATGAACAAACATATTTAATAGCTGTATTAAATCAAGGTCCAAGCGATAATTTATATATTACTCTACCCATTTTGTTTATTTGTTTATTTTATCCTACCATTTACATGTATGACTATGAAAAACAATTATTTTACTTTGGGTTTTCTTAGAAAAGTATGTAGGCTTTAGTTAACCTAGTGCTGCCTGTGCCCCGGATTACTCAATGCCATAGCTTACCTGCCCTTGGGGGTTGGAGGTGAAGTGGCACAGAGCAGATTCAACTACACAGACTCAGCAGGAAAGGAAACACTGCAGCAAGCTCATCTTAACACTGCTGCAAACTCCTTTAATACCCCCCCCCCCCGAGAGGCTTTTGCAACTGAGCAGCCCCCAGCATTTCCATAGAGGTGGCCCCGCCTTTTTTGTAACAACCCAGAAGTATAATGCTAACACATTTTGAGTTGATGAGACATTAAATAATTTCAATAAAGAAACTGTGAATTTGGGAGTGGAAACATGGTTAAGTGTTTAAGAACAATTAATTCTCCTGCAGAAGACCTGAATTAATTTCCAAGCATGCCACAGTGTCTCACAATTTGTGACTCTTGTTCTAGGGGAACTGATATCTGCTTCTGTATATCATAGGCAACAAGCATGAATATGATACACAGACACACACAAACACAACATATGTATATACATATAATATGAATAAATAAATAATAGGAGATTAAAAGTACATGCTGAAGTCGGGCATAATGGCGCAGGCCTTTAATTCCAGCACTTGGGAGGCAGAGGCAGGAGGATTTCTGAGTTTGAGGCCAGCCTGGTCTACAAAGTGAGTTCCAGGACAGCCAGGGCTATACAGAGAAACGCTGTCTCAAAAAACAAACAAACTAACAAACAAACAAACAAGTACATGCAGACATTCAGATGGGGAAAAATATGAAAAAGGAATGAGAGGGAAAGTGGTGTTGAGTGTAATGAAAGTACTTGCATAAAGTTGTCAAAAATTTAATAAAAATATTTTTACTAGTCATAGAGAAATTCTGAATTTTTAAAGGATATGAATTTCAACATATTTACTGTATTTCTATACATGTGGAGAACACTGATATCCCTATGTGGATTAACATGATTGCAGAATTTCCTCATTGGAATATGTTAATTGACATGAATTAAACTAAAATACAGGTTGTATATACCTGATCATAAAAATCTGCAGGAAAGTGTAACTATGATACACTTTCCATACATATGCTCTGAAACCTTTCTTTAGCAAGCATGGAAAACCATATTAATTTGTAATTAAGAATATCAAAGAACAAAATGTGGCATACGAGTAGTAATTGCTAATTATTATAAGTGTATCAACATTATACACTATTAGAACAATCATTTTTATTTCTAGGCACAAAAGAATGTTATATTTTACAATTACTCCACCCTCTTGGTTTATCTCTGGGTTTCCACAAAAAAAGTATAATTCAAAGAAGAACTTCAGGAGAAAGTAAAATGAATTTAAGAAAAATATAAAGAGAATTATAACTGAAGTCTGATCATTATTACACTGTGTACAAGTCATGTCTCAATGAATAATTGGAAATAAAAGGAAATAAAAGTGGCTGAAGTTCACTATGGAGAAAGAGAGGAAGATCAAGTGACCTAGCAAGGATAAAAATCAAAAGAGAGAGAGGGAGAGAGAGAGAGAGAGAGAGAGAGAGAGAGAGAGAGAGAGAGAGAGAGAGAGAGAGAGGGAGAGAGAGAGGGAGAGAGGGAGAGAGAGAGAAATGATGAAAAATTATGCTGTCTAATATTCAAAATGTTCGCAATGTTGAAAGTTATGATGTAGCCACAGTAATCGACATGGTAGACAGTAGACCTCCAGAACAGAAGGAGAGAAAGGACAGCCTATAACTATATCAATAAAAATGCTCAAAGGATTTTTGACATAGGAACTAAAGCTTGTCACTAGAAGAGGGCTATATTTTTCAATAATAGTGATGAATGGCACATCCTACCAAGTTAAGAGATAAACAAACCGGAACTTTGGTCTGATCTTCGCAGACACATTATATTTTATTGGCAGCAGGTAAGAGACTGAAACATAAAATGCAAAATTACAAATGCGGAAGATTTGCTTTATATCACTCCAATTTAAAATTGTTGGCATTAAGGTGACATTTTAAAAGAGGCCCATTCCTTCAAGCTTGTAGACAGTTTGGAGCAGCTTCTTCCTCTCTGAATCACTGCAGACCTCATTAGTAACCCCCTCCCCCACTGCACAGCAGTAGTAGACAAGTTCACGTTCCACAAGTACTCAGTTGAGAGAAGCTTTCCTGATTAGAGTTCAGTGACAGCTCTCTCATTTATTTCAGATGTTGCTTTTGTTTTCTCAGAAAGAGCATGACAGGAGTACCCCAGGACGGTAGCTTATAAATAGCTCTTTTCCCCAGCACAGCTTCTGAGAAAGCTATGACATAGAATCCCTGTCATTGTAAATACCACCAGTTCTTTTAGCATACTTAGCTAACATTGGAATTTTGAAAAAAAATCTGAAATAAAAATAAAAATAAACAGCTTGCAAGAAGAGATTAACTGTAGCTCCTGGTTTCAGTTATTCAAGTCTGTGTTCAGTTGGTTTTTTGTTTTGGTTTGTAACAAGGTCCTTTGAAAAAGGTAAATATGTGGAGGCAAAGGCATGCAAAACAAAACAAAACAAAACACTTCAGGACAAAATAAAACACACCATGGACACATCTCTAGTGATATTCTTACCTGCTTATGTAGTGTTCACTACTATATTCTGCCTATTAGAAAATGAAAATCCATCAGTGGATTAAAACATTGTTAAAGTTCACTTGCTAATCCATTCTTCCCCTCCATTAGGTACTATGTCTTTAGCACATGAACTCTGGAGGAGACATCAGAGAACACTCAGGCTTTGAAACACATGTCTCAACAACAGATATATCAAAGACAAATTTGAAACTGCTAGCCAGGATTTGTTTAATGTGTGAAATTCTTTTCTGTTGCTTGCTTGCTTGGTTGGTGTTGCTGCTAAGGACCCAGACTATAAGGCTAAGATACTATGCTGACAGGAGTGTCCCAGACACTGCCTCTGACATCCTGTGCTTCTGAAATCTGCAAATACCATTACACATTTTTATATTGAAATATTATAAATATAGTATTTGCCTCTTGTAGATGTATGTACTAGCATGATGTGTAATGTGCTTGGGCAGAGTTGGTACCCATTAGATAATAGTTATTACATAGAATTGTAACTAGAATCCAAAACAAATTATATTTGAATCCTCTTTCTGTAGAGAACCTACTAAGGTAGTTACCACGAGGCTTATTTTAATTGCCACCGTTTCTCACTTGCCCTCTAGCTGAGTGTTAATTACCCTCATGCCATAACAAGCCTCACTCAGTCTAAAGTTTCCATTCTTATTGCTCAAGGTGTGGGGACCGACCTCCCATCATCATCTTAATTCCCTGATGCCATTTTCAGCTTTTTCTGAAATGAACATACATCAGATTTATGAAGCATTAGACTGCAAGCTTCCAAAATTTTGTCTGATTATTACAAAATGCCAACTTCCAGTGATAGCCTTGTGTCCTCTCTGCCTGTCTACTGAGTCACTTACTGTCTTTTAAAACAGATGAAAAGCCAGCCTGTCTTATCCTCTGGCATATAACTTAACCCCAGATCTTGACATTTTAAAATTATTAATTTGAGGTAATGAATCCACCTGTTTATTCTGAAAGATGAAAGGCACAAGGCTTCCCTTAGTTTTCTTGGTTGTGACATGGTCTTATATTCATTGTAATTGTTTTGCATATACAGAAGATTTAAGAAACACGAAACAATTACTTCATTCCATTCAATATATATTGAAAACAATATCCATTAAAGGAATTAACTGTATATAAATTAAAATGATTTATGGTATTTTATGGTATTCTATCTATCTATCTATCTATCTATCTATCTATCTATCTATCTATCTATCTATCTATCTACCTACCTACCTACCTACCTACCTACCTACCTACCTATCATCCATTTCTCCCCGTCCCTTCCTCCCTCTCTGTGTTTCTCTGTGCTTTTCTTTCTGTTTGTCTCTGTCTCTCTGTCTCTTCCTTCCTCTCTTTTTCCTTTCTCTTTCTCTCTCTTTCTTTCTCCTTCCCTCTCCTACCTCCCTCTCCTCTTTGATCACTCTTCCACAAACTTCTCTCCTCCAAGATTTAACCACTCACAGTAGTCAAAGTATCAAATATTTATATTGAGCTTTCTCCACTGACAGTCTATACTGTCTGTCTGTCTGTCTGTCTGTCTGTCTGTCTATCTGTTCTAATTTTTTTTGTCCTGAGATTCATCTTAAAACTCTATCTAGGTTTGTCTTTTATTAATTATATACTTGTGAGTGGTCCACTTCTAGGTGATATGACCAATAGAATTCAGGACTTGGCAGACCTCATGACATTCCTTATCGTATGGGTTGCTGATAGTGTTTCCCCACAGTTTTTGCAACATGAATTATTAGACACATCTTAAAAAAATATCCATTGATAAAATACATCAAGAATTTACATACCCACAACCTCACCATATAACATCATAAATCTGTAGCTGTTACAGGATACATTTGTAAGAGGCAAGTCAAAGGTTCTGCCTACACAAAACTGTCAAAAAATTGAGAATGCATGAAGAAATTTCAGTGGCACATCATGTTACTTTTTTATCATGAATAGTATATTCTATAGTAATGGATAATATAATAATGGATGATTTTAAGTTTTAGAAAGAAGGGTTTATCAAAACAAGAACAGAGCAATGAAGTTAACCACATGATAAGTACAACCTTAAAATTTACAGAAGAATATCTTATAATATTGTATGGAGGATGAATTGTTGGTCAATGGCTTTTGTCTGGGTTAATATACAGTTTTCTTTTTCTGTTGCCTGCTAAAAAGCCTAGAATAATAGAAGAAGGGCCCAATCAGGAACCAGATAGACTTCTCTACTCCAGTGAGATATGTGGTTGTTGTTCTCTGCAATGGTTTTCTACTGTCAGTTTTCACACAGTGGCCCTCTGTCCTAGCATTAGTCTCAGTTATTTAAGGATCCCCATGGGACCCTGGCAACCAATAATTCAACCAACTGAAACTCAGTCCCACCAATAGAAGTCCTGCTTGGCTACATATATGGGCTGTTCAGATTTTGTTTCCTGCATATACTCATACATCTGTGTCTTGCCCAGTCGTCATCAGAGAAACTAGCTCCAGTAGTAGATGGCAACAGTTGCAAAGACCCACATGCACTCATGATGTAGAAAGAGTCTAAACTGGAGGTGTGTATCAGATAGGATTCTTCTCCTCAGAGCTCTAGGATTCCTGTGGAAGAGAAGGAGGAAAGATTTTCAAAGTCAAAGAGGATGGAGGACACCAAAAGTACATGACCCGCAGAATCAACTAAGCAAGGCTTATATGGACTCATAGAAATTGAAGCAGCAAGCACAGGTCCTGTATGGGTCTTTACCAGGTCCTCTGCATGTATGCTACAGTATATAGCTTGGTGCTTTTGTGGGAATCCAAAAACTGGGATCAGATGCTTCTCTAACTCTTTTGCTTGTTCTTAGAACAGCACTCTTCCTACGGAGTTGCCTTGTCCAGCCTACATAAAGAGGCTTTGCCCTGCCATATTGTATTTTGTTTTGACATGTTGACTGTGCTCTCATGAAGGGCTGCTGTTTGCTTAAGGAGAATGGAGGAGGAGGTTGTATTGGGATGAGGAGGAGGGTAGCCTACTGATGATCTGTGATGAATCTTGGGAGTAGAAACTATTGCCAGGATGTATTCTATGAGAGAAGAAAACTATTTTCAAAAAAACAAGCAAATACATAAATGAATGAATAAATAAATAAATAAATAAATAGATAAATAAATATAAAAAAGATTTTATTCTTCAAAATAATTAATAAAAATAATTGATAACTTTAGAAAGTAGAAGGGAACATTGGATAAAATGTATCTGAATCCTTAATAGTGAATAATTGAAATGTTCTATTATGACTTTAAGAAAGACAGGCAGGTCTTTTGTTCCTTTTATCAAAAAGTCAAAAATAAGCCAGGTGTGGTGGCACACACCTTTAATCCCCACACTTGGGAGGCAGAGACAGGTGAATTTCTGAGTTCAAGGCCAGCCTGGTCTGCAGAGTGAGTTCCAGGACAGCCAGGGCTACACAAAGAAACCCTGTCTTGGAAAAAAAAAGTCAAAAATATATCCTGCCTAATTCAGAGAGAAATACTATTTACTTTACTTAAAGTTTTCTTTCTTTCTTTCTTTTTTTAAATTGCTACTTTTAGCTGACATGTTTTTGTGGATAAAATCATCTACCAATGTAACATTAGAATATAAAATCTATGCCTAATATTAGAAATGGGAAATATACCAAAGGATGAAAACATTCTAAGAATATTTGTAAAATTTTGCAGGACCTGAACACAGGAAAACAAAAATATTGCTTAAGAAATTAAGGAGCATGAACACATGAGAGATACAAGGCTTATACATTGGAAACTTCAGTATTTGTAAAACATTAATCATGCTCAAATAGATGCATAATTTCAATGAAGAAGTGTAACTACCTAAAAGTATTATTATCCATCTTATTAAATTAATTCTAAAGTTTATACTGATATTCAATATTGAAATCTCCAAGAATGTACAGTGGATAACAGAATTTGTGAATCAAGTGAAATTAGTAAGTTATGATACTTAATTTCAAGCTATGGTAGTAAAATCCAAACTACTATTGTATCAGAACAGATACAAGATATGAATATAGCCCAGAATAAATTGCATATTTACCAAAAGATTTTGATTTAGAAAAGCACACACAGAGAAAGAAAGTTCTCTTAGGCAATTATACTAAAACAACTTGTAAATATATTTTTAAAATAAAATGTAATCTATTATTCATACTGCACATAAATATTTATTTGAAATAGATTAGATGTAAACATGAAAGATAATATTGTACAGATTCTTGATGAAAATAAAGATTCTATTCTGACCTTAGAATAGGCCAATAAGTTTAAGATACACAAAATAATGCAATATATGGTAAAAGAAAATTACTTAAAAATCATTTTTAGCAGTCTAAAAATATATTTAAACTAGAAACAGTAAAATGTAAAGGCAAATGACAGAATGACAGACGCTATTTATTGTGTTTAATGATAGAGTGATTCTGACAAAAAATGTTTTTATTATTTTAATATTCTTATACATCACTTTCAAATTAATAGTGTTACTTTTAATGTGAAATTAAAAATAAGTATTTCTCAGGATTTAAGATTCCAAAATTATTAATAATCTAAAATTGCTAGAATGTTATTTTTAAAAGAATAATAACATTAAGCAATTATGCATTTTAGTGTATATGTAACAGAACATGCAGGATGCTCACAAAAGTGTTGGTTGGCATGTAAAAGGATTTAAATATTTTGGAAAGTCAAAATAACGAGTAAATGTCTTAGGGTAACGATTGCTCTGAATGACCCAAAGCAACTTGGTAAGGAAAGGCTTTGTTTCACTCACAGGTCCATGGAACAGATCATGAAAACTGTAAGGACAAGAACTAAATAGGGCAAGAACCTGGAGGTAGAAACTGAGGTAGAAGCCATGGAGGGTTACTTCTTACTGGTTTCCTCAGTGTGGCTTGCTCAGCCTGTTTTTCCGTTATTATTATTATTCAAATTTCTTCTTTTTTTTTTTAAACGTATTTACTTCACATCCCACTCAGTGTGCCCCTCCCAGTCATTGCCTCCACAATTCTTCTTCCCATTTCTACTTCTCTTCTCCTCTGAACAGATAGGGGCTTCTGGGTATTCCCTCACCCTGGCACATTAAGTCTCTGTGAGGCTAGGCACATCCTTCCTCCCTGAGGCCAGACAAGGCAGCCCAGCTAGAAGAACATATCCTACATACAGGAAACAGCATCTGGGATAATCCCTCTTCCATGTGTACAGGACCCACATGGATACCAAGCTGCATATCTGCTATATATGTGTGGGAGACCTAGGTCCAGCCTGTGTACGTTGTTTGGTTGGTGGTTAAGTCTCTGTGAGCCACAATGGTCCAGGTTAGTTGACTCTGTTGGCCTTCCTGTGAAATTCCTATCTGATTTGGATAAGAATTTCACAGGAATCCTTCTTCCCACTCTTTGATAAGTGTCCCAAAGCTCCATCCAGTGTTTGGATATGGATGCCTGCATCTGTCTGAGTCAGCTTCTGGGTGGGGTCTCTCAGAGAACAGCTATTCTAGACACCTGAGTGCAAGCATAACAGAGGATCATTAAGTATCAGAAATTGGTGCCTCATAAGTTGAGCTGCTTATTGGTTGGCTGTTCCTTCAGTCTCTGCTCTATCCCATGTGCATGCATTTCTTGTATATAGGATATATTTTGGGTTGAAAGTTTTTGGGGTGGGTTGGTGTCTCTACCACTCTACTGGGGTTTCTGCCTAACTTCAGGAGGAGGTTCCATATCCCAGTGTAGTAAGTCACAGCTAATCTCACCCCCATTGAGTCTTGAGTGCCTCCCTTAACCTAGTAAAAATAAATAAATAAATAATACAGGCTGACCAAGCCATACTGAGCAAGCCAGCAAACAGATCCTCCCCATGTTCTCTTTCTTCCTCAGCTCCTGCCCTATTTAGTTCCTGTCTTTATTATAACAGAGATCTACCAGCCCAGGAATAGCATCACCCACAATAGGCTGGGCTCTCTGCCATCAATCACAAAATAAGAAAATATCCACAGACTTGCTTTCAGCCAATGTAATGGAGCAATTTTTCTCAGTTGGGAATTCACTTCTTAATACTCTAGATTATCTCAAGTTAATGTACAATTAGCTAGTACATGAAGCTATAGTTATTTGGTTTCTAAAGTGAAAGGGTAAAGAAAATTGAATAACAAACAGCAAAAGATAGTCAGGTTACTGAATTAGTTTCAAGAAAATCACTGACTCTAAACCTACCCTAATACTTTCTACTACTACCTCGGGATTATTCAAATATGTATTTAGGTTTAGTGAAAACTGGTGGTGCTTGATTTTCTACATTTATAAGCAGGCTGTATATAAACTCAGAGATGCTCTTCCAAAAGCTGAACTCTGATTAACAAAGATCTCACTTAAAAATAAACAAAAACCAAAAACTATTTCATCTTAGCTTCCTCTGGCCTCCATATATTTCAGATTACAGCTCTGGTATATTTTTCTTTCGTATTCTTATTTTCTAAGTAAGTTGATACAATACTGAGTAATCATCTCAAGGAATACTCAGCAATACTACTGAGTGGTCAGTGGAATTTGTTCCCCAATTCTTTCTAACCGCTTGCCATGCATGTTTCAGATTTCATATGTTACTCTTGGAAAATATGCATCTAAAGAAAACTGTGTCCTTGAAATTTAGATGATCTACATTTGCCTTCTCATATTTATTATTATTAATAATATTAATATTTATTTACCAAGATGAATTCTCTTTGCCATTGGAGCAATGATGTTGGCAAAAATTAAGGGGATATATTAGAATTTTGGTTTTAATTCAAGACCCAAAATTTTGACCCAGGGAACAATTTTGCAAAGTAGGTATCTGTATCACTGTACTTCAGTTTCAAGGCATAAAGAGAATGAATATCTTCAGTTAAGCATCACTATTCTTATGGCTGTTGTTTCTTTTTTTAAAGATTTATTAATTTAACATGTGTGAGTACACTCTCACTTTTATCAGACACACCAGAAGAGGTCACCGACTCCTATTTCAGATGGTTGGGAGCATCCATGTGGTTGCTGGGAATTGAACCCAGGTCCTCTGGAAGAGCAGCCAGTGCTCTTAACCACTGAGCCGTCTCTCCAGCCCCCAGCTGTTTCTTAAGAATAAGAAAACTGTCCTTCTTACCAGTTGGGGCATCTTCTGGATATATGCCCAGGAGAGGTATTGCTGGATCCTCCGGTAGTACTATGTACAATTTTCTGAGGAACTGCCAGACTGATTTCCAGAGTGGTTGTACAAGCCTGCAATCCCAGCAACAATGGAGGAATGTTCCTCTTTCTCCACATCCACGCCAGCATCTGCTGTCACCTGAATTTTTGATCTTAGCCATTCTGACTGGTGTGAGGTGGAATCTCAGGGTTGTTTTGATTTGCATTTCCCTGATGATTAAGGATGTTGAACATTTTTTCAGGTGCTTCTCTGCCATTCAGTATTCCTCAGGTGAGAATTCTTTGTTCAGTTCTGAGCCCCATTTTTAATGGGGTTATTTGATTTTCTGAAGTCCACCTTCTTGAGTTCTTTATATATGTTGGATATTAGTCCCCTATCTGATTTAGGATAGGTAAAGATCCTTTCCCAATCTGTTGGTGGTCTTTTTGTCTTATTGACGGTGTCTTTTGCCTTGCAGAAACTTTGGAGTTTCATTAGGTCCCATTTGTCAATTCTCGATCTTACAGCACAAGCCATTGCTGTTCTGCTCAGGAATTTTTCCCCTGTGCCCATATCTTCAAGGCTTTTTCACACTTTCTCCATGCTCCACTATGTTCATAGCAGCCTTATTTATAGTAGCCAGAAGCTGGAAAGAACCCAGATGCCCCTCAACAGAGGAATGGATACAGAAAATGTGGTACATCTACGCAATGGAATACTACTCAGCTATTAAAATAATGAATTTATGAAATTCCTAGCCAAATGGATGGAACTGGAGGGCATCATCCTGAGTGAGGTAACACATTCACAAAGGAACTCTCACAATATGTACTCACTGATAAGTGGATATTAGCCCAAAACCTAGGATACCCAAGATATAAGATACAATTTGCTAAACACATGAAACTCAAGAAGAATGAAGACTGAAATGTGGACACTATGCCCCTCCTTAGAAGTGGGAACAAAACACCCATGGAAGGAGTTACAGAGACAAAGTTTGGAGCTGAGATGAAAGGATGGACCATGTAGAGACTGCCATATCCAGGGATCCACCCCATAATCAGCATCCAAACGCTGACACCATTGCATACACTAGCAAGATTCTATCGAAAGGACCCAGATGTAGCTGTCTCTTGTGAGACTATGCCGGGGCCTAGCAAACACAGAAGTGGGTGCTCACAGTCAGCTAATGGATGGATCACAGGGCTCCCAATAGAGGAGCTAGAGAAAGTACCCAAGGAGCTAAAGGGATCTGCAACCCTATAGGTGGAACAACATTATGAACTAACCAGTACCCCGTAGCTCTTGACTCTAGCTGCATATGTATCAAAAGATGGCCTAGTCGGCCATCACTGGAAAGAGAGGCCCATTGGACACGCAAACTTTATATGCCCTAGTACAGGGGAACGCCAGGGCCAAAAAGGGGGAGTGGGTGGGTAGGAAAGTGGGGGTGGGTGGGTATGGGGGACTTTTGGTATAGCATTGGAAATGTAAATGAGCTAAATATCTAATAAAAATGGAAAAAAAAAGGATAAGAAAACTGGTTATGTGTCTCTACATCTGTTTCCATTAGGGACTGGATGAAGAGATCAGAATGTAAAGTGAATAAATATGTAAAGTGAATAAGTAAATACACTAATGAAAAAAAAATGAATGAGAAAAATGAGCACTATTCTAGTTTCTGGTTTATAATCCAAAGCATACCCTTATTGTCCAAATCTACATTTTAAATTTCCAGTTTTAGAATAGAAATTATACCTTAGTATCCAGTCTACATTGATTCATTGAAAGCAGATAAATTTACCCATGAGCTAAGTTTTGCTACATTATAAAAATAAAAATAAGGTTCTAGAATCTCTGTATATTTATTGCTATTCTGTTCTTATATTTATCTCTATCAATACTCAATACCGAATTAGTTTTTACTCTTTTTATTTTGTATCTTAACTTTGAATATTCTATATTTGCATCTGATCTAGTTGGGTTTACATTCATTTATTAGAGTTGTGCTTCTATAGCTACAAAAACTACTCTTTTCAATTCTAAGACAGAATTTAATTCACTTGTGTAGCTATATGGCAAATGTTTCATCAGAAGTACACAACTTGAAAATGACTTAATATTTTATTATGAAAACATTCTCATTTAACCTAGGGTCCTCCTTTCTTACATATATCTAGTAGCCTCAATACTAGGACTATTTAAAATTCACTAACATAAGCCTAGAAGAAGCTCACCCTGAAATTGGCTACAAGATAAAAAAAAATCTTTCTATACATTTACATAATACCTAAGTACACCATGAAATTAGGAGTAAGCTTAATTGCAAAGATTCTCAGTGCTACTGCAAAATGGAAATATTAGAAAACTTTACCATGTTTATAACAGTAAAGGTATATAAACTAAAACATACAGAAAGATATATATTGCATATATTTTTCTTAATAGGCCATTCAAATTACCTATACAACACTTTCTTTTTTAAAAATTGGATATTTTATTTATTTACATTTCAAATTTTATCTCTCTTCCCGGTTTCCCCTCTAGAAAAATCTTATCCCATCCCACCTTCTTCGTGTTTCTATGAGGGAGCTCCCCAAACCGCCCACCCCTTCTTGTCTCAGCACACTAGTATCTTCCTACTTTGTGACATTTATTCTCCACAGGACTAAGGGACTCACCTTCCACTGATGCCAGATAAAATAATCTTGGCTACATAAGCAGCTGGAGGCATGGGATCCTCTGTGTGTATTCTTTGGATGGTGATTTATTCCCTGGCAGCTTTTGAGGACGGGGATCTGGATGGTTGATAAAGAGGCCCAAACTGTTACTTTGAAATCAGTTAAACATGTAATAAGAAAATTCTTGAGAAGATATTGAATTCATGTATGTAGTAACAGGTTTATAAATTAGAGACTGGGTGTTTTACACACATTGCTTATTCTAAAGTTAAATTACCATGAAACTAATATCATTAATACTTTTACTAATTCATTACTGACGTTTTGATTTTTTGGTTTGCTTTTTTTGTTTGTTGTGAGTTGAGTAAATTATGATACCATATTGTAAGTACACAATTTGTAGTGTTTTTTCCCCAACAGCAACTAACAATCAGTCATCAAGATACATTTGATTTGTGTAGACTTATGCAGAGGCATTGATAAGCTTTTAAGTGATCCCTTATTACAATTTAACATGTAAGCCTTAGATAGCTATTACTTATCAAAGAAAATGAAATAGCATGTGATTCATGTGTGCTACAGAGAAATGATGCATAAAGTGGCATTTGCTTTCAATGGCATATAATGCTACTTTTGAGCACAAGAGGAACATGATGAAACTGCATCGTCTTCCTGTTGCTTTTTCCTTTTATAAAGTGCCCCACTTCAGAAAACACCAAATGGTAGAGAAATACAAGAAACAAGATGGTATTTATCTGTAGAGCTTTGTCCACACTCACACACACATAATATAAAAGAGAAAAAGAAAAAGAAGAAAAAGAAATAGGGGCAGCCAGAAACTAAAACAACAAAGGATCATGATGAAGGGTGGTCTCTTTTTTTCTTCCTTATTCAAAAGAACTCTACTCAACTAGAAAAACAGATGAAATATAATTCTGTGCAGCAGCTGAAGTTCAGATTTTATAATATTCTGTTCAGAGTTAAATTTGGCAGTTATATCAGATAAATAAAAACACATATATAGTTATTTCACAATTTTTTTCAAATCTAATATATGAGTGGCAGTATATTCTCCATGAGGAATGTCAGGCAGCTCAAGGTGTGGTGGTAACACAAGTTTAGTCTCTCACTTTCCTAGTGAAGGAACTCTGATAGGCATTCTCCTGACTAAGCATAAGGAGAAAGAACAAGGGCATCTGAAGTCTAATTTATGAGCACTTCTCTTTCATAAGTACTATGGATTGAACAATACCTTTTCCCTCAAGGTATAAGAGATTATTAAGAATTCAGTTGTTCTCATAGTCTACATCACATATGCTTTGGACGTATACATAAACATCCTTGCAGAGCATTCTACTAAAAGCACAAACAGCATAAATGCGAAGTGATCACATGAGAAAAGTGACATTCAATGATGACTTCTTTAAAGAAATGTCAGACTGAATTAATCAAGAGATAACACCTATGCACTGTTTTCATGTTCTGTCTAACAGAGAATATCAGAATTTACAAAGCATACAACATTCTAAGCCGTTTTATGTCGGTAATATTTTGATTTGGAAACTTCTTCTCAATCTGAAGATGTATTACATTACATAAGCTGTCATAGCAAAATGCCACGACCTGGCAGTGTAATGATAGACATTTGCTACTTTCTCACTGTTTCTTATGTCAACTTTAATCTTGTCCCATGGCAGCTGAACAATATACGTGATTTCCATTATTTTAAGTGTATTTAGGTATGTTCTAGGTTCTCTCTCTCTCTCTCCCTCTTTCTCTCTCTCTCTCTCTCTCTCTCTCTCTCTCTCTCTCTCTCTCTCTCTCTCTCTCTGTGTGTGTGTGTGCGTGTGTGTGTTATATTGTTTTTTGAGACAGGGTTTCTCTGCCTTTCTGTGCTTCCTGCACGCTGGAGTTAAAGGCATGTAACACCGCCACCACCACCCAATTAGTATATTTTCTACCCTAAATAACGTTGCATTTAGTTTTAAGAAAAGCATGTTTTCTGCTCTCATTGTGTGAAAATTCAGCAGAGACAGTTCTGTCTACTTACTATTGAAGACTTCAGTTTCTTTATGGAGGTTCCAAGCTGCTGTCATGTTTATTAATAAAAGCAATGTAATTCTTGACCATCACTCTTGAGTACGCTACATCCAACTTCTGAAATACTAGCATTGGTGTCATACACTTTAGGATCCTAGTTTATCTTGCTTCTTTTTTTCCCTCATTTTTTGAAGCATTGTACATATGTAATAACAGAATATGGAAGAACATTCTGAGGCTTCCCATTTGCCTCTGCTCGCATGCTTACATGCCCTTTACCTTACCACTATTCCCTCCAACTACATCTTACATAGAATTTATAAACCTACCATGACAATAAATAATTACCCAAAGTTCAGGCTTTGCTTTAAAGTTAACTTTTATTGATCTACTTTCTATATATTTGGATAAATATATAATGACAAGTTCCTATAGTCATAATATCTTACATGATAAATTTTCCCTTGAATAGACTATTTGTTTTTTCATACATGCCAAATCATTAATCGCCAATGGTCTTTTGAAAAATTATAGTTTTGGCTTTCACATAATGCCAAAACTTTGAGTGGCATATTTGTCATATTCAAGTTGGGTCTTTTTATTTAGCAGTGACAACATATGGTAAGTATACCACTACATGATTAATCATGCTTCAGAGGTGATTTTCTTTAATACTGAATACTATTCCATTGACTTTAGGCCTCTCTATCTAAAGACACATATCTTGATTGCTTTGAAATTCTTTTCGTGTCACTCTGGCTATATTCACACAGAACTTTATGTTAAGGAATAGGGGTAGGTAAAATGTTTTTGCATCCTGTCTCTCCTTAAGGTAGTGGTTGAACTGAGGGTGGTCCTTTGTTCTTAACTGTATCATTCTAGATTGAAAATTTTATGTCAATTAAATTAAAGAGCATATTGGATATGTGTATTGATCATATATTCCCAGATATTTTGCAATGATTTATCAGAGTTTTCTAATTTTATTCATTTCCACTGTGGTCATATACAGAAAGAGCCATAAGTATCCCTGTACGTATGTATGTATGTATGTATGTATGTATGTATGTATGTATGTATGTATATAATTATTCATGTATGTATATATGTGTATATGACTTGTATGATACACACACACACACACACACACACACACACACATATATATATATATATATATATATATATATATATATATATATATCATGGTTGTTATATGCAGTTTCTCTATATTTTTTCAATACAAAGTTCCACATGGTTTGCTGAAGAAAGATCTGATATAATCCACTTGTAATTATGTTGAAATACATATATTTTGTTCTCTTTTATGTTTTTCAAAGTGTTCTCATATTTATATCTGAAGAAGACCATATTAAATAAAAGAATAGAAAAATAAGAAAAGGTATACTTTTGGGTAACCCTTTTGCACAAGTTATATTACATGCTTTTAAAGAAACAATGACAACCAAAAAAAGAAAAGACAAAGGAAATAATTTCATTTTACAAAAAAGGAAGCCAATTTTAGAAAAATGATAAAATTCATTATAGTACTGTGGTGGTTTGATTATGCTTGGATCAGGGATTGGCAGTGTTAGGATGTAGGCTAGTTGAAGTTACTGTGGTCTCATTGGAGTAAATGTGCCACGGTGTGCATTGGCCATTAGGCCCTCCTCCTAAACACCTTCAAGCCATTCTTCTCCTGGCTGCCTTTGGATGAAGACTTAGAACTTTCTGCTCCTTGAGCCCCACATCTGCCTGGATGCTGCCATGCTCCCACCATGATGATAATAGACTGAATCTCTGAATCTATAATCAGCCCCTCTTAAATGTTGTCCTATATAAGAGTAGCCTTGGTCATGGTGTCTGTTTACATCAGTAAAACCCTAAAAAAACAAATGCTCTCATTAAAAATAATTTCTTTTAATCAATTTTATGACTTACTGATAATTTAAGTATAAAACCCTGAAGAGCAGAAAAATAAAGCATTGTGTCTAAATTCCTCTGTCATTGTGTAATGAAATTTGGTTTTTAATCATGAAGTTACCCTTAGGAACATGTGTGTAAAATACTATGACCTGAATTTTATTTACATGTGTGGTGTGCATGTGTATGTTTACATGCACAAATTATAAAGCTTTTAAAGCCCGTTTTCACAAATTAGTTCAATGATTCACTAGACACTGAGCATAACTCAGAGGAATAAAGAAGAATAAAAATTCTTTGGTTCTTTAATTATCTTTTAACTGAAATTGGAGAATGCATTTCTCCATCATTGTAAGGCCTTTATTCTATTATTTTCAAAAATTATCTGTGAAATAGCTTGTGATAATAGATTCCTAAGTTGTAGTCAGGCTGTTCTCAGCCTAGAGTAGGAGATCAGGGCATGCTTTTTATGACCTTGAAGATTTTATTGAACCACACAAACCAAGCAGGGTCAAGTACTCTTGTTACTATAACTTTAGAGGTGACCCTAATCCAGTAAAGACAAGGATTTATTTACTAAAAAAGAAAAGAAAGTCGAATAACAACAAAACAAAGCAAACAAAACCACCACCCTCCCTCACACACGTAGGTTCAGTATGTTTTGCTGACCTAGATTCAATGGTTATTGGTAAACATGACAGGATATAAACTTTTAGCAAAAATGGGGCCCAGGTGTACTATCATGATTTTCATTTGGTTAGGAGCAGAAAACCTTGTGGTCACAAAAGCAGAAGAATGCATGGTAGTGATAGTCCTTATTAGTACTTTCATGTCTGATGATCAGACTGACCTTAACCAGAGCCTCAGGTCAGATTAAAAATTAGAGAACATGTTCTTTTCCTTTCACCCAGAAAAAGTATTCACTAACTAAACACAGAATCTTATTTCCCTCAATATTTCGTTTTGATAAAACTATATTGTTTTGGTAGCATTATTTTGTACAAAATAAATATGAAAATTATTTGACCAACTCTAGAATTACTGTCATCAGACAAGGTGTCCATGGTGCCTAATAGTGTATCCATTTAAGACATGCTGTTTCTTCTTTAGGATACAAAATAACAGTCTAGTTTAGTACATCTGTTGTGTAAGCTTTTTCTATGCTTGTCTGTCTATCATCTATATATTATCTATTATGTATTTATATATTATCTGTCACCTATCTTTCTATCATCTATCACAAATGTCTATCATCTATACTATCATTACTGTATCTTTTTATTAATTATAAGAGTAGCCTTATACCTTCTTTCATCTGATTTTGCAGTTACATCTAAATTATACGTGAAAGGTCATGATGATAATTACAACTATCTTATTCTCTTTAAAAAAACATAGCATGTCTTTCTTCTATTTATATCACTTTCAGGTTTTGTGTTCTTTTATTTATTGAATGAATAATAAGAATTTAATTGCTGTAGTAGTGAATTGTTGAAACAAATTAAACACATTTGAACTGTGATTTGCTCTCAACATCCAGGAATGAGAATTTTATTAGGCTAGGTTCAATGGATATCCCTGGAAGGCCTCCTACTCCTCTTCCTTCTCCTTTTGCTTTTCCTCCTCTCTCTCTCTCTCTCTCTCTCTCTCTCTCTCTCTCTCTCTCTCTCTCTCTTAGTAATGGTGGCTGGGGAGGGCCTCAGAGGAGTGGGAGGAGGAGAAACTATGATGTAATATATGAGAAAATAAAACAAAAATTTAACAAAAATATTCTAATCTATTGATAATCTATTATATAACATATTATATAATACTGTATTCAATAGCCTATATCAAGTACTCCCTATTAATTTTGAAGACATAAAAAAGAGAAAATGGGTATAATCTCCTAGAATCTTAAAAAAATATATCAAGAAATGCCTCTGTAATACTCACAAACATCTAATATGTAATTCATAAAACAAACTATTAATAATAAACTTATTTCTGGAAAAATAGAACTAATAGAATAAATCAACATATCAATTTATTGTTGAGGGTCCATCTTGTTTGACAACAGCAGCTGAAAAATTCAGTCTTCAAATAGAGTGTGCAATCTTTATGTACAGCGGAGCAGAGGAGAATGTAGTTCACAAAATGGCAGTAGGCTCAGAACCCAAGATTTCATGGTAAATACAAAAAACAGCAAAATATCAATCATTTTTGTGTTCTATCCAGAGCTACAGCTGATTGGATGAAGTTCCCTACTGTTAGAAAACAAAATCAGATATACTCAGCTTGTCTACTTAAACGTATACCTCACTCTGAAACATCCTTACAGACACATTAGCATGCTATTTTTCTATATTTGCTTTGTTCTGGTCTTGGGAACCTGATACATAACACTAGACTTTTGTAGATTTCGTTGACTCCTACTGTCATCATTGTCTTTCTGAAAGCAGAAACAGTCTTTTTATATCTCAAATATAGACAGAGAAATTTATTGGAATTTATTTTATTATTGTTTTGGGATGTGTGTGTGTGTGTGTGTGTGTGTGTGTGTGTGTGTGTTGGTAAATGAATAACACAGAAATTGTAGAGAAGTTCAAAAACAACTTGGAGGAAGTAGGTTCTCTCCTGCCTAGTTCTGACAAGGTCGCTCCTGTTCTTCTGTATTGAACACTCCAATCTAGTTGACTCAGGGTATCACTGTGTCTTTCTCTCCTCTCATAGATATGAGATGAGATGAGCTGGTTTTAGAGATGCATGATACTGCACTCGGTTTTGCGTGATATCAGATCACTAGGCTTCTTTGGAATGTGTTTTAATCTGCTTAGCCATTCTTAAAAGCAAAAGCTCATGATCTTTATCTCCCAAGTCATCACCTTCCTGCTCATGTCTAATAGGTATCAAAATAACAATATATTATTATTTCAGATACTGAGGAAGATAAAACAGAATGAGTAATTTAAATGTCCCTCTATCAGTCCACTAATACTAGAAGAAAATGTTCCAATGACTTAATGATCTAAAGATAATGAAGAGAATTATTTACACAATTTTTAAACCAATGTTAGTGATGTGAAATAATTTATGAATCTAGTAGGAAAGTCCCAACATGCTCTTCATTTTAACATATAGACAATGTCTAATTCAAATTGAGCTTCATTTAAAGGTTCAGTTTTATGAACAAATAATACTGTGTGTTTTGGTGTTCACAATAGCATTTACTTGTTGTTACTTTTCTACAGAATTTAGAAAAAAAAATGAACACTTTCCAAGTCAAGTGATCAATTTTATCAAGTTGAATGATGAATACTCAGACTAAAAAAGACTTCATAGATTTTTTTTCTGTCTGTATAGTCATAACTCCTTTTTTTTTTCAGCAAAAGGAACTGGAGAGTTTTAAGTATGCCTTCCCATTCACACTTAGTAAACTGCTTATCACTTGAGTAACTACTGTTATTGAATTGGCAGGAAAATACTTTTTTCCTCCTATTATCACCCAATGATAATGATCAGGAAATTGAATTTTGAAGTTAAAAATAACAGTACTCATGTCAAAAGCTATAAATGCTCACTTCAATAAAGAAACATAACAACAGTAGAATAAAGACATTTGCTGTTATGTTAGGATGAGCAGCTACTATAACTTCATAGGAGATGCTCTTGTGGTTTGGCTGTTTTTGAACATCTAATATTTTGCCAATTGGAAAGATGGTTTACAAAGTGGGCTTGTTAATTAGAGAAGATAGTAAGATATTTTGTGTTATTAAATACTACATTTTTGTAAAAAAAAAACAAAACAAAACATAAGTTTGTACAGCTAAGAGTGTGGACTACAGAAGCGAACAGCTTCTGGGACAGGCAGGAGCCACAGCATTTCAGAGACAGTCCCTGTATTTGAAATAGCATAATGCGAGTAATAAAATTTTACCCATAGATACACTTTAAAAATTATTTATCTTTGGGTAGGGGGGTAGGGTAGTGTGGTCAGCAAGAAGTAGAGGTAGAGGGAGGAGCAGTCTGGATATATTGTGTGAAAGAAGAAACGATAATAAAATGAGTATATAGTTTGTCATAATATCAGAATAGATATGCCTAGTCTTACATTTCTTCATGGAACAGGGATACATGTTATCTGTTTATCCAGATTGTCCTTTCAAGGTGTTTTTATATCATCCTAAGATCATATATATTTTTGCAATTAAAAATATCAATCATGAGTATTATTATTGTAGTGAAGATGCGCATTTTCTTCTAGAATATAGAACAAGCGGAGGGAGCTGCCGGAGCATCCGCGGGAGACATCTTGGTTCCTGGGTTCCACCAAGACTAGTTTGCACAGGTGAGAGTGTGGACTACAGAAGCTAACTGCTTCTGGGATAGGCAGGAGGCATAGCACTTCTGAGACAGTCCCTGTTTCGAGCTCCAGACATCTGGGAACCTTCCCTGCCAGAGGAGAGGGGTCTGACCTCCCTGGGAGGGTATTGCTTGAGCATCTACTGGAGACATCTTGGTTCCTGAATCCCTCTGAGACTAGTCTGCACAGGTGAGAGTGTGGACTACAGAAGCTAACAGCTTCTGGGACAGGCACTATTTTGGGCCTTCATCTTCTGCCAGGAGGCAAGTCTGAACACCAGATATCTGTGCACCTTCCCTGAAAGAGGAGAGCTTGCCTGCACAGAGTTATCTGACCACTGAAGCACAGGAAAGAGATAGTCTCCCAGGTCTTCTGGTAGAGAATAACTGAATCACGAGAGGAACAATCTCTAACCGGAGACAACTATAACAACTGATTCCAGAGATTACCAGATGGCAAAAGGCAGTCATTAGAATCTTACTAACAGAGACCAAGACCACTTACCTTCATCAGAACCCAGAACTCCCAACTCAGTCAGTCCTGGGCACCCCAACACTCCGGAAAAGCTAGACCCAGATTTAAAGGCATGTCTCATGATGATGGTAGAAGACATCAAGAAGGACTTTAATAACTCACTTAAAGAAATACAGGAGAACACTGCTAAAGAGTTATAAGTCCTTAAAGAAAAACAGGAAAACACAACCAAACAGGTGATGGACATGAACAAAACCATAATAGACCTAAATAAGGAGAGTGGGCACAATAAAGAAAACCCAAAGTGAGGCAATTCTGGAGATAGAAACCCTAGGAAAGAAATCCAGAAACATAGATGCAAGCATCAGCAACAGAATACAAGAGATGGAAGAGAGAATCTCAGGTGCAGAAGATTCCATAGAGAACATCGGCACAACAATCAAAGAAAATGCAAAATGTAAAAACATCCTAACTCAAAACATCCAGGAAATCCAGGACACAATGAGAAGACCAAACCTACAGATAATAGGAGTAGATGAGAATGAAGATTTTCAACTTAAAGGGCCAGCAAGTATCTCCAACAAAATTATAGAAGAGAACTTCCCAAACCTAAAGAAAGAGATGTCCATGAACATAAAAGACGCCTAGAGAACGCCAAATAGACTGGACCAGAAAAGAAATTCCTCCCAACACATAATAATCAGGACAACAAATAAACTAAATAAAGAAAAAAATATTAGAAACAGCAAGGAAAAAGGTCAAGTAACATATAAAGGCAGGCCTATCAGAATTACACCAGATTTTTCACCAGAGACTATGAAAGCCAGAAGATCCTGGACAGATGTTATACAGACACTAAGAGAACACAAATGCCACCCCAGGCTACTATACCCAACCAAACTTCCAATTACCATAGAAGGAGAAACCAAAGTATTCCACGACAAAACCAAATTCACACATTATCTTTCCACGAATCCAGCCCTTCAAAGGATAATAACAGAAAAAAAAATAATAATAACAATAGAAGGAAGGAAACCACATCCTACAAAAAGCAAGAAAGTAATACTGCAACAAAACTAAAAGAAGACAACCACAGAACAGAATGTCAACTCTAACAAGAAAAATAATAGGAAGGAACAATGACTTCTCCTTAATATCTCTTAATATCAATGGACTCAAGTCCCCAATAAAAAGACATAGACTAACAGACTGGCTACACAAACAGGACCCAACATTTTGCTGCTTACAAGAAACCCAACTGAGGGAAAAAGACAGACACTACCTCAGAATGAAAGGCTGGAAAACAATTTTCCAAGCAAATGGTCTGAAGAAACAAGGTGATGTAGCCATTCTAATATCTAATAAAATCAACTTGCAAACCAAAGTCATCAAAAAAATACAAGGAGGGGCACTTCACACTCATCAAAGATAAAATCTTCCAAGAGGAACACTTGATTCTGAATATCTATGCTCCAAATACAAGGGCAGCCACATTCATTAAAGAAACTTTAGTAAACTCAAAGCACACATTGCACCTTAAACAATAATAGTGGGAGAATTCAATATACCAGTTTCATCAATGGACAGATCATGGAAACAGAAAATAAACAGGGACACAGTGAAATTAAAAGATGTTATGAAGCAAATGGATCTAACAGATATCTACACAACATTTTATCCTAAAACAAAAGGATATACCTTCTTCTCAGCACCTCATGGTACCTTCTCCAAAATTGAACATTTAATTGGCCACAAAACAGGTCTCAACAGATACAAAAATATTGAAATTATCCCATGCATCCTATCAGATCACCATGGTTAAGGCTGATGTTCAATAACATCAACATAATTAATAGAAAGCCAACATTCACGTGGGAACTGGACAACACTCTCCTCAATGATACCTTGGTCAAGGAAGGAATAAAGAAAGAAATTAAAGACTTTTTAGAGTTTAATGAAAATGAAGCCACAACATACACAAACTTACACAATATACACAAAAAGAAACTACAGAGAGCACACACTAGCAGCTTGACAACACACCTAAGAGCTCTCGAACAAAAGGAAGCAAATTCACCATAGAGGAGTAGACAGCATGAAATAATCAAACTCAGGAACGAAATCAACGAGTTGGAAACAAGAAGAACTATTCAAAGAATCAACCAAATGAGGAGCTGGGTTTTTTTTTTTAGAAAATTACCAAGATAGATAAACCCTTAGGCAGAGTCACTAGAGGGCACAGGGACAGCATCCTAATTAGCAAACTAAGAAATGAAAAGAGAGACATAACAACAGATTCTAAAGAAATTCAAAACACCATCAGATCCTTCTACAAAAGACTATACTCAACAAAACTGGAGAGCCTGGATGAAATGGACAAGTTTGTAGACAGATGCCAGGTAACAAAGTTAAATCAGGATCAGGTTAATGATCTAAACAGTCCTATATCTCCTAAAGAAATAGAAGCACACATTAATAGTCTCCCAAATAAAAAAAAAAAAAAAAAAAAAAAAAAAAAAAAAAAGCCCAGGACCAGATAGGTTTAGGGCAGAGTTCTATCAGACCTTCAAAGATGTAAGTCCAGTTCTTCACAAACTATTCCACAATGAGAAGCAGAAGGTACTCTACCCAATTCATTCTATGAAGCCACAATAACTCTGATCCCACAATTACTTTCTGATACACAGGAGACCCAACAATGATAGAGAACTTCAGACCAATTTCCCTTATGAATATTGATGCAGAAATACTCAATAAAATTCTTGCTAACCAAATCCAAAAACACATCAAAACGATCATCCTGACCAAGTAGGTTTCATTCCAGGATTGCAGGAATGGTTTAATATGTGAAAATCCATCAACATAATCCATTATATAAACAAACTCAAAGACAAAAACCACATGATCATCTCTTTAGATGCAGAGAAAGCATTTAACAAAATCCAACACCCATACATGATAAAAGTCTTGTAAAGATCAGGAATTCAAGGCCCATACCTAAACATGATAAAAGCAATTACAGCAAACAAGTAGCCAACATCAAAGTAAATGGTGAGAAGCTGGAAGCAGTCTCACTAAAATCAGGGACTAGACCAGGCTGCCCACTTTCTCTCTACCTATTCAGCATTATACTTGAAGTCTTAGCCAAAGGAATTCAACAACAAAAGGAGATCAAGGGGATACAAATTGGAAAGGAAGAAGTCAAAATATCACGTTTTGCGGATGATAGTATATATAAGTGACCCTAATAATTCCACCAGAGAACTAAACCTGATAAACAGTTTCAATGAAGTAGCTCACAGTCTGCTATTGGGTGGATCACATGGCCCCCAATGGAGGAGCTGGAGAAAGTACCCAAGGAGCTGTGGGGATGTGCAACCCTATAGGTGGAACAACAATATGAGCTAACCAGTATCGTGTCTCAAGCTGCATATGTATCAGAAAATGGCCTAGTCAGCCATCAGTGGAAATAGAGGACCATTGGTTGTGCAAACTTTATATGCCTCAGTACAGGGGAACGCCAGAGCCAAGAAGTGGGAGTGGGTAGCGGAGCATGTGGGCGACTTTTGGGATAGCATTGGAAATGTAACTGAAATAAATACCTAATTAAAAAAAAAAAGAACACGCCAATCAATATGTATCACAAAATACCAAGATCCCAATCTCAAGAGCTTTTTATTTTGGTAGCAATTTAAGATAGTGATAACAGTATTGATAATGTAGTAATAATTCCCTGGCTCATACATGACTACCCCACACTTATTCCATGAAATTATAAAAGGCCAACTGTTTGCTAGCTTTAGAAAGATTTTAGTTCTCCTTTGGCCAAAACTACATTAGAGTGTCAATTGATTTTTTTTTTAAATTAATACCTGTTATTATGTTAAACTTATTTTTTTCTAAAATATACATTTTGACTTATACCCTAAAGTTTGCTTAGTACAATTTGTTTTCTTTTCCTATTTTTGTAGTTATTGTGTGATAAATCTTTCTTTATAGTATATTGTACTTGTCTGAGTAAAAGCATCTCCATATGCCTGTTTAAAGTAAACCTTAATTATACAATAAAATATTAATATTAATGTAAAAGCATTAAGGTTAACTAAATTCCAGGAGAATGTTGATGTAGGACAGTGCAAACAATAGGGTCCCTCTAATAGGCTGCACCTGGGACAGTGCATTCACCAGGTAATATATATAAATCCAGAGCTAACTCAGGCCTTTGTGAGCTGTTCTCTGGGCTGTATGTACATCCTGAAGTAGGACTAAACATAAGGTACATGGGATACAGAGAGTTTTCTTTTCTAGGAAAACAAAAGGCAAAATAGAAGACGTTTCAAGTATTCTAGTAAGTAGAAGGAAAAGTAAGAGATACAGGGCCAAATGCAGCTCTTATCAAAATTTTAGAATTCTAAGAACATGAGGGAACCAACTCAACCAGGAGGATAGGCAGAAACAAAGAGAGAATTTTTCTTTGTGCACTGTGCTCTTGACATAGGGGAAACATATTTCACAGGCAATAACACATGCTCAGAACATACTAGATGACTGTGTTGCCATATTTCTTGAAACTTGGAAAAAATACACTGTATTGTTGGCTTGATTATCAATTCAACAGGTAGAATCAAATAAATACCTAACAACAGTTGTCTTAATTTGTCATTTCAGAGCCTATTCTACTGCTTGGCCCAGATCAGTCCTTCATTGAACACCTTCCTCCTGAATGCTTCAGTTGAGTTATGCTCTCTTTGAATAAGAGATTTCATGTGGTCCTATATAGCCTAGAGCTAGGTATACGTTACTTAATACAGAGATACATATTCTGTTAGTGAAATAGCAAACATTGGCTTAAACACATTACTTCACAATAATTATGATATTAGGCAATGCAGTTACTGGAACTCATATATAACTTGATTTCATAAAAGAAATAGTGTTGGGGCCGGCCTGTGGCTCTTATGTCCGGGTTTGAGCCTGGAAGGCATCTTGGAATCTGGAAGAAAAGAGGGAGCCAAGGCGGGTGGAGAAATAAGGGAACCAAGACAACTAGTCTGCTCAAGGTTCAAATTGTTAATGGCAGACATGCTTTATAAAGGAGAGGGGAAAGCTCATTCCTGCCAAATCATCCTTGGAACCCAGCTGCAGGTGACCACTGTAGGCTCCAGAATAGCTAGGCAGCAGGTAGCAGGAGCAGTGGCAGAACAATAGAGTGATCCAGGGAGGCAGGCTCCACCCCAGGTGATCTCCTTAGTGGCAACAAAGTCAAGCCTAGCTCAGCCTGCTTCAGGCTTATGGGAGGCTACAAAATTGCATTTGGTTCTCAAAGTGAGATAGTACCAGATGCTTATTTGAACTTTATTGAGAGAGTCTTAGTATTTAGAATGTTTGTCCGCTTTTGAAAATTTAAATTGTTTTTCTCTTACAAAATCCATTATACCTTCCTATGCTATCATGAAAAACAGAGTGTCTTCAATTAAAAATAATTCATGAAACTAAAATTTATCACAGCATAGTGAAAAGAAAAATTGAAGAAACAAATGATGGACAAGATTGCATGCAGAATTAGCTTCATTGAGGCTTATATAATCTAAGCATGTAAGTATTTGTGTGTTTCCTTATACTTACCATTATATCATCTCTCTCTCTCTCTCTCTCTCTCTCTCTCTCTCTCTCTCTCTCTCTCTCTCTCTCTCTCACACACACACACACACACACACACACACACACACACACAAACACACACACACACACACACACACACACACACACACACACCTTGCATATTAGATTATGTTTTCCAATATGAAAAGACCTATCAGTTTCTTTGATGAAGCAATATCTTGTGAATGGTGATCTCCATGAGTATATCTTTATAAATCAGAGAATGCTCAATTTTTGTTTTGTTCCTTATACTTCCTTCTCTCTCTCTCTCTCTCTCTCTCTCTCTCTCTCTATATATATATATATATATATATATATATATATATATATATATATATATCGATATATATTACCCTTCAGCACCACCTATTGTTGGCAATCCACATTGTGGACTTTCTGGATCCATTCTCAATTGTGCCCTTTTAAACAGTAAAGAAAATACAATATAGGGTAAAGAAGAAATGACTGATGTACAGCACTGAAAACCATGTGTCCATGTGTGATGGACAGCCAGAGGAAATAGCCTCAACTTCTTCTTTTTGCAATGCAAAAAATTTAATGCTCTTTTCATCAAAGCATAAACTACAATTTAAACAGTTAAATATAAATTCAATATTCTACAAGATAATTTAAAAACCTTATGTATTTACAAATATGATTTTACTTCATTGTAATAAATGAGTCCAACAACTGTTTCAGCAAACATTAATAGAGCATGTGGGGTCTTTTTCTCCAATCAAATTACAAGTAGCTTTGGTTGGTTGTTTTTTGACTTTTGTTTTTCAGTTTTGGTGTTATGTGCATTTTTTTGTTTTTGTTTGTTTGTTCTTTTTTTTGTTTTGTTTTGTTTACTTGATTGGTTGGTTTGGTTTGGTTCAGATTTGCCGTATTTACATTACTAGTTTGCATATGTTCCAATGATATTCCTAAGTGTGTATCCAAGTGAGCATCAAGAAGTGTTGAGCACTTTAATAAATTCAAACAATAGAAATAATTTTAGAGTTACTCTTAGTGATACAACTGATCACTGGTGCTATCACTTGCTTCTTGACAATAGCAGAATACAATATTCCAGTACATATTAGTGTCAGAAACTTGGATTTCTAACATTTATATATATTCATCTTCCTACTTGTTCCAACATTTATTATTTGAGTGAACAATAAATAGGGTGTGTCACTATTCTTGATGCTATAAATGTGTCAACAATAAATCTAACAGACACACACACATACACCCACATATATATATATATATATATATCATTTCAATATGTCTAATTTCTTTCTGATTTAATTACAATATTGCTCATTGTGAATGTAAAATAACACACACACACACAAAACACATACGCAAATTATCAGCTTGATTTATCTAAGGAGCAATAAGGAAATTATAAAGATATCCCTGCAAAAGGCTCTCAGCCATGTTAGGCATCTTGGACCATGACTTCAACTCTGCACATATGAATGATGACTTTCTAACATAATGGTAATTAGGTATTCTGTAACGTTGGATTATGTGGTTATAATCTCATTTGGAATGAAAAGTCATTAAAATATAAAGCTGGAAAAAACTTTCAAAAAGACATAAAACTAAGGACAGGAATATGTTACATTTCTTCCACTATTATTTGTTTTCCTTTTTGTTTTGTTTTGGGTTTTTTTTTTTTTTTTGTTGTTGTTGTTGTTGTTTTGTTTTTCTTTTGTTTTTGATACAGGGTTTCTCTGTATAGCCATGGCTGTTCTGGAACTCATTCTGTAGACCAGGCTGGCCTCGAACTCAGAAATCCGCCTGCCTCTGCCTCCCGAGTGCTGGGATTAATGGTGTGTGCCATTATGCCCGGCATTTCTTCCACTATTATTTTTTTATTTTATGAATGGTTTCATTTTACAGGTATGTTTCCATTTTTAATACGTAGGCAAAGTGTAAAGAAGAGGAGACTAATGACCTACACCCAATGCAGTACAATACCTTGGATTAAACAATGCTTCTGTTACCTAACATCATATAACTGATAAAGCAGTCATTCTTTTAAGTGTAATATCCACACACTGTAAGTATAACATACACCACATATCTTTCTTATGAAATGGGAGAATACAAGCAAGTATAAATATTGAATTAACATGATTTTAATTGAGAAATAAGTAGTAATTAATTTTCTTTGTCTCAAAATATTTTGTTGTGTTATTTTAGATATTTTCCAAAGCATATTTAAATAACAGATGGAGAAACAATGCTAAGACTGTGATTTAATCATCAACAGTTTCATAAACCAAATGCAAACTATGCAGATAATCACTTTGTATCCCATTCTCAATATCCCTTAATTGCCTGTATATCTTTTTGTGGGGTTGGGCCTAATGGAATTTCTCCAATTCTCTATGGCATTTTTGATTTTGAGGTCTTTCCTTAGCCTTTGTTTGGGCAGTTATGTTTATGTGACTTTAGGGATGTGTCTGCTGACACTATCAGTAGACCTATGTCTACTGCCTTATCCCCTTGCTATTACAAACTGTTAACTACCCCTTCTGCAATGTTCCATGAGCTGTTGGTACAAGAGTTTTTCTGTAGATGTATCCCTTGGAAATAGGTTCACAACACTGCATCGATAGTTTGTAGGTTTCTGCAATGTTTTCTATCTGTTGCAAACGGAAGTTTTCTTGATGGTAGATAAAAAGTACAGTTATCTGTAGATAAAAGGACAGTTAATTAGAATGTAGTAAGGGATTAAGTTCATTTTGTAAAGTGTTAGTTGTAGGTTTTCCTTCCAAGATATGTGATTTCACTAGTCCAGGATTTGGTTATGTTTCATTACCAGCATTGCTATCCTTTTGTTGAGTGGGTCTAAAGACAGATTAGAGTACTGTTGGTGACCATAAAGGTAGGAATACCACTACTTCATTCTTAGATTTATTGTTGCATAATGGTCGTTGTTGTGGTTAACAGGCATGATTGTTGTGTGGGTTCTTCATTTACTTGGAAGATTGTAAGGCACATTCTGGTATCATACTCAGAAATGATGCATTCAAAATGTTTACAGTTAAGAATGACTTTGGGCCTTGTGTCTGAAATGTGTTGTGCTTTAGTAATAAGAACTTGTCATCCAACTATAGGAGGGAACATCCAAGGGAAATATGAAGAGACTGTAATATTCTAGTTGTAATATTTAGGACAACACTGGCCAAAAAATCAAAGTAGAGCTTTTTATGCCTGGTGTTCCAATTTTTGTTAGTTATTTTTATTTTTGGCTTTTTGAGGAAGAAAAAAAGTACATATGAGAAAATTTCAATGAAGCTATATTTTCATATTAATACACAGAGTTGCAAGTATTATAGTATTTTCTAGTTAATAGTGTAATTCTTTACCATTTCCTCAGACATTCTTATAGCTATTTTACCTTCTTTCTTCCTTCTAATGTAGATACTTCTGCCTTTGCCGTCATTAAAATCAACCCCTTTCTTCAACTTTCCCAACTAGAACACATACATTTCTATTACTCTCTCCATATATCTCTATCCTCTAAACTCTGGCATAGATAACTTTTCCTTTCAGGATGTTGTACTTACTCTAGGATATCCACCCATATATGAAGATTAGGGGGCAGGAACTTCTGATGCAAGAGAACAAGTATTAGTCTTCTTGTGCTGGGTAAACTTCTTCTCTTCTTCTTCTTCTTCTCCTTCTTCTCCTTCTTCTCCTTCTTCTTCTTCTTCTTCTTCTTCTTCTTCTTCTTCTTCTTCTTCTTCTTCTTCTTCTTCTTCTTCTTCTTCTTCTTCTTCTTCTTCTTGACAGGGTTTTTCTGTGTAGCGCTGGCTGTCCTGGAACCCACTTTGTAGACCAGGCTGGCCTCAAACTCAGAAATTTTCCTGCTTCTGCCTCTCAAGTGCTGGGATTAAAGGTGTGCACCACCACCGCCTGGCTGCGTAAACTTCAATGCAATCTTTTCTAGTTCCATTCATTGAATTGAAAAACTCAGGATTTCGTTTTCCTTTATAGCTGAATAGTTGTATAGAGAACATATGTAGCATATTTTAATCACCCTTTTATCAGCTGAAGAATATTAAAGCTATTTCCAGTCTCAAGATTTTGTGGATAGAGTTGCAATGTATGTGGGTGAGCAAGTATCTGTGAAGTAGGATATCAAGTCCTTTGGGAATATTCCAAATGATGTTATAGGAGAGTTATAGGGTGGATTATTTGTAGCTCTTTAGGATACACCACAGTGATTCTGGATTTACCTTGGCTTTTACTGTTGAATTATTAGGTTTTTCAATTCTGTCATAATTTTGTCCATGATTCATCTTCAATATTACCTTATTGTGCTCCATTATCATGTTCTAGATTCTCTTCAGCATTTATGTTACCTATACATTTTGATATGTGCATCACTCATGTATTTAGTTTTCTTAAGTTATTTCTCCTTAATTTCATTGATCTGTTTCTTTGATGACATTGCTCATTGTTCTTTTAAGTCATGTTTCCTAAGATTCATCTCAGTAATTCTCAAACAGATGTAGGACGTCTAATTATTGGATAGAAGATACTGGCCTGATCTTTCATATTTATATCATATGAAGTTTTTTTCTTCTTGATAGTATGATACATGAAATTTGTCTCTGAGTTCTAAACCTGATACATATAGAGCAGTTTGGTACAGAAGAGCATATATGCAGGTTAGGTGGCCATACAGATTGGAAATGGCTCTTGTAAAATAAAATCAGGTAGGCAGAGAGGAGTGTAATGGTATAAAGATGAATGCCCCTATAAAAGCCTAAAGATTAGGGGTAGAGCTAGCTGGTTAGAAATGTTGGGTATGATATAAGAGAAAGAGATGGGGCAGCGGGTAGGTAGAGGGGCCTGTCAGGAGCTAGAAATTAACTTTGGCACAATGTTAGCCAGATGAGGCTAGTCTACTTGATGTAGAATCCAATTGATATGGCAAGTTGTAGAGAAGGTGTGGATAGGACAGGTCAAAGAGTCACACTTCTAGAATCTGAAAAAAATCTACCAGAGACCTACATTTGTAGAGAGGTTGGATGTGGCAATAAGAGGGCTGTGTATGGTGGTCAAATTAAATATGTTTGCCATAGTGAAATAATATATGCCCGAGTTAGTTAGACAAATATATAAATTCATTCCAATATTATTCAACATATATGTATCAAATGGCCACATTACTTCGTTGTATTTCAGAGCAATGCTAAGAAGGAAATGAAATGTAAATTTTAAAAATGTAAAATTGAAACTGAAAATTTCATATCAGCTTCATAAGTACCTAAGCAACTTCTGTTATTATTAATGGAAGACTTTATTTGACATATCACTGTGTCAAGGCCTAACAGACGTATGGGCAATATATTATATAGAAAGTTGATTTTTTTAGAAAATTAATGTTAACATATACTTTAAAATATTTATTAATTTATCTTTATGTCATATGATATCATATCATATATAATCAATAATAATCATTTTCACTGATCTTGACTGCACTTCAATGAAACATTCTGGTGATTCTGGAGAAGACCAAAACAAAAATGACATGTAAGATTTTGAGATAATAATGCACATTGCTAACTTAACAATTGCAAAGCTTTTTCAGTTTTGAGACCCTGTATTGTAATTCTTTTTCTGCTTTATGATAAGACTTGGGACTAATATGGTGTCAAAGCAAACAACATATATTGAAGTAATTGAACGTGTAACTACAAATTTTTGTTTCTGTCCTTAAAAAACAGTTAAATGTTGTACCATCATGTGTCAAATTCTTATGTCAGCACTGAAGACACTCTACATCCTTTCAAACCATATAGTATAAAATTTCACATCTCACATTTTCTCAACCCAGAGAGGGATATATCTACTCACTTTTTCTTTTCTCTTAGAGTGGATTTGCGTATACTGGCTCCCAAGTATTTGGTATGGAATTACTACCGAGCGTTCAACATTCAAAAGAGATGTCAAATAACTTCGTAAATTCTTTATTTTCCATACAAACTTAATTAGCCAATACACAAATCTAATGCACTTTAATAAATATATAGGTTATTCTTCAGACTAATTTTCTACAAATATAATTACACATTCATCACTTCCTAGATATGTGGCTGAAGACAAATCATGTAAAACACTAACTCCCTTTGTTCAAGTTAAACATTAGTTCATACTTTAACCAACATAAATAATTACTGTGAAGACGAAATGGAATAATTTTGGGATATTGGGCTAAGGCTGAGTATTACAACTGTGAACAGTATTAAATACATTAGACTTGAAAATAATGAGAGCCCTAGTCTGGTTGGAACATTACAACTTAGGAAGTGGCCAACTATTAATGAGGCTGAAAATTGTTTGAATCTGAACATAATCAATATTTTGCAGGAAAATTGCTGATGATCCATAGAAAGTAAGTCCTCCTTTATTGTTATATCACTCAGAGTTATGTTCATAGATATTTTGAAAACACAAAGTAAGACAACATACTGTTAAAAGCTCTAGAAAACATATCAATGCCACAGGGCATTTAAAATTAAGTAAACTCTGCTACCATAGCTGATAAATTATCTTTTTTCTCCTTACAATGTTTCAAATAATTCTAAAGTTATATAAAAATTAACACTGTCCTCATACCTGAATATGTATCAAATATATAAAACTTTACATCCTATTATTAGGTGTATCTATATACTTCTCCACAGACTCAATATAAGTAAGCTAGTTGATAAGTTCTTTATTTATATTTTTATTATATATTTTCTTCACTTACATTTCGAATACTATCCCTAAAGTCCCCTATAACCTCCCCCTGCCCTGCTCCCCAACCCACACACTCCTGCTTCCTGGCCCTGGTATTCCCCTGTACTGGGGCATACAATCTTCACAAGACCAAGAGCCTCTCCTCCCATTGATGGTCTACTAGGCCACCTCTGCAATATATGCAACTAGAGACACAATCTCTGGGGGGTATTGGTTAGTTCATATTCTTGTTCCTCTTTAGGGTTGTAGACCCCTTTAACTCCTTGGGTATTTTCTCTAGCTCCTTCATTGGGGGCCCTGTGTTCCATCCAAGAGATGACTGTTAGCATCCATTTCTGTATTTGCCAGGCAATGGCATAGCCTCACAAGAGACAGCTATATCAGGGTCCTGTCAGCAAAATCTTGCTGGCATATGCAATAGTGTCTGGGTTTGGTGGTTGTACAGAGCAATTGTGATAAAAATGCATGGTACAGGTACAGCGACAGACAGGTAGATAAATTGAAGAGAATTGAAGAGGGAGAGACAAAGTTCAGAACAGAGTCTGAAAGAATGACCATCCAGAGACTGCCCCACTTGGGGATCCACCCAATAAACAACCACCAAACCCAGACACTAGGCAGATGCCAACAAGAGCCTGCTGACAGGAGCCTGATATAGCTGTCTCCTGAGGGGCTCTGCCAGTGTCTGCAAATATAGAAGTGGATGATCACAGTCATCCATTGGATGAAGCACAAGGTCCCAAATGAAGGAGCCAGAGACATATTCAGGGAGCTGAAGAGGACTGAAGCCCCATAAAAGGAACATCAATATGAACTACCCAGTACACTGAGAGCTCCTTGGAACTATACCACGAATCAAAGAAAGAACATGTTAGAACTTGTGGCTCTAGTTATATATGTAGCAGAAGATGGACTAGTTGGTCATCAATGGGAGGAGAGGCCCTTGGTCCTGTGAAGGTTCTATGCTCCAGTATAGAGGAATGACAGAACCAGGAATGGTAGTGTGTGGGTTGGGGAGCAGGAAATGGGGGGAGGGGATAGGGGATATCCAGAGGGGAAACTAGGAAAGGGGATAACATTTGAAATGTAAATAAAGAAAATATCTAATAAAAATGTAAGTGTATGTGTATGTGTATGTAATGTATATGTATATAATTGCATCTATTTGAGAGAAAAAAAATAAGAATTGAAGACTCAGAAATGAACTCACACACCTATGGTCACTTGATCTTTGACAAGGGAGCTAAAACCATCCAGTAGAAAAAGGACAGCATTTTCAACAAATTGTGCTGGCTCAACTGGTGGTTATCATGTAGAAGAATGGGAATTGATCCATTCTCATCTCATTGTATAAAACTCAAGTCTAAGTGGATCAAGGAACTCCACATAAAATCAGAGTCACTGAAACTTATAGAGGAGAAAGTGGAGAAAAGCCTCAAAGATACGGGCACAGGGGAAAACTTCCTGAACAGAACAGCAATGGCTTGTGCTGATGAGTTCTTCATAATGAAATTCATATGGTAGTTGGAATAATTTTGCTGAAGCATTTAATTAGATTTAGTTAAAACTAGAAATGGAAAACATTTCAAAGTTTTTTGCAAACAAATATAAAATGATTTGCAAGAGAGTATTTTTGACAGGAGTATGGACAAAATCCAGAAACAAGCATTGGGAAGTTAATGACCACATTTGATAAACATGAATTCCAGTCATAATAAGCAATGGTATACTTTGGAACAAAGATCTACTTGAAATTTTCTAAATTTTTCTTAAAAGTAAACTTTGACTAAAACCATTTCAGATTTCATATAAGAAGAATGCTGATGAAAACCTGTAAGCCACTTGGAGTAAATTGTCAGTCAATTCAAACGTTATTAGAACAGTTTAACAAAATAAAGATACAAAAATAGTTATTATGTGAGGTCAGAAAGATAAAGTGAATTAAAATTTCCTTTATCTGCTGTAAAAATGATAATTATTTTAATTTGAAATCTCACTCATAATTTTACTATACCTCTAGAAAGTCACATGCAAACACTTGACTACATCAAATAGCTTTATAATTATAATATGCTTGCTACAAACTATAAACTTGAAAAGGTTCAAAATTAACTTTTAAAAGGCTCCAAGTGTCAGTTTTTACTATATTGTTGCTAACAATTTCCATGATAAATAATATTGTCTGTGAAAATTGTTTCTGTAATCCACTATAATAATTATAATCAAAATAAAGTTAATTGTATTTGTATCTTTACTCCCAATATATTTATTTGTATATATTGAGGGTCAAGTACATCCAAGGAAAATTTTCAAACTTTGGTTTTTAAGTATTCCTAAAAGATGATGCAACATCTGGCTAAGATACTTGCTCAAGTATGTATATAGGAGCTTTATTTGTAGTAACCAAAAACTGGAAATAACCTAGATGTCCCTCAACTGAAGAACAAAAAATACAGAAAATGTGATAATCTACACAATTGAATACTAGTCAGCTATTAAAAACGAAGAAATCATGATTTTTCTAGGCAAATGGATGGATCTTGAGAATATCATCCTGAGTGAGGTAACCCAGTCCCAAAATTATATGCATGGTATGTATTCACTTGAAAATAGATATTAGTCATAAAATACAAATATAATGCTATACTCCACAGACCCAAATAAGTTAATGAAGAAGGAAGACCCTAAGTGAGAAAACTTGAATCTTATTTTGAAGCGGAAATAAAATAGTCATAAGAGGCAGATGGAGGGAGGCAACTGGGAAGATGGGTAATTGGGAGGAGAATGTCATGTTCAGTATAATAAGTGGGGAAGGACACGCCAAATGGCTAGAAGGCCATGAAAATGAATGGAAATCTACAAGTGACAGTGGTAAGGATGTGGGCAATGTGTCCAGGATGAGTGACCTGGGATATAGGGGGCACCCAGTGACCCTAGCTGCGATTCACTACATTAGGGATATGGAACCTGAAGAGGATACCTCCTGTAGCCAGACAGGAATCCCAGTGGAAAAATAGAGACACTACCATACCCACTAAATTTTCACCCAAATTTATTCTTTCTACAAGAAATGCACTCACAGGGGATGGAGCAGAGACTGAATGAATGGCTAACAGATAGCAAGCACAACTTGAGATCCATCCCATGGGCAAGAGACAATCTCTGACACTATTAATGATACTCTGTTATGCTTGCAGGCAGGACTATGTTGTCCTCTGAGAGGATCTACACAGCAGCTGACCCAGCCATATACAGACACCCATAGTCAAATAGAGGAAGGAGCTTGGGGACTCTTATGAAAGAATAGAAGGAAGGATGGAAGGATTGAAGGTCTGAAGGGGATGTAGAAAGTTCACAGGAAGACTAACAGACTTTTTATAATATGCTTAACTGTTTTAAAACTCAAAAATCTCATGACATTTTTTATTATCATTGGTCCAAAGTTTGACATATGCTTAGATTGAACAAGTCAACTTAAATACATTAATATCAAAACTATCTTAAATCTATCAAAAGGTTTCAAGAAAACAAATCTGCATTGATTGACTATGGCCACATATTTATGAATCTTAATGAAATGCAGGCATGAATATTGGTGGAATTGGAAACTGGTGCAGCCACCCTGGAATTTTATATGAATATTCTACAGAAACTTAGAAATATATCTAACACATGATCTACCCATACCATGCATATTCATATCCTTGGAGAACTCTACATATTCTGCATGGAGATATTTCCTAATCCATGGCCACTCCTGCTATACTCACAATATCAAAACGGAAAAAGCCGAGAAGTCTATCAACTGATAGACCTATAATGAAAATGTAACGAATGTACACAGTGGACTATAATTCAGCAGTAAATTAAAAATAAATTATTAAATTCTCAGGTAAGTGGATGATATTGTACATAATATTTAGAGGGAAGAAAACCAAATACAAAAATACAAATGACACATACTCAGTCTTACATGTTGATGGTAGCTTTGACTCTTTAAATGAGAATGCTTAAATTGGAATGCCTTTAGAGTCAGCTAGTAAGGATATGTGGGGATTTTCCGAGGGAGAGGTAATAGAATGTACTTAATATGAAGCAGAAAATGTGAATACTAAACAGGAAGACTTAAATGGTTATAGGGTAGTTGGACAGGATAGAGAACAGCATGGAGAGATAACAAAAACATAAAGAAAAAGAAAAAAGAAAAATGCTGAAAGAGTTCCAAGATACTATTGGTCACAATAATTATAATTCCATGCAAACATACTGAATGTACTTCTGAAGGACATACAGGTACATGTGTACTAATCAACATTTTCTGTTTTATGAGACATGGATTATTATCCCATTTTAAAGGAAACCAATAATAGGATTCATTGTAGTATTTATTTTTAAATTTTTCATTTATCTCTTCTGAGCTAGTAATATATTGTTCATACAAATGGCATCTATAGGTTGGCAGGGGTTTGAGCAGTAGATATTATTGTAATAAGATTACTTGTAACTTCATTTCACAACTTTACACCACTTTACTACCCTTGCAAAAGTTTCATAGATCTAAAGAGTCTTATTTCCTCATAGTCAGCATAGCCTATGATGTCATTCATTTGCTAATTCAAAAAAAATATTCTTTGGACAATTAAATATGCTCATTTACTGGTTGCTGTCCTTGAAATGGCAGACTCAAACTTTCTGGTGATTTATATAGTATAATTTGTCTTTCCCCTTCCTTTTCTCACACTGTTGATATATGGGTATTTGTCTGGGTTTATTTAAATATTTGTGAGCAGTGATGACATCCTGCACTAGAAAGTCCTGTACCTCTATGTGAATGTTCAACTATGAGTTCTCCATTATTTTTCTAGGCTTTCTTCCTTTTTGGTTTACCTTTGTTCTCTTACATTCTGCACCTCCAGGACTCTATTTTCACTATTAATTAATTTTAGCTATTTTTTCTCTACTAGCTTTTGTGGGTCAACAGCAACATGCAATTAGTCCTAAATGAATTCAATATTCATGTGGATACTAAAAAATATTTCTTCTCATAAAAATTAGTATTATTTGTTAGAGAAATACTTCCTAAATTTTCCCAAGGTTTGGAGTTTCCTCCTAATTGACAGATGGTATTTTATAATTTTATGTCTTTCATTCAACACATCTGCTGTAACAAAGGTAAAGATGTTTGATGTGTATCCTTGTTAACAGAGTAACTACCATGACTAGGTACACTGGAGTAATTACTCAGTTGATGTTGTTGTTGCTATTTATTATTATTATTATTATTATTATTACTATTATTATTATTATTATTATTTTCTTTATTATATTAATATAAATTTTCTCTTCTCTTTCCTTTTTTCCCCTTTATCTAAAAAGTTTCTTTTCCCATATAATATATTCTGACTATTGTTTCCTCTCCCTCTAATCATACCAATTGCTTCCTTCCCTCAACTGCTTTCATCTAGATTCACTTCCTTTCTGCCTATCAATAGAAAAGAATAGGCCCAGGAGGTGGTGGCACAGGCCTTTAATTCCAACACTCTAGAGACAGAGACAGGAGGATATCTAATATCAAGGACAGGCTGATCTACAGCGTAAATTCTAGGACAACCAGGGATGTACAGAGAAGCCATGATTTAGAAATAAACCATGTTTAGAATAAAGTAAAATTAAATAAAAAGAGAAGGTATCACTTCAGAGTTGTTAGTTATGTCCTATTCCAATTTCTTTCTTTATATTATTTATTAGTATTATTTTAGATGCTTTTTTGCATTCAAATGAGAGAAAAATAAAGAATGTAAAATTAGATGAATGTGAAATAGGGAAAGACCTGGGAGCGAGGGAAAAACATAATTAGAATATATTACATGAAAAGGCAATTTTTATTTAAAACTTAGAGATCAGGAAAAAATAACTACCCCTTGCTTTACATATGAACTATCACCAAAATTATATAATAATTGTGTTGCTGTTGGTTGTCCCTCAGAGGTTGAAGGTAAGTTCTCACTGCACAAAATACCACATCTAACCTGAGAAAAAGGTTTCTTAAAGTCTAACTTTCATAGTACCAGAAGATACTATACAAACCATCAATGGATGGAAAGTATCAATTCAGATTCTGCCATGACTAGTTTGCACAGGTGAGAGTGTGGACTACAGAAGCTAACAGCTTCTGGAACAGGCAGGAGCCACAGAGCTTCTGAGGCAGACCTCATTTCCAGCTCCAGACATCCAGGCTCCTTCACAGCCAGAGGAGAGTTGTCTGCCCCACCCAAGAGGGCTTTGCCACAGCACCTGGGGAAGCCATCTAGGTTCCCAGATCCCGCTGAGACTAGTCAGAAAACCCAAAGTGAGGCAACACTGGAGATAGATACCCTAGGAAAGAAATCTAGAACCATAGATGTGAGCATCAGCAACAGAATACAAGAGATGGAAGAGAGAATTTCAGGTGCAGAAGATTCCATAGAGAACATCAGCACAACAATCAAAGAAAATGCAAAGAGATCCTAACTCAAAACATTCAGGAAACCCAGGACAAAATGAGAAGACAAAACCTACGGATAATAGGAGTAGATGAGAATGAAGATTTTCAACTTAAAGGGTCAGCAAATATCTTCAACAAAATTATAGAAGAAAACTTCCCAAACCTAAAGAAAGACATGCCCATGAACATACAAGAAGCCTACAGAACTCCAAATAGACTGAACCAGAAAAGAAATTCCTCCTGACACATAATAATCAGAACAACAAATGCACTAAATAAAGATAGAATATTAAAAGCAGTAAGGGGAAAAGGTCAAGTATCATATAAAGCAGGCCTATCAGAATTGCACCAGATTTTTCACCAGAGACTATGAGAGACAGAAAACCCTGGACAGATGTTAGACAGACATAAAGAGAACACAAATGCCAACCCAGGATACTATACGTAGCCAAACTCTCAATTACCATAGATGGAGAAACCAAAGTATTCCATGACAAAACCAAATTCACACACTATCTTTCCACGAATCCAGCCCTTCAAAGGATAATAACAGAAAACAACAACAACAACAAAAAAAAACAAAAAACAATACAAGGATGGAAACCACGTCTTAGAAAAAGAAATAAAGTAATCCTTCAACAAACCTAAAAGAAAAAAAAAAAAAAACCAAAAGAACAGAATGCCAACTCTAACAACAAAAATAATAGGAAGCAACAATGACTTTTCCTTAATATCTCTTAATATCAATGGACTCAATTCACCAATAAAAAGACATAGACTAACAGACAGGCTACACAAACATGACCCAACATTTTGATCCTTATAGGGAACCCATCTCAGGGAAAGAGATACTACCTCAGAGTGAAGCCTGGAAAACAATTTTTCAAGCAAATGGTCTGAAGAAACAAGCTGGAGTAGCAGTTCTAATATCAAATAAAATCGACTTCCAACCCAAAGTTATCAAAAGGACAAGGAGGGGCAATTCATACTCATCAAAGTTAAAATCTTCCAAGTACAACTCTCAATTCTGAATATCTATGCTCCAAATGCAAGGGCAGCCACATTCATTACAGAGACTTTAGTAAAGCTCAAAGCACACATTGCTCCTCCCACAATTATAGTGAGAGACTTCCACACACCACTTTTATCAATGGACAGATTGAGGAAACAGAAACTAAACATGGACACAGTGAAATTAACAGAAGTTATGAAACAAATGGACTTAACAGAAATCTATAGAACATTTTATCCTAAAATGAAAGGTTATACCAGCCGGTCATGGTAGAGCACGCCTTTAATCCCAGCACTCAGGAGGCAGAGGCAGGCGGATTTCTGAGTTTGAGGCCAGCCTGGTCTACAAAGTGAGCTCCAGGACAGCCAGGGCTATACAGAGAAACCCTGTCTCAAGAAACCAAAAAAAAAAAAAAAAAAAAAGAAAAAAAGAAAAAAAAAAAAAAACCCAAAGGATATACCTTCCTCTCAGCACCTCATTGTACCTTCTCCAAATGTGTCCTTTTAATTGATCACTAAACAGGCCTCACCAGATACAAAAATATTGAAATTTTCCCATGCATCCTATCAGACCACCATGGACTAAGGCTGATCTTTAATAACACCATAAATAATAGAAAGCCAACATTCACGTGGAAACTGAACAACACTCTTCGCAATGATACCTTGGTCAAGGAAGGAATAAAGAAAGAAATTAAAGACTTTTTAGAGTTCAATGAAAATGAAGGCACAACATACCCAAACTTATGAGATACAATGAAAGCATTTTTAAGAGGGAAACTCATAGCTCTCATTGACTCCAAAAAGAAACTAGAGAGAACATACACTAGCAGCTTGACAAGACACCTACAAGCTCTAGAACTAAGGGAAGCAAATTCACCCAAGAGGAGTAGATAGAGGTAAATAATCAAACTCAGGGGCAAAATCAACCAAGTGGAAACAAGAAGAACTATTCAAAGAATCAACCAAATGACGAGCTGGTTCTTTGAGAAAATTACCATGATAGATAAACCTTTAGCCACACTCACTAGAGGGCACAGGGAAAGCATCCTAATTAAGAAAACCAGAAATGAAAAGTGAGACATAACAACAGATCCTGAAGAAATCCAAAACACCATCAGATCCTTTTACAAATAGCTATACTCAACAAAACTGGAAAACCTGGATGAAATGGACAGATTTTAAGACAGGTACCATGTAACAAAGTTAAATCAGGATCAGGTTAATGATCTAAATAGTCCTATATCCCCTAAAGAAATAGAAGTCATTAATAGTCTCCCAACCAAAAAAAGCCCAGGACCAGAAGTGTTTAGTGCAGAGTTCTATCAGACCTTCAAAGAGGTAAGTCCAGTTGTTCACAACTATTCCACAAAAGAGAAGCAGAAAGTACTCTACCTAATTCATTCTATGAAGCCACAATTACTCTGATCCCACAATTACTTTCTGATACACAGGAAGATCCACCAATGATAGAGAACTTCAGACCAATTTCCCTTATGAATATTGATGCAAAAATACTCAATAAAATTCTCACTAACCGAATCCAAAATCACATCAAAACGATCATCGTGACCAAGTAGGTTTCATTCCAGGGATGCAGGGATGGTTTAATATATGAAAATCCATCAACGCAATCCATTACATAAACAAACTCAAAGACAAAAACCACATGATCATCTCGTTAGATGCAGAGAAAGCATGACAAAATCCAAAACCTATTCATAATAAAAGTCTTGGAAAGATCAGGAATTCAAGACCCATACCTAAACATGATCAAAGTAATCTACAGCAAACCAGTAGCCAACATCAAAGTAAATGGTGAGAAGCTGGAAGCAATCCCACTAAAATCAGGGACTAGACTAGGCTGCCCATTTTCTCCCTACCTATTCAACATTTCACTTGAAGTCCTAGCCAGAACAATTCAACAACAAAAGGAGATTAAGGGGACACATATTGGAAAGGAAGAAATCAAAACATCACGTTTTGGGGATGACATGATAGTATATATAAGTGACCCTAAAAATTCCACCAGAGAACTCCTAAACCTGATAAACAGGTTCAGTGAAGGAGCTGGATATAAAATTAACTCAAACAAGTCAATGGCCTATCTCTACACAAAGCATAAACAGGCTGAGAGAGAAATGAGAGAAACAACACCCTCCTCAATAGTCAAAAATAATATAAGATAACTTGGCATTACTGTAACTAAGGAAGTCAAAGATCTGTATGATAAGACCTTCAAGTCTGTGAAGAAATTAAAGAAGATCTCAGAAGATGGAAAGATTTCTCATGCTCATGGTTGGGCAGGATCAATATTGTAAAAATGGCTATCTTGCCAAGAGCAATCTATAGATTCAATGCAATCCCCATTAAAATTACTACTCAATTTGTCAACAAATTAGAAATGGCAATCTGCAAATTTATCTAGAATAACAAAAACCTAGGATAGCAAAAAATCTTCTCAAGGATAAAAGAACCCTTGGTGGAAACACCATGCCTGAACTAATGTTGTACTACAGAGCAATTGTGATAAAAAACTGCATGGTACTGGTATTGTGACATACAAGTAGACCAATAGAATAGAATTGAAGACCCAGAAATGAACCCACATACCTATGGTCATTTGATCTTTGACAAGGGAGCTAAAACCATCCAGTGGAAAAAAAGACAGCATTTTCAACAAATGGTGCTGGCACAACTGGTGGTTATCATATAGAAGAATGAGAATTGATCCATTCCTATCTCCTTCTCCTAAGGTCAAATCTAAGTGGATTAAGGAACTCCACATAACACCAGAGACAGTGAAAATTATAGATGAGAAAGTGGGGAAAAGCCTCGAAGAAATGGACACAGGAGAAAAATTCCTGAATTGAACAGCAATGGGTTGTGCTGTAAGATTGAGAATCAACAAAATTGCAAAGCTTCTGTAAGGCAAAAGACACAGTCAATAAGACAAAAAGGCCACCAACAGATTGGGAAAGCATCTTTACTTATCCTAAATTAGATAGGGGACTAATATCCAATATATATAAAGAACTCAAGAAGGTGGCCTCCAGAAAATCAAATAACCCCATTAATAAACGTGGCTCAGAGCTAAACAAAGAATTCTCACCTGAGGAATACTGAATGGCTGAGAAGTGCCTGAAAAAATGTTCAGCATCCTTAATCATCAGGGAAATGCAAATCAAAACAACCCTGAGTTTCCATGTCATTCCAGTCAAAATGGCTAAGATCAAAACTTCAGGTGACAGCAGATGCTGATGAGGATGTGGAGAAAGAAGAACACTCCTCCATTGTTGGTGGGTTTGCAAGCTTCTACAACCTCTCTGGAAATCAGTCCGAAGGTTCCTCTGAACATTGGACATAGTACTACCAGAGTATCCCGCAATACCTCTACTTAGCATATATCCAGAAGATGTTTCAACTGGCAAGAAGATAAGAAGGACACATGCTCCACTATGTTCATAGCAGATGTATTTATAATAGCCTGAAGCTGGAAAGAACCCAGATGCCTCTCAACAGAGGAGTGGATACAGAAAATGTGGAACATTTATACAATGGAGTACTACTCAGCTATTAAAAAGAATGAATTTATGAAATTCCTAGGCAAATGGATGGACATGGAGGGCATCATCCTGAGTGAGGTAACCCAATCACAAAAGAACTCACATGATATGTACTCAGTGATAAGTGGATATTAGCCCAGAAACTTAGAATACACAAGATATAAGATACAATTTGCAAAACACATGAAACTCAAGAAGAACAAAGACCAACGTGTGGTCACTTTGCCCCTTCTAAGAGTTGGGAACAAAACACCCATGGAAGGAGTTACAGAGACAAAATTTGGAGCTGAGACGAAAGGATGGACCATCTAGAGACTGCCATACCTGGGGATCCATCCCATAATCAGCCTCCAAATGCTGACACCATTGTACATACTAGCAAGATTTTGCTGAAAGGATACTGATATAGCTGTCTCTTGTGAGGCTATGCTGGGGCCCAGCAAACACAGACGTGGATGCTCACAGTCAGCTATTGGATGGATCTCACGGCCCCCACTGGCGGAGCTAGAGAAAGTACCCAAGGAGCTAAAGGGGTCTGCAACCCTATAGGTGGAACAACATTATCAACTAACCAGTACCCCCGGACCTTGTGTCTCTAGCTGCATATGTATCAGAAGATGGCCTAGTCGGCCAACAGTGGAAAGAGAGGCCCATGGGTCTTGCAAACTTTGTATGCTTCTGTACAGGGGAATGTCAGGACCAAGAAGGGGTAGTGGGTGAGTAGGGGAGTGTAGGGGGAGGGTATGGAGGACTTTTGGGATACCATTTTAAATGTAAATAAGAAAATACCTAATTAAAATAAAATAAAATGAAAATTTTAATAAAAAAGAAAGTATCAATTCCCCTCCCCAATTGATTTACTATGGACAAATATTTCTGCCATATGAAACGGTACCCATAAATGTGCAATATTAATACTCATTGCAAGTAACCTAATTAGACATAATGTCCCCTCAACAGAAAGAAAAGAATCTTTGATACCAGACACCTAACCAACTACTCAGTGAATTCATGGACCATAGAACAGAAGTTACTATTGATACTTTCTTAGACCAAAATTAGTGCTAACTTCATTTTAACACACATATTCTTACATATTCTTAACCCTAAGTGGGTGGCTTGGGGAGCAGGCGGGGGGGGGGGTATAGGGGACTTTGGGGATAGCATTTGAAATGTAAGTGAAGAAAATATCTAAGAAAAAAAAGAGCAGTTCTCACCCTGTATAAAAGGATCTTTTCTGTACAATAGACCATTACAGAAAAGCACATTGGGAATAATGGTGAAATTAATGGATCATAGGGTAATAAATACCAATGGGTAGAGCTATAACACAGCCAGTGCTCCTAAACCCAAAGGAACAGCATAGGAGTAAGGGAGGAATACATGTACAAGGCAACAGACTAGTTAGAGCATATTGCTGTGTGTATGCTGAGATTTTACCTCCTAAAGAAGACAAAATGTTATACCAAGACACCTCAACAATATGGTTGCCTAACTTGAACCTAAGCAGTGACAATCAGTAGATTTGCTAGTGTGGAAGGAGGAAATCTCACAGAGACCCATCTTCAGAGAGAGAAGTGCAGGCACCTAATGATTGCCAAGAGACAGTTGTCTCCAAGGGTGATTATCCTACTCTATTACCTAACTTCAAATGGCCAGTCAATACTGAACAGACTCAAAAAGCTGCATTAATATGTTCATTATTATAAATATTTGTACCAATAAACATTTTTACAAAGAATTTGAGAATGAATAAGTACAGTGCATATAGAAACATTTGCATTACAATTTATAACAGTAGCAAAATGCAAGTTGTGCAATAGAAAAATAAAGTAATTTTATGGTTGTAGATACCATCAAAACATGAACACTATTCCAGGGTCACAGCATTAGGAAGGTGGACAACTATTGGGTTAAAGGGAAGAAAAGTTGGAAGAGAGTATATAGACTTATATTTTAATGTTAAAATACTATATATATATGCATATTTATAATATAAATATATATTTATAATTTTTCTAATTCTAAAATATTTGTTTTATTTATGCTAATAAATTCTATATATATATGTACATACATATACACTTATACACACACTGCAATTGCTGAAATTATGAGATGTACAGCCAGCTGGAGGAACTAACTTATAAATCAAAATTCTGTTTAGGGTATATGTAGTCCTGGTCCTGTTTTTTGCTTTCTAGCTTGACAAAAAAAAAAAAAAAAAATATATATATATATATATATATATATATATATATATATATACATATATACACATACATATATACATATATATATACATACATATACATATACACATATACACATATACACATATACACATATACACATATACACATATACACATATACACATATACACATATACACATATACACACACATACACATATACACATATACACATATACACACACATATATATATGTGTGTATATCTCAGAGATAACAATTTAGAAAAAGAAAACAGGATTAAACTTTTTCTTGCTTCAGTATTTAAGAATATGACAATTCTCAGTTATAGGTGTGTTTATATATGTGTTTGAATATGTGTCTGAGTACATTTCTGTGTGTTAATATAGTGCCTGAAATATAGTAAGTACTGCTCATATGGTGCTCAGAGGACAAATTTTGGTATCAGTACTTGCCTTCTACCTTGTTTAAGACAGTTTTTCTTTGTAATTTTTCTTCAGTGTATTCCAAATTAGCTGGTTCATGTGTTTCTGGATATTCTCCTGCTTTTTTTCTCAGTTTCTTTTAGGAGCCCAGGAATTACAAAAGCACTATAGCTACAGCATGTGCTTTTAAGTGAATTTGGTGGATTCCTATTCTGGTTACTATACAAATGTACCAAACATTGCTTTTTCCCACTAAGTGATCCCTCAACCTAATATTGTCTTTAAATAGAACTCTAAAAGAATGAACAAAAGAAAGAAAGAAAGAAAGAAAGAAAGAAAGAAAGAAAGAAAGAAAGAAAGAAAGAGGGGAGAGGGAGGAAGGGAGGGAGGAAGGGAGGGAGGGAGGGAAGGACAGAAGGAAAGAAAGGGAGGGAGGGAGGGAGGGAGGGAGGGAAGGAGAGAAAAGAAAGAAAGGAATGAAGGAAGGAAGGAAGGAAGGAAGGAAGGAAGGAAGGAAGGAAGGAAGGAAAGGAGAAAATAACTATGTAGGTGGGGAAAAGAAAAGCATGAAATATAATTAAACAAAGAAAAAGAAGAGAAAAAATAAATGAAAAACAAAAGGAAATAAAATGAAAAGAAAAGACAAGAAAAAAGATAAAAAGTATAAGGAGAGATAATATTTAACTTAGTTTTATTTTCTGGTACATATGTAAGATGACTTTATATACTTAGCTATTTTATGATTTCTTTCAATGATTTGTAAACCAATAGTTCAACTGAACCAACTTCCATTTAAAAAAAAAAACTTTGTTCATAACTTCACGCAGACATGAAATACAGGAAATAAAGAGTGTCTGAACTGGATGAATTTGATTTAATACACACACTCCATCTTGATATTTCCTGTGCAATTTTAAATTTTCTTTGGGTAGACTTGTTTGTCAGCTTTATTGAACTGAATGATGCATAGGAGATAATGAAAAGAGAATCCTCACTCTATCTGTTCAAATATTTCAAAAAATTATTAGATCTTCAACAATACTATTACCTAATCAACAATTTTATTCATTGATGGATTCAGATGACAATGGACTACTGGGAATTGCTGAAAATTTGAGATGTATGACAAGTTGGAAGAATTAACTTAATAACTGAAATACTTTTTAGGGTATATCTGGTCTTGGTCTCTTCTTTTGCTCTTCCAGGATAGCATGAAATAAGAGAGTTTGCCTCAACCTTGACTTCATCCACAACATTCTGCCTGTCCACCATCCAAAAAGAAATGGTCTTGGCAAACCCTGGAATAAAACCTTTGAAAGTATGAGCAAAAATAAACAATTTATCCCTTAACTTATTTCCTTAGATAATGGTGTTAGGATCGAAAGTCCAATTAACAAAGAATATTTATTACTATTTGTAGCAAGCTGGCCTGAGGCTTACAAGAACAGAGGTACTCCTGGGAGGCAGGCTGGGGCTGAAAAAGACTTAGATGGCAAGAGCCAAGACACAGGTGGTGGTCAAGGCCCGCGAGTTTATTAAGAGACCATGCTTATAAGGGGGAAGGTCCACCCCCCCCCCCCAACCCCATGCCAGGCTTCTTGATGTATTGTTGCCAAATTGTTAGCACTAGTCTGCCAGTTCCACAGGTAGTCAGGTATCTCAGGAACATCTGGGAAGACAGGTTCAGCCTCTCAGCAGGTGACAGAAGAGCAGGGCAGTTGTCACTTCAAAAAGGAGCCAGCCAAAAGAAGCCAGCCAAGTCTGAAAGCTGCACCACAGGTGGCCCCACTTCAGTAGCTGCCTGGTCTGTACCAGCCTGCTTCAGGCTGTGGGAGCCTGCAACTATTCTTCTTCTTCTTCTTCTTCTTCTTCTTCTTCTTATTATTATTATTATTATTATTATTATTATTATTATTATTATATAAAATAGAATTTAAAACTATTCAAATATGCACAACCAATCATAGAACCAACTTAAGTAGATGCTAATATTTATTATCAAATAAAAATGATAAACCTCCAGAGCTTTTCAGGGTTTTTTATATCTTAAGCACTTTGTCTTTTGTTGCTTCATACTTTTTCTGCCTATCCTCTACAAAATAATGAGCTCCCTTAGGAAGTATAAATTACAAATCTCAAATTTCCGCACAGAGTTCAACCCAGAAGATTGCACATGGATAATGTTGCATAATTATCAGCCTAGTTGAATTTGATCTACAAGAGTGAAAATCTCCAAAGGTGATATTGTGTTTCTAGCTTAGACTAAGACATCATTAAAAACTGTTTGTAACAAATAGAGTGTCTTGTATCATAAATTCTACTTTTCTTATATTATAAATATAGCAATGGTTACCTTATATAAAAACTGTTCAGTTGTTTCCTGTAACTTTTACAGGGTTTTTAAAAATATCAATGTCATTTATCATTTGAGAAGCTACAGATGATCATTCAAGTAAAATTGAATAATAATAGCAGTACCAGAAATACTTTCTATTTTTATGTATGATAAAGCACTTTGAAGTTATTCTTTTATTCAATGATTCAACTTTTAGATGGTAATAAACATTTGTGATAAAAAATATAGCACTTGGATTTTACTTGATATGACCTTAATCTGCAAACTTAATCTCCTGTAGAAATCTGTAATATTGAATATACTTTGAGAAACATAGATGAAAGAGAAAGAGGAAAAACAATAACAAACAAGGGAAGGAAGAAAGAAGGAAGGCAGAATGCGAGAAAGAGAGGGAGACAACAAAATAAGCAAGATAGATAGATGATAGATAGATAGATAGATAGATAGATAGATAGATAGATAGATAGATAGATAGATGATAGAGAAATAAATAAAATAAGAGAGTCACCGAATCCATATCAATTGAAAGAAAATATTAGTGTAAACAGTACACAGTTTAGCTATGCTTTTAAATCTTTCATTGCTAAAGATGCAAGTAATCTAAAATGATTGAAGGGATGTGTTACTTACTGGAAAAACATTACAGTGCATGTGCAGAATTGCCTTGGTCCCTAATGCTCCCCTGATTGGCGACTGATACAGAGGTGACATTGTGGGGTTTCTATCCTTTGCTATATATGCTGTAGTGCTGACCAGCATGAAGTCCTTACAGGAATTTCCAGGAGACTGTGACATGTTTGCACAAAAGATGACATTACCTCTATTAACAAGAAATCCAAGAAAGACTAGGGAAAAGGTGAAGTCTCATTTTTCAAGACATGAATGTGTCTGCTTCTGACCAATGTAGAGACACTTTGTCTGTGGTTTTTGCTCATGAATTGCTTAGAAAAGCCAGGCTTCTGGGCCACCTTGTCGGGTCTGAGCGAGAGATGATGTCCCTAGTACTGCAGTGAGGGATTGAGAAGCCTGGCTGGGGGTGGAGAAATGTAACCCATGGGGGTTTACCCCTTTTGAGAGGAGAAGAGAGGAGGATGAGAAGAAGAGAAGCTTTGAGAGGAAGCAACTGAGAGGAATATGGGAGCTGATAATTGGGGCTTAAAGTGAATGAATAAATAAAATTTAAAAATTAAAGAGAGAAAAGAAAGAAGTGCCAGGGTTTATTCCCCAGATTTACAACTATAGTTTTAAGTTAAACAGTCCATTAGCTAGCCCATGGAATCAACTTAGCAGGAAACATGGGGATCACAGAGACGGAGTCAGCAAATGCACAACCTGTATGGATCTTCATGAAGTCCTCACATAGAGTTGTTGACTTGGTGTTTTAGGGGGAACTCCTGACACTGGGAGTAGGTGTGTCTCCAACTTTTTTTGTCTTGTTTTGGGACCACTTTCCTCCTATTTGATCGCCTTTCTCAGCCTTTATATGAGGGTTTTAAACCTGCTTTTATTGTATCTTGTTATGCTGGGTTCAGCTGATGTCCCTGAAAGGCCTGCTTTTCTTCTGAGTGAAGACTGGGGTGAGGTAATGGGATGGGGAGTGAATCTGCAGGAGGGGATGGGAGAACCAGGAGGAGTGGATGTGGAGTGAAAGCTACAGTTATAATAAACTGCATGAAAAATAGTAATTAAAAATTGATAAATAGATGATAGATAGATAGATAGATAGATAGATAGATAGATAGATAGATAGATAGAAGATAGAAAGTTTGCCAGTGCCTAGTTAACCTCTCTTTTCTCTTTCCTTCTATACCAATTAAAGGTCTGAGTTGAGAGGGTGTATTTTTAATTTTATTAATCAGTATGATTGTATACTATTAACATCTCTCAAGTAGGTACTATCTACAATGAGCCACCACATGAGAGAAGCAGGCTGATAAGATTGAAAGGCAGTTCATCTCATGCCTGTTTATTACCACCTGGTATACATATCAGTTGTTCCATCATTTCTTTCTTCATAAGAGGACTGCTAAGTGTGGTAGACAACGTCATCTAAAAGAGCAAAACAAGCAATGGAATACAGAGTGTTTCAGTTTAAAATAAATGTTGCAGACTGCTCAGGATTCCCTGTCAGATTGTCAGGAAATACCACTGCACAATGAACTTAGTGCAACTTTAAAAGTCCGATAGTCTCCATAGGAGGACCAGCAGTCTCAATTAATCTGGACCCCTGAGATCTCTCAAACACTGGACCACCAATGAGGCAGCATAAACCAGTTGATATGATGTATCCAACACATATACAGCAGAGGACTGCCAGGTGTGTGTTCAATGAGAGATGATGAAAAATATCCTCAAGAGACTGGAAGCCCCAGGGAGTTTAGAGGTCAGGGGGTAGAAGGTAGGAGTGGGGGACATCCTCATCAAGACATGGGTTGGGGAGGAAGTATTGGATATGGAACAGTTGGAGGGAGGACCAGAGTGGGGGGAATAAATTCTGAAGGGTAAATTAATTAATTAATTGATTGATTGATTAATTAATTAATTAATTAATTAAAAAAAAGAAAAAAATCCCGTAGTCTATCAGAGAATGGGCACTGTTTAAAAGACCAACATTAAAATCTCTTCTGAGGGCCGTGCAGTTGTGGCGCATGCCTTTAATCCCAGCACTTGGGAGACAAAGGCAGGCAGATTTCTGAGTTTGAGGCCAGCCTGGTCTACAAAGTGAGTTCCAGGACATCCAGGACTACACTGAGAAACCCTGTCTCAAAACAAAACAAAACAAAACAAAACAAAACAAAACAAAACAAAACAAAACAAAACAAAAAAACAAAACAAAACAAAACAAAACAAACAAAAAAAAACCAAAATCTCTTCTGAGACTCATGCAATCTTTTCACTGTAATGCCCTGCAAAATCAAAATGAAAAAAAAAAAAAAAAAACAAATCACATACTTCCAACATACAATGGCATAGGATATATATTACCATGTTAAAAGGGAGAAGCAAGAGCAGAGAGAGGAAGTACTGGACCAAAGCAAGAACAAAAATCATCTGGGCATATGCTACAGGCTGCTTCTCATATATCACACTGAAATGCTCTACCACCTTTCAGTGTGTTGACTGTAACACATTTTGGATGTTTCTGTTTCCTGTTACCTGCTTTTCTCTGCAGGGATCTTAGGGCTCTTGCATTTCTAACATTTTTGGATATCCTATACAATCTAGATCTAAGTTTTACCTTCATAGCTCTACGCAGTGACATCTTTAGATGTCCATGAAGGGAGAATTCCTGACACATGTCTGGCTGCACCATCTTTCTTTGAATCTATTAAAAATGTAGACAAATAGAAAAGGAAAAAGTCAAATAAAATATATTTAAAATGTATAAAATAAAAGATAACTGAGATTCTTTACCCATTATTTTCAGATCTCAACCTAAGCACCCTGGAAGCTCCAAAGTACCAAGTACAGTGTCACACAACAAGCTGGACCAGGATGAGACATTTGCAAGCTTTGCAGATGCGTATTATTCCATTTATTGAAAGAAGTTTTAGGAGAGGAGATAGGAGAAACCCTTACCATCAGGAAGAAAGGCAGACACATAATTTAGCATAGAAAGTAGCAAACAATAAGTCATTACAATAAAATATTTAGTATGTTGAGAGGAATTATTATTAAAAATAATACTTTGATAAAATTGTACTTAAAGCATGAAGGAGAAATGTATCCTCATAGAAAATGAGATGATATTTTGATAATAGGACTATTTGTCTTTTATAATAAAACTTTGCTGGAGAGAAATATAATAATATGTTAGAGATTTGGATCTAGAGCTAAAGGCCCTGGCATTCAAGCTTGGTGTATGAGTTTGTTCCCTAGAGTCCACGTGAAAGAGGAAGGAAGGAGCTGATTGAACAATTACACACACACACACATACACACACACACACACACACACACACACACACATACACACACACACACACACACACACACACACACACACACACAAACACACACACATATATATATATATGCAAGAAAAGAGGTACAAATCAATAAAACTGCTGATTATATCGCTCTAATCTATTTGGGTAGAAATAGGCCCAGTGCAACAGTGATAAGTGAAATTTTCACAATGAATCAAAAAAGACACGGTTTAGTTTAACATAAGCACAGTCATGGGCTGGGAGAAATGTAGTTGAAAATAAGTCCTGTAAACATGTATTATATAACAGAGGGATATAGATAGATAGATAGATAGATAGATAGATAGATAGATAGATAGATAGATAGATAGATACTGTGGCGGTTCATATACATTAGAAATTAATGGGTAGGAAAATATACTCATCAATCAAAGAAGGCATAGGTGGGTTAATTATTGATAAAATAGATCTCACATTGAGTAAAATAATGAAGAATCATTTAGGAATAAAATGTAGGATGAGTTCAGTCCAAAAACTCTAGCACTGAAGAAGGTGAACCAGATGGAGAGTGAGTTTCCTTCCAGAACAAACTATATAAAATAGCCGTGTCTCAAAAAGCAGGAATGAAAAATCATATACTCCAACAGAGGCTGGTAAGCCAGAATTGTTCCTGTCTGATGGAACTGCAGGGACAAAAATTAAGAAGAGCATGATTGAAAGGAGGTCCAGTGACAGGCCTAAACTGGGCTCTAGCTCAAGGAGAGGCCTGGGGCCCTGACACTGTTATTGATGCTGTAATGCAGTTGCAGACAGGAGCCTAGCATGGCTGCCATGTGAGAGGGCCAACAAGTAGCTGAAAAAGTCAGATGCAGATAGTCGCACCTAATCAATGGACTGAAAGGCAAGAACCTCTGTGTTTGAATTGGGGAAAAGCTGGAAGAAGGTGAGGAGGGGGGTGGCCTTGTGGGAAGACCAGCAGTCTGACCTGGACTCCAGAGATCTCTCAGACACTAGCTACAAATCAGGCAGCATACACCAGCTAATATGAGGCCCCAGGCAAATTTCCAGCAGAGGAGTTCCTGGTCTGGCCTCAGTGAGAGAAGATGCTCCTAACCCTGGAGAGACTTGAGGCTCTAGGTAGTGAGGAGGCCTGATTGGGTGAAGGTGGGGCTGAGAAATGGGGGGAGGAGGTATGGATAGGCAGATGAAGTCTGGACTGCAAAAAGAATATATATATATATATATATATATATATATATATATATATATATATATAATGGCATTTGAAAAATCAGACAACATAGAAGTGTTTGAACACAAAACTAAAAATAATAAAATTAAAGGGGAAAACTGAAAATTGGAAAAGGAGAGTGTGTTTTGTGAAAAAAAAAAAACCACAACAAAACATTAAGTCTTAAGCCAAGTTAATTTGAATAAAAAGGAAGAGTAACATAAATTAATTTTTAGTATTCAAAATGAAAAGAAAAAACATGTCAAGGTATGTAGAATGTGAATTAGCCAAATATATTTGTCATCAAGCAGAGAAAGATGAATGTTGCTTCTAGACTAAGGGATAGAACTCCCCACATTCAGGATGTTGGGTTATTTACATCTTCTTAGAAATGCTTTCACACATTTCAGATATTATTTCTGGGATGAATCTAAATCATCTCAGGTTCATAATGAAATTTTTTATCAACAGATAGGATTGATATGTAACTAGTAACTTGTAAGAACTATACATTGTGATACCAATAAAGGGGTGGCAGGCAGGGCCAGACAGCTCTTTAGGGAGTAACAAGAAAGATAAAATTGATTATATTTACATCTCTGGTCACTTTCTGTAAAACTCTTATGTACTCAATTTATCTAGGCTTGTCTTTTTGCTTGACATTTTTTAAAGACATGGATAAGGATCTTCTCTATTGATGTAAACAATAGATTCCCAGAAAGATTTGAAAACAAACAGTACCGATGAGTCATTTCACTTATTCTGTCAAAAACTTTCATAAGTACCTAGCAAACAAGTTATAAGAACTCAAAGATGCCTAAATCATAAAAACCTAAATGTGCCTCTTAAATAATTAAATACAAAAGCTATAGATGCATGGGTTATAAATACTATGAGAAAAATAATATCATGTAATCTTTTATGTAATGTATATTTTATATTAAAACTATCCCAGTATTTGTGCTTCTCCTGTGTCATAGCTCCTTGCAGTTAGTTTCTGCAATTCCTTCCATGTTTAGGTGTGGCTTCTTGAAACTTTTGTTTCTCAGCTGCCTATTACATTTGCTTTGCTTTAAGAATATGGCAGAAATGAAAATTTTAAAAGGAATAAAATGCTTAGTTTTTTAAAGGCATTCATGGACTTCCAGGAGTTATTTTGCAAGTAGCTTCAGCTACCTTGTTGTGTAATCAGAAACACATAGTGCAGTAACCAGTATGGCCCATTCAAACCCCAGCTAAACAGCAAGTATATGTGTGGGGCATGGAAGGGGGGGGTGTTAATGGAAGGAGAGGGGAGGGAAATAGCCAACATCTATCCAGAGTTCCTCCTGTGCTCTGGGCAGGCAGACGTGGGAGTGAGGGCTACCGGAGGCTTTCTACTCCACCCCTATGTGGGCATCTGGCTGTGTAAAGACACTGGACCCCACTCTTCTGGAGTTGGACAAGGGGCAGCCCCTGATACTAGTGGCCCTGATGCAAACCCCTTTGGAGTTATCGGAGAGAGGGCAGAGGGAGAGAGGTTCCCACACAGCGGAGAGTCCTTAGTCTGGTTCATAGCTGGAGCCCAAGAAGGCCTTCTGACAGGAAACTAGGCCAAGCTCATTAGGAGAAAGCCTATGCTATCGTCCAAGCACAGTGGGCCTTGATGAACAAAGGCAGTCTATGGTTTTAGACCTTTATTGAAGAAAGGCAGGGGGAAAGAGAGGAGAGAGAGAGAGAGAGAGAGAGAGAGAGAGAGAGAGAGAGAGAGAGAGAGAGAGAGAAGAGCAAGGTGGGGCCAAACAGCCCCTCTTATAGTGTGCTGTTATCTCGGTGTTGCTAGGTAACTGGGAGGAGTCTAGCCTGTCGGTCAGAAGCTTGGGACATTGTGTATGTGACTAAAAGCCACACTTCTGTGGGGGCTGTGGGGGTGGTAACTTCAACAGGAGCCAGGATTCCAGAAGACATGAGTGAACATCTTACATCCAACGTAGGTGGGAATTACCACCACCGGGTACTGGAGTTCCACACCTCAGCTCGACTGGAGACCAGCCTGTCTGTACATAGCCCATTTCCCCGCATATTTGGGTAGTCATCACAGACAAAACAGCTGACCCTAGCCATTAGTGCAATGGCTAATGTTGCAATGGAAACAGGATATAACTAAGCCAAGATAAACTGGATCTGCTTTGTCTAGATGAAAATAACTACTCATGGGACCCACAGATGTGTGGGCAGTAAGGAACTCATGCTACTTCTATTATCTAAGCCTTAGAAAGTTATGAGGTACATAAGTATATAAACTGATAATGATACATTGAACATAAGTCAGAGAGTGAATGCCTTCGGAATTAAAACATGTGTGTTAAACAAACAAACAACAAAACCTAAGTGCATCATGACATCAGAAGTACATGCAGGGGTTGGGCACAATAAAATATGACCAGAGAAACAAGTATTGACTGGTTTATTGTAGATTTCTAAGAAGATCATGACAAGAAAGAGTTTAAAATTTATGGTTGAAAGAGTACACACATGCAGGAAACATTGTTTTCTAGGAAATAAAGAGTAATATTGGTGAATCTTAGTTTTGTCTTGTCAATCAATAAGATATAAAGAATAATTCCTTGCACTATTCGAGAGACATAAAATCTTCATCAGCACATTTAGTTCCAGAGATAAAAGTCTCTACTGATTTATATATATATATATATATATATATATATATATATATATATATATATATATATTAAGAAGACATAAATTTTGGAGACATACTGTGTAATGCTTTTTTTCTCAGTTTGGTATCACTGAAATGATCTGGAAGATATGATTATGATTAAGGATGTAGTTGTGTAGTATGCTGGGCAGTCCCCACTGTGTGCTTATTTCAGAGGTTTCCTATCTATCAGCATTATCCAAGTCTCAACTCAGCTACCCATATTTTAATTCTCAAAAATTAGAAAATAGTAATTAGTACTTTCCAAATTTGTCATATAACCTCATACAGCTTGCATAGTTGAAAGACTTTATATAACCAACATATCTCAAATGTAAAGATATATGAAAAAAAATCACAGCTAGAAAGTATGAATGAAATCATCGTGGGCAAACATGCTCTTTCCATGACTGATTAGGGACATGGGTTCTTTTGTTTTATTGTCTCAGTACATTGTCAGAGTTAGAATCAACTGACAGATATAAAATTAAAATTCCATTGGTTAAGGTTCATTTAAACAATTTTAATGAAGTTTTCTGGTTAGTAGTTTTACAAGTATTTATTAAATCTCATGATACCAGGAAAAGTAAAATGAAGGAGAGAATCTTGAAAATTTAGGAGAAACAAATCCCTGAGAAAATAATGTCAGACATGTAAAATGTCCTAGGGCTGTAGACGCAACTTGTGACACCTCCAAGAAAAATGTTTTTACTTGTTTGCCTCATCTTTAAAAGCATAGAAGTAATTTCATGTACATTATCACATGGTATTTCTGAATGTTATATTTTATTGTACTGCTGAGTCATGCTATGTAGCTGATGCTTGTCTGATGAAGACTCTATGGTTTACACTAGCTGGAAATTCTTTGTAGTTCTTTTGTAAGACTTCTGAATATGTATGTATATATATATATATATATATATATATATATATATATATATATATATATATATGAATTCATCCATAGCTGAACTTTGTATGTTTGGAAAGACTGAGTATTTGATTGTTTGTTTGTTTTCAATAAAACATTTAACTTTAATCGGCAATATAGGAAATCAGTTCTTCAAGTCCTTGAAAAAAATCTCAATCCTCAATTATGCACTCTTCAGTTCTTATCAAATGCCTCACTGAGAAAAATGATAATTAGGTAAGATAGTTTAACAGAAATAAAATCTATGCCCTCATATAAATGGCCAACATTCTTTGATTTATTATATAATTGGTTTCTACAGAATATTATTCATTGCAAGATGCCCGTGAATAATAATCACCATTTCTCCCTGGAAAAGGCTGGATCTCATGAATAATTTAGATTGAATTACTAAGAGTTAGCAAATAAGTTGTCAACGGAGGAAAGATGGAACTTAGAAATGTGGTGATTCATTTGTTCGAGCTTAATCTTTTGTCATGTGTTTCTAAGTGAATAACAACATTGACAGGTTATAAGCCCTTTCTAGACAAGACCAATTTTAGACAAGACCCTTTTTGGCAAGTTTTTTTTTCCTTGCAGAAATTCAGAATGACTCACTTGCCCTGTATATTACAGAATTCAAAGTTACATAATAAGTTCACTTTCTTTTTTCAACAATTGTGCTTAGTTGATACTACAGGCTTAAAGCAATTGTTCTCAATGTATATAGTCTCAGATCAATAGTAGCATAGTCATTTAGGAACCTAAAGTGGGACAATATGATTCTTCTTGCACTAAATCTCTAAAAGAGAGTTCATGTTAGAAGCATTTTATCTGTAAAGTTTTTCTAGTGATGCCTGTCTCACATGGTAGCATCAGTTGACTTTGGAGGAATGAAATAATATTCAAGTATATCTTATAATATGAACAAATAAAAAATAGAAAATAAGGCATATATAATCCACTTTAATTTCAGGAAAATCTTTGACTCATTTAAAAATTATTGGCCTCTCTGTGATATAGAAAAATAATATCACTGTTACACAATACTAGGTAAATTCTATTTTCCAGAGCATAGTTTTGATGAGCTTAAATTTCTACATGTAATCTTTTCTTCTCTAAGAAATCTCATTTTAATTAAATATTCAGTAGTGGCTTCTTTTATTTTAACTTCCAGAGTATGAGTGGGGGGGGAACAATGGGGAAGTCTCAGGTAGGATGAAGGAAAGTAGATTTTTATGATCATACATCAAGAATAAACTTATACAACCCAAAGTTTTCATATGAATATTTTAAAGTATTGTCAGGAAAATAGAATATCATCTGTATTATTTAAAATTTGACCTATGTACAAACAAGAGGACAATTAGTGCTCATTCATCTTTAAGCTCATATAAAAAGATGTTAGATGGCATTGTCAATATATTAAAAGATATCACTGTTCAATAATAGAATATTGGAATATGCATAAAACATTGTTGAATAGATCTAACTAGTAAAGAACTGCTACCAATAATGACCATAGACACTGCTGAGGGCTCTATTGTTTTAAACAGAAAATAATTGGAGGAAAATATTTTTAAAAGATGTATGAATAAAATAATGTCATACTGGAAAGTGATAGAAATTTTCTTATGGAAAATAATAACCAGGACTGGAAGAAAAATTAACTTCATATTAGTGCTTAAATTTCTACATTATGGATCTAGAGATATGGTTCAGAAAGTAAGTAAACTTTTTTTACTAACAAGAAAACCAGAGTTCAAATACCCATTAGTCATATCAGAGGTGTTCATGTGAGGCTGCAACTTCAGAACTGTGGAGAACAGAGTCAGGAGGATTCCTGAGGCTTGTTCCTAGCTAGCTAACTTCCAAGTTCAATGAATGCTCCAGTTTCACGTAAATCATGCAGAGACCGATAAAGCATGACATCTGATCGCCTCTGTGTACGCTCTCACACACATGTGCATATCCTTTGTCCACAGATGTGACATCTAGTTTCAGATGTGGGAAATGGTGGTGGCTGAATAGCTCCTGCAATATCTGCATCCAAAAAGTCATGCATATGTAAACAATTAGACACTCATGTTCACAAGAAACATGGGTATCATTTGAGACACTGTTGAAATGATGTTTGGATAACAAAGAAAAGACATGCCAAAGAAATCAGGAAGGAAATATTGCCCATACCATTCCTTTACAAACTTCAGCTGCCACCCTCATGGAGAAAGAATGTAAATTAAGTAAAAGCTGTATCCTCTGTAAAGCACCAGATCGGACATGGTGAAGACAAGTGTCAGACCAATTCCAACATCCAAAGTTTCCAGGCTTGATAGCTTAATCTCCGGCTCTAATAATGGTTCTCAAGGAATCAAAGAATTTCTTCCACCATATTTTCTTTGCAGTAAAACAGACAAATGGGTAAACTTCAACTGTGGAAGAGAAGACAGAAAAGGTAACATAGGCCTTTATTTTACAAAGAAATTCTAAGATTAGAAGAATGAGGCCCATTTCTAGATAGAAGCGGAAGCCCCACAGAGACAACAGAGTGTGCAGAGTCAGCATCAGACTCTTGTGCTCACTAAACAGACTTTTGGCTTACTTCACTTGCAACATTTTGACTTGGATTAAGACATACTCCATATTCAAATCCTGAATTTGTTGAGGCTCTGAGATCCATGTATGAAAAGATTTTAGGTCTAGTAGATATTCTCCACTTACAGGTACCACAGCTACAACAAAATCAGAATATTGAGATGGAAGTTTAGAGCTTCCGAAGACCAGACAGAAATGGGCCAATAGTGAGGTATACTGATGATTTCTATTCCTGTCTATTGTAAGATGTAAATTCATGAAATTTAGGTGAAAGACTATCTTAACTAACTTTATCCTTAGTTTTGTAGCAGAACATGGAGAACATTTCATTAGCTGGCACATTAAAGGGTAACAGACAAGGGAGTTTGTTATGAGATATGAAAGTGACAGCATGTTGAATTTTGCAGTTGTAGGATGTTGAAAAAAGGTGTTGACACGTGTCCTCATAGATTAACATTACAAGTTTGCACATAATCCACTGTTAGACCTCAGTACCATTTGAGGCCATTAAACATATCAACAATCAACACCATATAGTTTTGTGGGTCTTGATACTTCTCCAACTCTATCCTGAATGTAGTGGACTGTGATTTCAGACTATGGCATTGCTTTGTGACTTTAATGAACACAGGTATAACTTCGAACTTGGAATCTTATATTACCCACTGCAATTTTGCACTGAGACAACCATATGTAGAAGTTTCTGCCTAGAATCTGAAGACTACAAAGGAGAAATCTATGTTTACTGTGACCTACAAAGGGGTCTGTAGATATAGACCTTTGCCTGGTAATATAATGGGACATTTTAAAGAATACATGAATTACAAATTTGGAACAAACTTTCTTTTGCTAAAAATATGTCAGTGTTAAATAACAAACTTATTAAATAAACCTGGGCACTATCTAGTGCCAAAATAAAGAAAATGGCTATAGACTTAGTGAGATGTTAGTCTGTTTAGATTTTTTGTCAAGAGGCCACTCTTAAATCACTAAAACTGGAATAAATTTTGTATTGTTCAATTTTCTAACAATGTTTTACATTAGAAGCATTTAAACTTCAAGAAAACCATGCCAAAAACTGGAGATAACCTCACCAAAATAGGCACATGATCCTAAAGAAAACAACAAGTGGAGACACATCATATGCAGTGGCATCTCAACTCGCTAAAAGCATATTCCTCTTCAGAAACCTTGCATTCATGAAATTGTAATAAGACTGTTATAGTACTGAATAGGAAAAAAAAGTTCAAAAATGTATGTTTCAAACTGAGATTTTAGTATTTAGAAAGCTACCCACTTTGTATGAAGAGACAAAATAGAAAAAAAAGAGGAGGAGGAGGAGGAAGAGGAGGAGGAGGAAGAGGAGGAGGAGGAGGAGGAGAAAGAGGAGAAGGAGAAGAGAAGGAGAAGGAGGAGGAGGAGGAGGAGGAGGAGGAGAAGGAGGAGAAGAAGAAGAAGAAGAAGAAGAAGAAGAAGAAGAAGAAGAAGAAGAAGAAGAAGAAGAAGAAGAAGAAGAAGAAGAAGAAGAAGAAGAAGAAAAGAGAAGAAGAAATTTCCAGAGTACCAAAAGCTGAGGAAATATAAGGCAATCAGAACTATCCAACTTTTCTTGCTAAGTAGAGTTCCTTAATGTTAAGGTCATGAATCATCATAAATGTTTCAATTCATATCAATAATATGTAGATTGGAAACATCAAAATGATAATGACTGGTTTAATATGTTAAGTAACATAGACAAATATAGAAAAGAATATTAATATATTAATGTATCACTACTTATAGCTATATGATCATGTTAAATATCCAGGGATGGCCCAAAGGCCTGACATAATAAATAATATGGTGTGCTTGCAAAGAGAAGTCTAGCATGACTGCTCTCAGAAAGGCCTATCAAGCAGCTGACTGTCTCAGATGAAAATATTTACACCAAAATAATGGACAGAAGCTGGTGGCCCCTGTGGTTGAATTAGGGAAGAAACTGAGGTGGAGGACAACCCTATAGGAAGAACAGCAGTTTCAACTAACCTGAATTCCCAAGATTGCTCAGACACTGAGCCAAGAACCAGGAAGCATACACCAACTGATATTGGGCCCCCACCACATATACAGCAGAGGACTACGAGGTCTTGACTCAGTGAGAAAAGGTGCACCCAACCCTCAAGAGTCTTGAGGCCCTGGGAAAGGGGAGGTCTGATGGGGTTGGAATAGGGGGTAGCGGTGGGAACATCCTTCTGGAGACATGGTGTGTGTGTGTGGTTGAGGAGATATGGGATGTGGAACAGTCAGAGGGCAGACTGGGAGGGGGATAAACATTAGACTGTAAAAATAAATTAAGAAATAAAAAATAAAATAAAAAATTACAAACATCTCAGCATACATAATGCTTAGATAGACAATAAAATATAAAACATAAGAAGCAAAATATACTGTTTGTATTAAAGAATACTTTTATAAAAAAAAAAAAAAACAACCTAACCCACATAAACTCAAAATAAATACTGTAAAAACTACAGTTGTTTATATGTAATAACAATCCATGTTAAAAAAGTATCAAAGGAGCTGGAGAAAGTACCCAAGGAGCTGAAGGTGTCTGTAACCCTATAGGAGGAACAACAATATGAACTAACCAGTACCCCCGGAGCTCATGTCTCTAGCTGCATATGTAGCAAAGGATGGCCTAGTCAGCCATCAATGGGAGGAAAGTCCCTTGGTGGTGTGAAGATCATATGCCCAATACAGAGGAATGCCATGGCCAGGAAGTGGGAGTGAGTGGTTTGGGAAGCAGGACAGGCATAAGGTATATGGGACTTTCTGGATAGCATTTGAAATGTAAATGAAGAAAATATCTAAAAGAAAAAAGTATGGAAAAGAAACTCTTATGTATTGCTTACTCAAAAAATGTCAGATCAGGAGAATTGCAAATAGTTAATATAAATTTAATTTAGGTTAATTCTATTTTTTTCAGTAATTTTCATAAAAGTGGTATAATTTTACCAAATTCATTTGTTGAGTCTTTATTACTTATCACATTTTTGTCTTACATTATCTTTGGATCACTTGGTAATGATGAATAACATTTTTAATATATTGTTGGATGCATTTTTCTGCTAGTTGATAGAGAATTTTTATAGCTAGGTCCATTGAGAAAATGGGCCAATGTTTCTCTTTGTTGTTACCTTAAGTAAGTAAAAGTAAAGAGTAAACAAAAGAAAAAAAATGGGAGAAATAAGAAAGAGGTAAAAGAAGGTGAAAATGCCAATAGCAAAACCTTTACTAATAATTGCCTTCAATGTAAATAGAAGAAATTCTCCAATAAACTGTATATAGCATCAAAATAAATACCCAACTATATGTTGCTTACAAGAAATTCACATTATCTTTAAAGGAGATATTGATTAAAAGAAAAATTAGTAAAGAGGATATTTAATGTTAATGGTAAAAGAAAGAGAAAGAAATAACAGCTAGATTTATATCACATGAACTATGTTTCAGAAAAAAAAACAGAATAAATAAGGATGTTCATCATTTAATAACTTATCATTCAATTGGTCATAATAAATAATTCCAAATATATATGGGCCAAGTGTAAAATAATTTGAATTTATATGGAATACATTAACATGTTTTAAAGAAGAGAAAGAAATATATGCAAGTGGTGTAGTCACCAGTTCTTCACCAGTGTTTAAATTCCCCAACAAAAAAAAATCTAAAAGCAACAGAATTTTACATAACCATATGAATAACATGACCCTGATGTATCAACACTGCTCCATATATCATGTACATAGCATATATTATCCTCAGATATATTCTGAGCATAAATTATGATTCAATTATTTTTCTCAAACAATTTTGATTACCATTTCTGAACATATGGTAAATCTAGAAAACATAAAATTACAGTATTCTAAATTATATTCATTAACAGAAAGAAAAACAAGCTAACCTAACTATACAAAATAGTATACTCAGATTTGTAAAATTTGAGACAAAAATGGAAATTATATAGTTGGACTGATGGCAGAAGAAACAAAACATCATAACGATAAGAATACGCAAACAAATTTGATGATCTAAAATGAATGAAGAAAATATTGCTAAACGCGTACACCTTATCAAACAATGAATAAATAGAAACATAAACACATCAGTAATTCATTAATCATCGATCAACTCAATAGCTGAAAGCTTTACTATCAAATAAAAGCATAGATTCAGAATCTTCATTTTTGAATTCTAATAAACATTTAAGAAAGTAGTATCTATTTTCTTTAATTTATTGTAAAAATATAAAGTGAAAGAATTACAATTAACATATTTTGGGAAATCAACTTAATCTGAATATAAAATCAGATGAGGCAAAGACACAGAGAATTATTGACCCATCTTCTTAATGTACTCAATTTTAGAAATCCTCAACTACCTGCAAGAAAATGTGTCCAACAACACACAAAATAATGTCACTATGCTCAGGTTCATCCATTGAACCATCATTCTTGTGAAAGACTAAGTAAATATGATATAGGAAAATGTGTACATGATTCAACAAAGGAATTTGACAAACTTCTATGTACACTTATGATTAAAAATTATTAGCTGGGCAGTGGTTGTGCATGCCTTTAATTGCAGCATGTGGGAAGCAGAGGCAGGAGGATTTCTGAGTTCAAGGCCAGCCTGGTCTTCAGAGTGAGTTCCAGGATAGGGCTACACAGAGAAACCTGGTCTTAAAAAACCAAATATCTATATATAGATATATAGATATATAGATATATAGATAGATAGATAGATAGATAGATAGATAGATAGATAGATAGATAGATAGATGGATGGATGGATGGATCGATGGATGGATGGATGGATACATACATACATACATACATACATACATACATACATACATAGATGATAGATATAGGAGAGAGAGAGAGAGAGAGAGAAAGGGAGAGAGAGAGAGAGAGAGATTGAACAGGGAAAGTTAGAAATAAATACAATTAATACAGAACATTTAAAATTCTCTGAGGGCTAACATTGTATTGAATTAAGAAACACTTGATGGCTTCTCTATAGCTTGTGGCAAGTATTTTTATTATGTATAAATACCTAAATAAATTATTTTTTGATATTGGACAAATTCAACAGTGTGTCTAGATGAAAAACCTGTAGCCTTTTATATACTACTAGCATATTATCTGTAATTGGAGTAATAAAACTTAATTACAGTAGCTTCAAAAATACACTAATAAATGTAATTAAAGAGTAGAGGACATCTAGAGTAGAAATTAAGGAAAAACTAAACTGTGAAAGAAATTGAGTAGGTCATGGCGAAATAAAAAGCATGGTTATGAATTAGAAGTGCGGATACTGTTAAAGTAGCCAGATCAATCGTCAGATTAAGCAAACTCTTTCCTAAGAAATTCATGAATTAGAGAAAACAATTGAAAATATATATGGAATTTCTAAAACAGTTCTAATAAACAGTTTCAAATCTGTTGGTTAAAAGGAAATAAGTGTTATAATACTGGACTTCAACATACAGGATAATATGTGGTAATTAAAATATGCTATGAAGAATATCTGTGGGAGGGGCAGTGTTAAGACTTGGCTTGACAAGATATTTACAGTTGCTGTATAATAATAAAACATTTACCTATCTTATGTGTAAGTCACTTTGCTATTGTAGCTGACTTGCCTGAGTTCCTTTTGGGCCAGAAATGCAGGCTCTGGTAATTAACACCTAGTCATAAAACAGCAGGAAATTAAGTAAAGGATTAATTGCTAGGGCCTTTTTCCTCTTGTCCAAATCCTTCTCACTTGTCAGACCAGGGCAAAGTTTGAAAAAATAAACTTCCATTGAAACAGAAGAGAATCATGGTGACAGAAGGAAAAACTTTTACCAAGCAAATATTTATTAGGACCAAGACTGCTTTACTATACAGGGTTTTGGGTTTTTTTTTTTTTTTTTTTTTTTTGGTTTGGTTTGGTTTGGTTTGGTTTGGTTTGGTTTGGTTTTTTGTGACCAATCAAATCAAAGCTTAATTTCAGGACCCTCAAGATGGATTTTTGAGTAATGGGAGCTCTTTATTACATCTGTTCCTCTTCAAAGAGTACCCACAATGATTAAACCATTCTTTGTGTTTATTTAGCTGATCTCTTTAGGATGAGTGACAGAACCTTACTTGCCAGGACTCTATGGCCCAAGGTTTGACTTCACCTAATCTAGTAATAAAAGCCTAATAATTACTTATTTTTGGAAATGAATTATACCAATATCACTTGGACATGGAAGAACATGTTCTTATACATGTAAGAGAACACATTAATTTTAACTATGTTATTTTTATAACATGCTTATTTTGTCCTTAGTAAGGACTAAGTTTGTATGTGTATGTAATCTTTTCATTATGCTAAATAATTTCTGATTTAACTTTCAAAATAGCTCAATACAAAAGAGCTGTCTAATGTCCTCTGTTACATATGGATTTGGAGCCACGGGTCTATTCATGTGTACTCTTTGATTGATGGTTTAGTCCCTGGGAGCTCTGGGAAGTCTGGTTTGTTGTTCTTTCTATGGGGTTGCAAACCCCTTCAGCTCCTTCAGTCCATCCCCTAACTCCTCCATTTGGGTCCCCTGTTCAGTCCAATGGTTGGTAGCAAGAATCCACACCTATATTGGTCAGGCTCTGGCAAAGACTTTGGGGAGACAGCTCCCATATCAGGCTCCCATCAGCAAACACTTTGGCATCAGCAATATGGTATGGGTTTAATGGCTGCATACGGGATGGATCGCCAGGTGGGCCAGTCTCTGGAAGTCCTTTCCTCAAGTCTCTACTCCACTCTTTGTCCCTGTATTTTCTTTACACAGGAGTGATTCTGGGCTAATATTTTTGAGATGGGTTGGTGGCCCATTCCTCAGGCAAGGTAATGTGTAACCTCTGGATATGGTCTCTACAGGTTATCTCTCCCTTTTGTTAGATATTTCAGCTAATATCTTCACTATTGGATCCTTGGAGCTTCTTGCTTTCCTGGCATTTGGGACTCTCTGGTGGCTACTTCCAGTTCCCAGTCCCCCATTGCTGCACACCTCTATTCAATTTCCTGACCCTCTGTACATCTCCCCTGTCTCGTCCCATACCTGATCCTGCCCGCTTTGCCCCTCCCCGTACTCTCTTCCTCCCAAGTCCCTTCAGCCCTCTACTCTCCGTGATTTTGTTCCCCCTTCTAAATAGGACAGAAGCACACACACTTTGTTTATACTTCTTCTTGAGCTTCCTATAATCTGTGAGTTGTATCATGGGTATTCTGATATTATTTTCTAATATGCAATTATCAGTGAGTACATACCATGTGTCTTTTGTCACTGTGTTAGCTCACTCAGGATGATATCTGAAGCAAGAATTCCCAATGTCGCTTTTGAACATGGTGTGTACTTAAAAACACAAGAAATCTTAATTGTGTAATATAATAGAAGTTTACTCTTTCTTTCATCTTTCTTAAGCATTATGAGAAGTATGTGTGTATTAAAATATCACAAAGCATCCATTATTATATAAAATTTTTGTATTACCTAAACTGAAGTAAAATTAATAAAACTTAAAATAAATTTTTCTTACTGTTATTGGGAGATTCTACTTTTCAAAGATGAAAAGGCTAGAATGCAATGAATTTAAAATTTTATGAAATAACATTTAGAAAAGGAGCAGGGTAGGGGAGGGTATAGGGAACTTTCGGGATAGCATCTGAAATGTATATAAAGAAAATATCTAATAAAAAAAGAAAGAAAGGAACTGATAGTTACTAACCCAATAATCTATATGAAAGTACAGTGCTTTCATATATCATTGTTCACACATTTATCAATCATTTCTTTTATAAAATACAGATGTAATGCCTATTGCTTCACTGTCTATGATATTTTGTTGCTATTGGCAAAACCATTATAATCAAAAATGACTGTCTAAAAATGTTCCCTAGAAACTGTCAGATTTTTTTTTTTTTTTTTTTTTTTTGGTTTTTCGAGACAAGGTTTCTCTGTATAGTCTTGGCTGTCCTGGAACTCACTTTGTAGACCAGGCTGGCCTCGAACTCAGAAATCCGCCTGTCTCTGCCTCCCAAGTGCTGGGATTAAAGGTGTGCACCACCACCGTCCAGCAACTGTCAGACTCTTACAGCTATGTGTTAAATGAATATATGACTGTGAACATTTCAATAAGTACAATTGATATATCTATTTTAAGGCATTTTTATTAGATATTTTCTTCATTGACATATCAAATGCTATCCCCAAAGCCCCCTATAACCCAGAGCCCTGCTCCCCAACCCACCCACTCCCACAACCTGGCCATCATTCCCCTGTACTGGGACATATAATTTTCACAACACCAAGGGCCTCTCCTCCCATTCATGGCTGACTAGGCCATCCTCTGCTACATATGCAACTAGATATATCTTTTTAGTCAACTATAAAATCAGGTATTAGTTGTACTCAATTTCTTATAACCAAGCAAATGCTAAAACAATATTTTAATGTACATTGTTGGTTATTTAAAGTCACTGAAATTAATTGAAATTCAATTACATGGAATTTCATTAAATAAACTTGATGTGGTATGGTTTAAGACTATATGCTTTCTATTTATATCATGACTGTAAATAATTTTTTTTTTAAATTCAAAACCTTTATTTCATTGAAATATGCAGTAGACACAATTTATATGCCTTAATAAGCTTAAGATTCTTATTTGGGTTACAAGATGAAAAAAATTGTGTCTGGGGAATATTAGTAAGTTTATACTAATAATAGTTGTATATATACACAGGCATTGTTGTTGGGTTTATTTATTTATTTAAAGCTACAGATTTTATTCTCCTTTTGGTCTACCCTCTGACTGTTTCACATCCCATATCTCATTTCTGGCCCCCTGTCTCCATGAGGATGTCCCCACCTCTGACCCAACCAGACCTCTAAACTCCGTGGGGCCTCCAGTCTCTTCAGGATTAGGTGCATCTTCTCTGACTGAACCCAGTCCCGGGGCAGTCCTCTGCTGTATACGTATTTGGGGCCTCATTTCAACTGATGTGTGCTACCTGGTTGTTTTTTCATTATCTGAGAAATCTCAGGGGTCCAGGTTAACTGAGACTGCTGGTCCTCCTACAGGGTCGTACTTCTCCTCACTTTCTTCCTGGTTTTCCCTAATTCAACAACAGAGGCCAGCAGCCTCTGTTCTTTGGTTGGGTGCAAATATCTATATCTGACTCTTTCAGCTTCTTGCTGGGTCTTTTGGAGGGGAGTCATGATAGGTCCCTTTTTGTGAGCGTTCCGTAGCCTTAGTAATAGTGCCAGGTCTTGGGGCCTCCCCTTGAGCAGGACCCCACTTTGGGCCTGTCCTTGGACCTTCTTCTTTTACACTAATTAAAAATTGATGATGTCTTTGAAGTAAAAAATGATGCAAAATATCTGTACATATCTGGATACCTATCTACTAATTATCAAAACATTTGTGCTACAGACTCTGAGTCAAAGGACTTGATTTTCCTCCTCAATATTGGTGTTCAGCTATCATCATCAACACTGTGAAAGATGTTCATTCTCTTCTGCAGATAAATTTCTCAAATAAAGGGAAATTATGGCCACAGAAGTGAAGTGGAAAACTTAGATAGGGCTCCTTACTCAAAGGAACCATTAGTAGTAGCATTACGCTAATATCAAGTATGACTAAAAAAAAAGTTACAAACTATTCCTGGTTTATAAGTTCAGAATAATGAGTTTATTGAAGTTGATTACTATAATGAATTATCACAAATGTAACAATTTAAAGCAACAGATATTTATTTCCTAATAGTTCTGGTTTCAGATGTTCACCATATAATCTTACAGTCAAGTTAGATGAAGCTTGACCCAATAAAGCCAAAACTCAGATATTGACTTCTTACACATAGTATCTGCAGTACTCTTGGCTTTTAATTTGAATAAGACTCTTGACAAAGTGTCCTTCTTTGGGACTCTAGAAGTAAGTCATGTCCTCCCTTGCCATCTGTTCCTAACCAGACCCCCCAGTTCCTTAGGTCACCTGTCTTACCTGATTTCAAGAAATGTTCTCTACTATCCGAAACCCATCTAATTTGACTAAATTCACCCAAATGAATAAAGAGAATTTCCAGAACATCATGCCTTTAATATTAATCCTGCCTGTAACATCCTTATTCATGTGGCAAAACTACAATCCTGACCCAGAAGAGTAAATATCATGAGGGTCGAAATATTATTCACTGCAAAGTAATTAAGTGCCCTAGGCCACTGAGAACAGGAATAAGGCATGTTGCTAAGGAAACACTGGGGCACCTGAGAGTGAGATTCTTTGTATTTAGGGAAGGCAGTAGAATCTCACTGTGAGAATCCAGAAGCTGCACAATGTGAAGATTATTCAGCCTTTCAGCGAAAAGACAGCAAGTAACCATTATGGAAAACAACATAGGCAAAACAGTAGAAATTGCAGTGAATTTCAAACCAAAAAACACAATCTTTTTATGCTCAGAAAAAGTGGAAATCAAGAAAGAAACATAGATCAAAAAAGATGGCTGAAAATCTTCCTCACACACACACACACACACACACACACACACACACACACACACACACACACACACACACACATATATATATATATATATATATGAACAAAAATAACCAATGGGGGGGAAATGGCTATAAACTACAGAGTTGTTAGGGACATTTGAGGGATCTTAGGAAGGGTGGTAGGAAAAGTCTATGGGCATGAAATCAAGGAGGAAAAAGAATATAATCCTATTTCAATTGAAAACCTATTTTAAAGTAACACACTTATAAAAATAGAAAAGGAGAAATTGGCAGAACGTAATCATTTAAATAAGGGTGTATTACAGTTTCAGCAGATTAGACTATTACCTTCATGGTGAGAAGTATGGCAGTGCGCCTGCAGGCTTGGTGTTAGCGATGGAGCAGAGAGTTCTATGTCTTGGTCAAATTGCAGCAGCAGGAGTCTGTGGGCCACATTGAACATAGCCTACACATAGGAGTACCTCAAAGCCTGACTCTCACATTTCCTCCTCAAGAACACACCTTCTAATTGTGCCATTCCATAAGTGCCAAGTATTCAAATGTATGAGTCTATGGAGGATATCCCTATTCAATCCTTTACAACATTTTTTTAAAAATAAAACAATTGCCCTGATCTATAATTTCGTCACTACTAATACAATTGTACATTCTAGTTTGCTTGTTAGGTGGATCTGCTTGTGTTCTACTGAAAATCACAGTAGCTAACTGAAATTTATAATACCAAGAGAAAACAAAGTGTGAAATTCTTCAGTGGACAGTGTCCTGACACTATTTTACATTTGGGGAAATGGCTATGATTGTTGAGGGATGGATAAAGGAAAACCCTTTAACTTACAGACATGCAAGAACATGTCAAATTCTTAGAGGATAGAATTTAAAAAACATCTGTTTAACATCATTTTATTTATATTGTTTAGCATTTTGTTATTAAATATTTCAATAAGAATAAAATAATCATAACCATATAGCTAAATAACTAAATGCAAGATAACCAAATAACTAAAGGCAAGGAAATATATTTCAGAAATTAGATTTATATAAACTAAGAAAGTTCTCCATTTAACTGAACTATTTGAACTGAGTGAATTTTAAAAAAAAATCAAAAGCCAGGGAATAATAGTTATGAATTCTAGATGTCAGTGGACAACTTAGGACTAGATTATCATCTGCATGGAAAATATTCACAAAAATACTAGTGAGTACTATTGTGTAAAAACTCTTAAACAAAAGACTAAAATGTATCTCAGATTTTGGGGAAGTCATAATTATGAGGTCTGGGTTAAGTTCAAGTGATTGAGATAATTCTTCTCAATATGTGGAAACTAATGTAGCATCCAGGTAGTCCAACATATTTATTTTATATATACAAATGCATTATTTTTTAGATACTTTGTTACTTTACTACTTTCTGAAACCTCAATACCTAAGAGCCTTTACACAAACTAGCTAATTAATAAAATGAAGAACACAAGCTCTAAGTCATAAGAAAAGTGAAATACATACGAGCAACATCTTGCTTGGCTACTGGTCTATTGATATGCTGCAGGATGCAAAGGGCCAGACTAAGGTTAAAAAATAGTGGAGTAAAACCATGGCTGCGTATTAGAATCACATGATATAGGTTACAGATACCAGCATTCAGGTGAACTTCATGCCATTGAAATCAAAATGTCTGTGAGTAGGAGTGAAAAATAGGAGTTTTAAAAAAAATTGTTAAGTGATTCTAATGTACTGCAACACTTATAATAGACTGTGGTAAAGTTGAAAATGTATGTAGCCATGGTAACTCCCCGTCTTATTTTTCTAAGGCTTTATGGAATTTCAAGATAATGTAAATAAAAAATTGATACTTGATTTGAAATGTGAAATAAATAAGACAGTTAACAATTATACAACTCAAACTTTGGAAGATACTATCCTATTTCTGTGACATATCAATATTTTAGGTGGTTGAGGTTAATATTCCAATATTCTTTGATTATAAGATAATGGAACTAATAGTAATTTCATTCACAAGGAGCCATTTGCAATTGTGAGTGTTTTTATAAAGCAGTAAGCAAAGTAGTAATTAATACAATGTATAATTTTACTGGACTATAAATTCAAAATCAATTTCAAGGAGTAGGAGATAGGATTAGGGCAAGTTAGGGAAAGCAGTATATTGTTATCATGGTTGTAGAGTTAGCCTCTATTTAACAGAAATCACTAGAATATTGAATGGATCCAAATAGCACATTATAGCACTTATGTGTCTGTAGGTTACATTTAAACATCTCTTTTTAGTACATTTGTATTTATTTTTGTTTGTCGAAGCTATGTACAAAATAATGCATTTGTATCTATAAAAAATTCTGAATCTGGAATGTTTCTGTTTTCAAATGAGCTACTCATACTTTTTAAGTATTTGATACTACTACTGGTCTAATAGTAGTTAGACATCTGGCAAATCTTTATCTCCAATTCAGGAGGTATTGGTAAGGCAGAGGTAACTCTATATATCAGACTAACACAGACTTATTTATATGGATGAATGCCTCTTAAATCCTAGGATTATATTGAAACTCTGAATTCCTCCCAATTTTATTAGGTATCAGCTCATACTCAAGAGATGGTGAAATAGATCATACATTTTTATTTAAAGAGCAATGAAATCACATTATAAATACATTCAATATATTGATTGAAAATATTTTTTCACACTTATATATTTAATGTTATCACTTCTTTATTTATTACCACAGTCTGTTTCCTAGATTTTCATACCATAAGGATCACTTACTATGGTGAATTTTCAAAATAAACAACAAGTTCATTTCACATTGATTTTCACTTATAAACTCTCTGAAACTCCACTTGCTAAATTGTGGAAATCTTATATTGAGAATCAGCTTTTACATCATGTAGAGTTAGGATCCACAAAGGATAAGTTAGAAGCACATCCCTCAGCTATTTTGGTCCTTACAATCAGTTTCTTCTTTTCCAATGCTCATTAAGTGATTGAAGCCAAAGAGATCTGATACACCACATCCACTTGAAAGAATTGTGTTGAAAGATGTATATGTTGTCTCTAATTTCTCCATCCATGTAGCTTCTACACTTTGATCAAGAAACAATCATTATTGCTTGTTTTCTTGTAACATGTAACACACCAAATTATAAATATGCAAGACATAGTTTCAGCTAATTTTGGGGAAAATGGAGTAATGAATACAACCACAAGTAAGCTTGGTGGTACATACCAATCAGCCTCACAAATTATATCCAATAATCTTTAACTTCTGGAATGTGTATGCATGAAATCCTGTACTGTACATGAATTGGAGCTGGAGCACTGTGGAACGCCCGACTTGCCAGCAAGTAAGACGCCACAACAGGATCCTTCTGCAACACGTTTACTGGGAGAGCATGGACTGCGTAGGCGAAAGACCCCGGGCCCCAGAAATGGCGCTGCTTATATAGGCCTAGGAGTGACATGTCCATACCTGATTGGTTATGCTACCAGTACCTCATTAATATGCCTCGGGCCAGGCGGTGACTTGGCAAAAAACTCTCATGCACATGCGCACATTGGTTGTTTACCCATATTCATGGGCGTTGGCTTAAAGAAACTAGCGCCATCTTGTAATGACGTTTGCGGGGCTTCCCACATCTCCCCCTTTTTATTTTTATAAAATAATGCTGGACTAGGCCTATGCAATTATGTCCATCTGTCACAGCTCCTGTTTTAGGTCGTTCCTCTGTGTCACAGCCTTACCCGTCATAGGGTAACCCTATCGCCATCAGGCCCCATGTCTTAGGTTGGTCTGTGCATGAGGAAAGTTGCCTGTTTTGATACCATGATGCTGTGTGACAGTAATTGCTAATTGACCTAGGGAGAACTCTACAAAAGAGGCCAGCCAAGTTTTTTAAGGAATGAATTAGCGGAGAAATCATGATCACCCTATCGCTTGCAATGAGGAAACTTCAGCAATGTGCAAGGGCTGATCAATGATTGTTGAGTCTCTCTCATCCCAGTGCAATGGATCCATAAATCCGTGGGGTGTAAGAGCAGAGAACTCAGATGCCGACTAATTCTTGAGCATAGATAACCAAACTTCAGGGGAGGCGCCGTTTTTAATGGCTAAAAGTGCCTGAGTTATAATCACCTTGTCACGTTTTTGTTGAGTTCTGAATTTGCAAACCAACCAAAGCATGAACACCAGTCCACAGCATATGGCAGCACAAAACAAAATCACTCCCACCCATTCCTTAAAGTAAGAAAATGCAGAGGTAAGCTAAGAGGTGAAGTGTCCAAGGGTCACTGGTTCCATTAAGGTTCAAGATCTGTATCTGCAGCTTCGTCTGCAACGTTTCCAGCTCCTGCAACCAGTTCCCCTTCAGATAATTCAATAAATCTGTACTTTTAATGAAAGAATTGTTAATATACCTAACGGGAGTAATGCACACATGCGGAGTTGATGCCATACAACTCATTTGCATGACATCCATCATCTGTTCCATGTTATGTTGTAAAATATCTACTCTTTGATTCACTAACATTAGTCCTGAGGCAATATGAGAATCTGCCTTTTGCAGGGTAAGCAATGCCTCAGACGTTTTTTTCTGCTATCTGACTTATGGTGTCAGCAGTATTAACTTGATTGGCCATAGCAATTCCTGCAGTAACCGCTGAAGCTGTGGACACCACAGCGGCAGTAACAATGGCAGCTGTGATTCCAAAATCTCTCTTCTGCTGAACAAGACTCATGATTGGGAACTTCTCTGGATCTGCCTCAATAGGCACAGGGACAGAGGTTGGTAAATGTACCACTAAGGCTAAGAAATTAGTTCCATTCCAGCATTGTGTCAAAAAACAAGTGACATTTGTACAATCTAATCATTCTGTATTATTTTGAAATTCAGCCACTTTAAAGAAAAATGGAGGATTGACACAGACTTCTACTGGAGAAGTGGTCATATTTCTGATAACTCTATTAGACGTCACATTATCTAAATGAACAGAGATATTGGAAAGTGTGGCAGAAACATTCAATATCTCATAAAAGGTCCCAGTCAGCAGTGCAAAGGCTGACAAACTGGTACTAGCACCTGCCTCATTACTTAAAATCCATTGGTAATATGGCCAAATATATTCTTTTCCTGTAGCATCTCCTTTATCACTCATTACTGCAAAATCCAAAGGAGGTGACAAAACAAAACCCTTTGCTATTTCTTCCCGAGGAAAAATTTTTGATTGACAAGGTGAAAAAAACTATAGGAAATCCAAGGTCCGGATGGCACCAAGGCACGCTGTGTATAGCAGTAGCATTGCCAACAGGGGCCATCGTGATCATAGACACATTTCCCTTTATCATAATAGTGGTGATGTTTATAGGTGAAGTTACATTATTTCCAACATCACCTGAGCCTGATTGTGCTCCTTGAACAACTTGCTTTAAAGCATTAAATAACACTCCAGAGCTCACTTTATTTTGGCTAATGGGATCTGCTCAATTAGAGATTGTCATGCACAAGGCGCATCCAAAAAACATTCAGTTGCAAAAATCAAAGGCAAGGCAGAAGAATTAGAATGTACCGGTAAAGGTACTGGCCATGATCTTACTATGGCCCACAAAGGTATACTTATCCCTGTCTCAATCCTCAGGAGTAAGAATAGCAGGATCATTTTGGGATTCATCTCAATCTTTCACGGTCCTTGTCAGTTGCTTCAGAACCCAGAGTGGATTTTCTTCACCCTGCGGAAAAACATAAATAGCTCCCCTGGAGCTGATTAATATGGGATCCGGGCCATACCATTTATTATCAAGGACATTTTTCCATTTGACCATTTCATTTGGCGGTTGAGGCCATTTTCCATGCCTTTCAGCTGGTGATCTCCCAGCCACAGTGCTTATCACTTTCTGCTGTGCAAATTGAGACTGCTTTTTAAACAAGTTAAAGGATGGACAGCCAGCAGATAAAGTTTTAACCAATTATATTTTTCAACATGAAACACAGAACAATCATTCAAACAACAAAACAAAAACAAACATGAATTGACAGATATATGGACAATTTGGTGCACCAAAAACAGATGGTAGACAGACAGGGAATAGAACTTGGTGTCTCAAAGGGACCCAGATATCCTAACCAGAGCTAAGAATATCTCCATAGGAGCCAGAGAGGAAACAGGATGCCTCCCATTTTCCTTCTGTCCCTAGGAGAGCTCTGAAATGGCTTATTTTCATTTTTTCTCTTTTTATATTTATTTTACTTATTTTTTTGTGCGCACCTTCTTTTTCATTTCTCTCTGTTTCTGATATGCTTCCCTGGTGCTCCTGCAAAAGTCACTGCCCTTCCTTAACAGTTGGCTCACATTTCTTGTCCTGGATAGACTGGCCTTAATCAGCTTCCATAACGGTCTCGTTCCTGTTTTTACTTTTCCTTCTGCCTGCTCTCTCGCTATATCTCTCCGTAACTTTTCCCAACTAGGTAGTGTCAGCGACCCAGTGGGGGCAAACCAAGGAGTGAGTCTGTCTATTTATTTTAAGAACCTTCTCACTGTGCTTTCAGAAATCTTTAAACCTCATTCTTTGAGCAAGGCTTGCACCAGAACCACTAACAGCAAAGACTGGCCGGGCCCATACTCACTTATCTATGTGAGGTTCTTAGCCCCAAGGTCGATCTACGAGTTTATCTACAATTGCTTTACGATCTTATGCATCTGCTGAGTTACTCCCAGCAGATACATTTGTGTCCAGGGCGATGAAAATTAAGGCAATAGCATAATATCAAGGCAAGAAAGAAAGTAAGCAACACAACCCCAGCAACAATTACTGGATCTACTGTGTAGGAAAGCATACCTCTCAGAGACTTACATTAATTTCTTTTTACTTACCAGTATCACTGTTCCCCAGCTGAAGAGTTCTGAATCCACGCAGTTGAATCCTTCTCAACAGACTGCTTTACGGGACCACTTCATCAACCGCTCAATCTCAGTGATGCAGTTCTGAATCCTCCCTGTAGCAGGGGGTCTTCGCTCATGCCTGAAGATGTTTCTTATCCCAGATTTTGGCACCATTTTGTGGGACGCCCAACTCGCCAGTAAGTAAGACACCACAACTTGCAACACGTTTATTGGGAGAGCATGGATTGCGTAGGCGAAAGATCTCGAGCCCCAGAAATGGCACTGCTTATATAGGCCTAGGAGTGACATGTCCATACCTGATTGGTTATGCTACCAATACCTCATTAATATGCCTCAGGCCAGGCAGTGACTCTGCAAAAAACTCTTATGCACATGTGCACATTGGTTGTTTACCCATATTCAAGGGGGTCAGTTTAAAGAAACCAGAGCCATCTTGTAATGGCATTTGCGGCTTCCCACAGATTACTACCTTCATCATTATCATCATAAGCAGCAGCAGCAAAGCAGCATCCTCTGTGTGTGTGTGTGTGTGTGTGTGTGTGTGTGTGTGACTGAGTGTGTATGTGTGTGTGTTTGTCTAGAGCAATAGATATGTGCTTACAGATATATTTTCACATGTTGGTGTCCTAGTTCAGACATTGTCTACTTGTAGTGAGAGTCACTAGACAAAAATTTGCTAACTTGGCAAGATTAGCAGGCCAAGGAAATCTGTAGACACACCAGGCTCTGCTACTCAATCAATTTTAAGTGCATTCATCATGTCTATTTATTTTATGTAAGTTTTGATAAACAAGATCAAGTCCTTCTGCTTAAAAATGAAATTACTGGCTATCTCCTCAGCCCCAGTATTAACTTATAGCAAATAGTTACACTGCAGAAATGATGGGATGTCAGTTGTGATAATAGTAAAAGATGCTTCCACTTTATCCTTTACTCTTTTACACCATCTTATCCTTTACTCTTTTAATGGTTCAGATAGTGACCTTTATGATGAGGAACTGAACAGCTAAAAAGGGACTGAAGGATTTGGTTAATTAACTAGTGAAGAACTATTTTTCACAGACAGGGGAGAGAGGAAGAGAGAGAGAGAGAGAGAGAGAGAGAGAGAGAGAGAGAGAGAGAGAGAGAGAGAGAGAGAATGAGCTGCAACTTCTCCTGAAAGTTTAACTTAATAAAAGACCTTGTAAGGTAATATTCTACATATATATTAAAAGTGTACAGGGAGTAAACATGTTTCATATAAAAACTGTAAACAGAGGAATAATATATGGTTTTGGTAATGAACACTAAATGAATTTTAGAGAGAAAATGAACAGTTGGTGCAGAGTAAAAATAAGGCAAAAACAATTAAAATAAAAATCAGAGATACAGACAAGGGCTACAGGGTGACTATGTCAATCCACATCTATATGTCCTGTTTCAAACTAACTGAAATTCCCACCTAAAATTTCCACAGAAAACTAACTTACATTAAGAAGAATATTCATATTGTAAAGATAACTTCAATAATTAAAGTATGGTGTATTGTCTTATAAATATATAAGAAATGTAAAACACCTTTTAGAGAGTAAATAAATGGAAATGATAAACACACACACTGAAAACAAAACAAAACAAAACAAAATGAAATGAAACAAAACAAAAACCCTTCAGGTAAAGATTCTGAGCTCAGCCTTGACATGCTTCTCATTTAAAGACCTTACAACTCATGGTATTTCACTATATAACAATATGTCAGTAGTATACTGCTAATTGTAACTCTATATAAAATGAAACTATTAGAATTAGTACTAGTTAATCCTTTATGTTATTTTCTTTGAGTTTCAGTCAAATTTCTATTGACAGGCTGCTAGTTTATTATTCAAACATGTGCTTACCCATATTTTCATATTTTACTTTATAAATTCACATACAATATTTCTAAACTAAGTTTACATAACATAGCTACATCGAAAGTGAATATATGGTTATGTTGTGGACACATTTATGTGTTTATTTATATCTATGCACAATTCCCTTACTACGGTGTTACTATTTAAAAAAAAAAACAACAATAACAAATATCATTTCTTCCTATTTACTTAATTCCCTGGGACAGGGTCTTCCTTTGTGGGCTTGGCAAATTTGAACCTAACTATGTATATCAGACTGGCCTTGGGCTCAAAGAATGCCATCTGCCTTTACCTCCAGAGTGCTATGATTAATATTTGGCACAAAAAATCATCTCTAACCATGACCCTGTCTCTGAGAAGTTATTTCTTTCACAGATTTAATGAGAATGTGTAATGACCCTTCTGTTAATAGCATAAACTTCTCATAAAATATTTGATATTGTTAGATATTTAAAAATTAACTATTAAAATATGAAATATATTAAAATATAACTACTATCAAAATATCAATATATATTTACTGTCCTACTTTTTTATGTATTTAGGTAGGAAATTGAACTAAAAGCCTTACATGTGCTATGCAAGAATTCTATCACTGAGCTAGCTCCAAGGCCTTTGATATTTACATTAAAAATTAACTTCATTTCTTCTTTAAGTTTGAGAAAGGGGTATGAAATTCTTGTCTTTCTTCTGTGACTAATTGTGAAGAGAAAGAATTCCAAGGCTTACATGAAAATACAGTGATCCTTTGCTCCCTCTGTTTTAAAACAGATTTAATATTCAAAATGCCTGTTATATATGAGAGTAAAAATAGTATATATCATTATTTTATATATTTTATTATATAACATACATATCAATTATATATTATTAATATATTAATGCATTTACATAAATCCTATTTGTTATATATAACAAATAGTGAGTGTGTATGTATAGATAGATAGATAGATAGATAGATAGATAGATAGATAGATAGACACACACACACATACATATACATATATATTAGATGGTAAGTGCAATGCACATCCAACAGTGTTAAGTTTTGATTTATTAGAAGAATTGGAGGAGCCAGTGGGCACTAGAACAGTTGAAAAGAAGTTTGTACCTTAGGCACGTGGTAGTTAGAGGGATAAATCATTAAGGATTGCTATTAACCAGGTAAAGAATCCCTTTCGTATTGTCTAAAATCTTTCTGAAACTGTGTAAGGAATTTCATTCCCAGGCATCAATAGGAAAACAACCATGTGTGATTAAATGCTTATTTATATTCCAGGAGAATGTATGCATTACTTCTTTAAATACTGAGTTTGTGGTCCAGTAAATTAATATATCATGAAAGAATTTCTCAACAAGTTTTATTTCTAGAAGAAACATAAACTACATAGTTGAAGTAATAAGTTGCTTAAAAGCTATGTGGATTTGTACAAAGACAATAGATTCAGTATAATAAACCATATTGATTTTTACCAAAAAAGATGATAAAATACCAGGTACTATGCAGACTAAACAACAAATATTTCTCAAATTTTGGAGCCTATGATATCTAAAAACAGGGCTTTTATATGATTGTATCTTGAAGAGGGCCTCTGATATCCAGAGAGCTGTCTTAAGGAAAAGCCTCATATTGCAGAGAAAGGATACTCTAATAGTATGTCTTTCATGTAAGAATACTAAATTAATTATACCTATACTACCATAGAACCTCTATTTAAACTTGTTTACCACTCAATGGGTCTTTATGCAAAGAGAATTATAATAATAATTACAGCTTCAGTGTATAATGTTGGAGTAGAGCCTTAATTACATACACCATTCTCAAATATAAATAAAGCATTTATATAACAATATTACCATCTTAGATATAGCACAGACTGCCAAGCTGCTATATTTGAAGAAGGAAAAATTAAGTGATATAATCATAAGTATTTTTGCATGCTGGATATGTAAGTATATGTGTCTAGAGATTTACAGAAGTGGAAGGAAAAGAGTTGAAAGACTGTGATAGATTTAACAGAACAGAGTCAGAACATGAATGAATATTTAGAAACACATACAACTCCATGATCCAGGATGCAAACTAAAGTCAACTGTAAAGTCTTAGTCCTCTATCCTAAAGCATGGTCTATGCTTTTATGTATCTCTTCTTTGTAGACCACCCATACTGCAATATTCTTTTATCTCTAGCCTAATCTTCTTGTACCACAAACATTTCAATTAATTGGTCCTCACTTGAAGACTTCCAAAACTAGTTAAAATCTTAAGTGTCCCACAAACAGTTGAGTCTGTGGAATTTTCTCCTCTTAGATCTTCTTGGTCCTCTATTAGTTACCTTTCTAATTCCCTATTTGTGACCACCGGCTCCCTCAGAATGAGGTCTTTATATTAACCTATGTTTCTCACACTTTTACTACATCTATGTTTTTTTTTTCTATTGTTTCGTGAAATCTTTAAATATTCTTCCTTCTGTGAGCACAATCTGTAAGTTTGATATTCAATATATCTTTCCAATCCTAGAGACATTTAATTAAAAAATTTTAAACCCCAAAGTCTTTTGGTTTACATATTTTCATAGAAATATATTTTTATCCATATGAGTTAGTGTGTGTGTGTGTGTGTGTGTGTGTGTGTGTGTGTGTGTGTGTGTGTGTGTATGTTTGTTCATGTTCATGTGGGTTCCAGAGAACAGGGTACATGTGAAAGTGTATGTGTCTGCATGAAGAGGTTAGAGGTCAACCTTGGTGCTATTCTTTGGTGTTATCCATCTTGGGTTTTGGGCTAGAGTCCTTCAATGATATGGAGCATGTATGTAAAATTATAATGGCATGAGAAGCAAGCCCTAGGCCAAATACCTCTCTAACACCAGCACAGGCACAGCAAAACAAAAAACAAAGAACAAGAAACATAACAACACACTAGGCTGTTTTGCCTAGGTTTTCTGGATCAAACTGAGGTCTATATGATTACACAACCAGAGCTTTATTGAATGAGGTATTTACCAAATCTCTACAAATAATTCTTGAACAAATCAAGCTTAATGGAATTAAACAGACTCCCACCTCAGTAGAATTGAATTGCAACAGATAGTTTATTTGATACTGGAGCACAAGACTACCCATGGAGAAAACAATTTATGTCTTTGGATTTTCCATATTCTTTAATTATACACAACTGTAATGAAATTTAAAAAAATGCCTGGAATATTGTTTAACTCAGGTGAAAAGTTTGAAAGGAATCTGTCTTCTCAGTAACTGTCAGTTAAATGTCAATTTTGACCAAGAAGATAATGTTCTTTAATTCTATAGTATAAAGAGTAGCATACACACACACACACACACACACACACACACACACACACACACACACACACACCTATAGCTAAGCCAATAAGCTTGGTTATTAATGAACAGATTATATTCAAAGTTAATTGAATATTCAAAATCCCAGCTTATGTTTAATATGTAGCATTTTTCAGAAATTCCAAGACAGATTGGCTATTTAGAAAATGACACCAAACATTTCTTTTTTTTTTTTCCATTTTTATTAGGTATTTAGCTCATTTACATTTCCAATGCTATACCAAAAGTCCCCCATATCCACCCACCCCCACTCCCCTGCCCACCCACTCCCCCTTTTTGGCCCTGGTGTTCCCCTGTACTGGGGTATATAAAGTTTGCAAGTCCAATGGGCCTCTCTTTCCAGTGATGGCCGACTAGGCCATCTTTTGATATATATGCAGCTAGAGTCAAGAGCTCTGGGGTACTGGTTAGTTCATAATGTTGTTCCACCTATAGGGTTCAGATCCCTTTAGCTCCTTGGCTACTTTCTCTAGCTCCTCCATTGGGAGCCCTATGATCCACCCATTAGCTGATTGTGAGCATCCACTTCTGTGTTTGCTAGGCCCTGGCATAGTCTCACAAGAGACAGCTACATCTGGGTCCTTTCGATAAAATCTTTCTAGTGTATGCAATGGTGTCAGCGTTTGGATGCTGATTATGGGGTGGATCCCTGGATATGGCAGTCTCTACATGGTCCATCCTTTCATCTCAGCTCCAAACTTTGTCTCTGTAACTCCTTCCATGGGTGTTTTGTTCCCAAATCTAAGGAGGGGCATAGTGTCCACACTTCAGTCTTCATTCTTCTTGAGTTTCATGTGTTTAGCAAATTATATCTTATATCTTGGGTATCCTAGGTTTGGGGCTAATATCCACTTATCAGTGAGTACATATTGTGTGAGTTTCTTTGTGAATGTGTTACCTCACTCAGGATGATGCCCTCCAGGTCCATCCATTTGGCTAGGAATTTCACAAATTCATTCTTTTTAATAGCTGAGTAGTACTCCATTGTGTAGATGTACCACATTTTCTGTATCCATTCCTCTGTTGAGGGGCATCTAGGTTCTTTCCAGCTTCTGGCTATTATAAATAAGGCTGCTATGAACATAGTGGAGCATGTGTCCTTCTTACCAGTTGGGGCATCTTCTGGATATATGCCGAGGAGAGGTATTGCTGGATCCTCCGGTAGTACTATGTCCAATTTTCTGAGGAACCGCCAGACTGATTTCCAGAGTGGTTGTACAAGCCTGCACTCCCACCAACAATGGAGGAGTGTTCCTCTTTCTCCACATCCACGCCAGCATCTGCTGTCACCTGAATTTTTGACCTTAGCCATTCTGACTGGTGTGAGGTGGAATCTCAGGGTTGTTTTGATTTGCATTTCCCTGATGATTAAGGATGTTGAACATTTTTTCAGGCGCTTCTCTGCCATTCGGGATTCCTCAGGTGAGAATTCTTTGTTCAGTTCTGAGCCCCATTTTTTAATGGGGTTATTTGATTTTCTGAAGTCCACCTTCTTGAGTTCTTTATATATGTTGGATATTAGTCCCCTATCTGATTTAGGATAGGTAAAGATCCTTTCCCAATCTGTTGGTGGTTTTTTTGTCTTATTGACGGTGTCTTTTGCCTTGCAGAAACTTTGGAGTTTCATTAGGTCCCATTTGTCAATTCTCGATCTTACAGCACAAGCCATTGCTGTTCTGTTCAGGAATTTTTCCCCTGTGCCCATATCTTCAAGGCTTTTCCCCACTTTCTCCTCTATAAGTTTCAGTGTCTCTGGTTTTATGTGAAGTTCCTTGATCCACTTAGATTTGACCTTAGTACAAGGAGATAAGTGTGGATCGATTCGCATAACAACCAGTTGTGCCAGCACCAATTGTTGAAAATGCTGTCTTTCTTCCACTGGATGGTTTTAGCTCCCTTGTCGAAGATCAAGTGACCATAGGTGTGTGGGTTCATTTCTGGGTCTTCAATTCTGTTCCATTGGTCTACTTGTCTGTCTCTATACCAGTACCATGCAGTTTTTATCACAATTGCTCTGTAGTAAAGCTTTAGGTCTGGCATGGTGATTCCGCTAGAAGTTCTTTTATCCTTGAGAAGACTTTTTGCTATCCTAGGTTTTTTGTTATTCCAGACAAATTTGCAAATTGCTCCTTCCAATTCGTTGAAGAATTGAGTTGGAATTTTGATGGGGATTGCATTGAATCTGTAGATTGCTTTTGGCAAGATAGCCATTTTTACAATGTTGATCCTGCCAATCCATGAGCATGGGAGATCTTTCCATCTTCTGAGATCTTCCTTAATTTCTTTCTTCAGAGATTTGAAGTTTTTATCATACAGATATTTCACTTCCTTAGTTAGAGTCACGCCAAGATATTTTATATTATTTGTGACTATTGAGAAGGGTGTTGTTTCCCTAATTTCTTTCTCAGCCTGTTTATTCTTTGTATAGAGAAAGGCCATTGACTTGTTTGAGTTTATTTTATATCCAGCTACTTCACCGAAGCTGTTTTTCAGGTTTAGGAGTTCTCTGGTAGAATTTTTAGGGTCACTTATATATACTATCATATCATCTGCAAAAAGTGATATTTTGACTTCCTCTTTTCCAATTTGTATCCCCTTGATCTCCTTTTGTTGTCGAATTGCTCTGGCTACTACTTCAAGTACTATGTTGAAAAGGTAGGGAGAAAGTGGGCAGCCTTGTCTAGTCCCTGATTTTAGTGGGATTGCTTCCAGCTTCTCTCCATTTACTTTGATGTTGGCTACTGGTTTGCTGTAGATTGCTTTTATCATGTTTAGGTATGGGCCTTGAATTCCTGATCTTTCCAAAACTTTTATCATGAATGGGTGTTGGATCTTGTCAAATGCTTTTTCTGCATCTAACGAGATGATCATGTGGTTTTTGTCTTTGAGTTTGTTTATATAATGGATTACATTGATGGATTTTCGTATATTAAACCATCCCTGCATCCCTGGAATAAAACCTACTTGGTCAGGATGGATGATTGCTTTAATGTGTTCTTGGATTCGGTTAGCGAGAATTTTATTGAGGATTTTTGCATCGATATTCATAAGAGAAATTGGTCTGAAGTTCTCTATCTTTGTTGGGTCTTTCTGTGGTTTAGGTATCAGAGTAATAGTGGCTTCATAAAATGAGTTGGGTAGAGTACCTTCTACTTCTATTTTGTGAAATAGTTTGTGCAGAACTGGAATTAGATCTTCTTTGAAGGTCTGATAGAACTCTGCACTAAACCCATCTGGTCCTGGGCTTTTTTTGGTTGGGAGACTATTAATAACTGCTTCTATTTCTTTAGGTGATATGCAGTTTCCGTGTGTGTGTGTCTTCCATTGTTTTTGTAGGATTTTAAGACAAGCCTTAGTCCATGGTGATCTGATAGGGTGCATGGGATTATTTCAATCTTCTTGTATCTATTGAGGCCTCTTTTGTGGCTAATTACACGATCAGTTTTGGAGAAGGTACCATGAGGTACTGATAAGAAAGTAAATTCTTTTGCTTTAGGATAAAATATTCTATAAATATCTGTTAGAACCATTTGGTTCATAACTTCTGTGAGTTTCACTGTGTCTCTATTTAGTTTCTGTTTCAATGATCTGTTCATTTCTGAGAGTGGGATGTTAAATTCTCCCGCTATTATTGTGTGAAGTGTGATATGTGCTTTGAGCACTACTAAAATTTCTTTTATGAATGTGTGTGCCCTTGAATTTGGAGCACAAGAGTTCAGAATTGAGAGTTCATCTTGATAGAATTTTCTTTTGACCAGTATGAAGTGTCCTTCCTTATCCTTTTTGATAACTTTTAGTTGAATGTCAATTTTATTTGATATTAGAATGGCTACTCCAAATTGTTTCTTAAAATCATTTGCTTGGAAAATTATATTCAAACCTTTTACCTTGAGGAAGTGTCTGTCTTTGTCACTGAGGTGTGTTTCCTGTATTCAGCAAAATACTAGGTCCTGTTTACTTATCCAGTCTGTTAGTCTTTTTCTCTTTATCTAGATATTGAGTCCATTGATGTTAAGTGATATTGCAGAAAAGTCATTGTTACTTCCTGTTATTTTTGTTGTTAGAAGTGGCATTATATTTGTGTGCCTATCTTCTTTTGTATTTGATAGAATATTACTTTCTTCTTTTTCTAGGGTATAGTTTCCATCCTTTTGTTAGTGTTTTTCATCTATAATCCTTTGTAGAAAGGATTTGTGGAAAGATATTGTTTCAATTTGGTTTTGTCATGGGATATCTTGGTTTCTCTGTCTACGGTCATTGAGAATTTTGCAGGGTAGAGTAGTCTGGGCTGGCATTTATGTTATTTTAAGGTATTTATGACATCTGCCCAGGATCTTCTAGCTTTCATAGTCTCTGGTGAGAAATCTTGTGTAATTCTGATAGGTCTGCATTTATATGTTACTTGACCTTTTTCCCTTACTGCTTTTAATAGTCTTTTTTTTTTTTTTTTTTTTTTTTTTGTGATGTATTTGAGGTTTATCAGGTGGAGAAGTTCTTTGGCAAATTTTTGGGGTTGTTTATGCATTCTATCATACCATCTGCAAATAGTGATACCTTTATTTCTTCTTTAGCAATTTGCATCCCCTTGATCTCTTTTTGTTGTCTTATTTTTCTACCTAACATATTGAGTACTATATTGAATAGGCATGGGGAGAGTGAGCATTCTTCTCCTTTCCCTGATTTCAGTGGGATTGCTTCATGTATGTCAACTTTAATTTTATATTGGCTGTTTATTTGCAGTAAATTGCTTTTATTATATTTAGGGATATAAATTCCTGATCTTTCAAGTACTTTTAATATTTAAGGGGTGTTTTATTTTGTCAAATAATTTTTCTGCATCTAAGGAGATGGTCATGTGATTTTTTCTTTGAATTTATTTATAGAGTGGATTACATTAATAAATTTTCATATATTAAACCAACATTGTATCCTGCTATCCTGGGATGAAGTCTACTTGATCATAGCGAATGATGGTTTTCATGTGTTCTTGTATTTGGTATTCAAGAAATTTATTGAGTATTTTTTTCACCAACATTCATAAGTGAAATTGGTCTGAAGTTCTTTTTTTTGGGGGGGGGGGTTGGGTTCTTGTGTGATTTAGGTATCATAGTTATTGCAGCTTTATAAAACAACTTAGGTAATGCTCCCTCTCTTTCGATTTTATGGAATTTTTTTGAGGAAATTGGCATTGGGCCTTCTTTGAACTTTTTTTGGTTGGAAGGTTTTTAATAACTTTTTCTATTTTCTTGTGCACTATGGGCCTGCTTAGATAGTTTACCTGTTCTTTATTTAACTCTGGTTCGTTGCTTCTGTTTAGAAAAACATCCATTTCATCTAGATTTTCCAGTTTTGTTGAATATAGTCTTTTATGGTAGGATCTGGTGATTTTTTTTTTTTTTTAATTTCCTTCTTTTCTGTTGATACGTCTCCCTTTTCATTTCACTTTTTTAAATTTGGATACTATGTCTTGGCCCTTTAGTTAGTTTGACTAGAGGTTTATCTATCTTGTTGTGGCACACGCCTTTAATCCCAGCAATCCGGAGGGAGAGGCAGGTGGATTTCTGAGTTCAAGACCACCTTGGTCTACAAAGTGAGTTCCAGGACAGTCAGAGCTATAGACAGAAACCCTGTCTCCCTGTCGCAAAAAACAAAACAAAACAAAACAAACAAACAAACAAAAACAAACAAACAAACAAACAAACTCCAAAAAACCAAACAAACAGCTTTTGGGTTTGCTGATTCTTTGTATTGTTTTCTTTGTTTCCATTTGGTTTATTTTGGCCCTCAGTTTGACTATTTCCTGCCTTCTACTACTCTTGGATGAGTTTGCCTCTTTTTGTTCTAGAGCTCTCAGGTGTGTTGTTAAGTTGTTAGTATAAGATCTTTACCAGGGCACTTAGTGCTATGAACTTTCCTCTAAGCACTGTTTTCATTGTCGTCCATAAATTTGGGTATGATATGTCAACATTTTCATTAAATTCCAGGAAGTCTTTAATTTCTTCTTTATTTCCTCCCTGACCAAGTAACAACTGAGTAAAGAGTTGATCAGTTTCCATGTGTATGTGGACTTTCTGTAGTTTTTGCTGTTATTCAAAACTAACCTTAGGCCATGGTGATCTGATAGTATGCATGGTATTATTTCAGTCTTCGTATACAGGTTGAGGGCTATTTTGAGACCAATTATATAGTCAGCTTTGGAGAAGGTATCATAAGGTGCTGAGAAGAAGGTGTATTTTTTGTTTTACGGTGACATATTCTATAGATATCTGTTTAATCCATTTGGTTCATAACCTTTCTTAGTTTTACTGTGTCTCTGTTAATTTCTATTTCAATGACCTGTTCATTGGTGAGAGTGATTATTGAAAATCTCCCCTATTATTGTGTTTTAAGATTTAGTAAAGCTTCTTTTCTGAACTTGAGTGTTCTTGTATTTGCGGCATAGATGTTCTGAATTGAGATTTTCTCCTGACAGATCTTCCCCTTGATTAATAGGAAGTGTCCTTCATCATGCTTGATAACATTTGGTTGAAAATCTATTTTGTTGGGTACTAGGATGGCAACTCCTGTTTGTTTCCTGGGACCATATTCTTGGAAGTATTTTTTCCACCCTTTTACTTTGAGATAGTGCCTGTATTTGTTATTGAAGTGTGTTTCTTATATGCAGCAAAATGCAGGATATTGTTTGTATATTTATTCTGTTAGATTATGTCTTTTTATAGGTGAGTTGAATCCATTAATATTGATATTAAAGAAATGACTGTTGGTTCCTGATATGTTTGTTTTTGTAGGTGGCTTTATGTGCTTGTGGCTCTCTGCTTTCATCTTTGATATGAGATGCTTACATCACACACCTATCTTTGGTGCAAATGCCTTCCTTGTGTTGGAGTTTTCCTTACAGGATCCTCTGTCGGGTTGGGTTGGTAGGTAGATATTGTTTGAATTTGGTTTTGTCTTGAAATATTTTGTTTTCTCCATGTATGTTGATTGAGAGTTTAGTTGGGTATAGTATCTTGGGCTGGCATTTGTGTTTTCTTAGAGTACGCATGTCCTCTGACAAGGCTCTTCTGGCTTTCATAATCGCTGTTGAGAAGTCTGGCGTAATTCTGATAGGTCTACCTTTGTATGTGACTTGGCCATTTTCCATTGCAGCTTTTAAAATTCTTTCTTTGTTATGTGCATTTAGTGTTTTGAGAATGATGTGACAAGAAGGTTTTATTTTCTGGTCCCATCTATTTGGTATTCTATAGGCTTCTTTTACTTTTATGGGCATCTCTTTCTTTAAGTTGGGGAAGTTTTCTTTTATGATTTTGTTGAAGACATTTTGAATTCCTTTGAGCTGGGAATCTTTGTTCTCCTCTATTCTGATTATTCTTAGATTGGGTCTTTTCACTGTGTCCTGAATTTCCTGAATGCTTCAGGTTAGGAGTTTTTTTTTTTTTTTTTTTTTTTTTTTGGTTTTGTTTTGTTTTTTTTGTTTTGTTTTGTTTTGTTTTGTTTTTGTTTTGTTTTGTTTTGATATCATAATACTTTATTTTTTTTTAATTGGGTATTTATTTCATTTACATTTCCAATGCTATTTCAAAAGTCCCCCACACTCTCCCCCACCTACTCCCCTACCCATCTACTCCCACTTCTTGGCCCTGGCGTTCCCCTGTACTGAGGCATATAAAGTTTGCATGACCAATAGGCCTCTTTTTCCACTGATGGCCAACTAGGCTATCTTCTGATTCATATGCAGCTAGAGACACAAGCTCGGGGCGGGGCGGGGGGGGGGGAGGTATTGGTTAGTTCATATTGTTGTTCCACCTATAGGCTTGCTGATCTCTTCAGGTTAGCAGTTTTTTATGTGTTTAATTTTATTTAACAGTTGTGTAAATCTCTTCAATCATATTGTCTTCACCTAAGATTCTCTCTGCTATCTCTGGCATTCTGTTGGTAGTACTTATATCTGTAATTTCTGACCTCTTTCCCAGGATTTCCTTTTTCAGATTTGCCTCCATTTGTGTTTTCTTTTTTGTTTCTACTTCTACTTTTAGATCTTGGATCACTTTATTCAATTCCTTCATGTACTTACTTGTGGGTTTTTTTTCCTGTATTTCTTTCAGTGAGTTATTAATTTCCTCCTTAAAGGACTCTATTATTCTCATGAGATAGGATTTTAGGACAGATTCCTGATTTTCAGGTGTGTTGTTAATCAGGCTTGCTGTGGTGGGATAACTGGGTTCTGATGATTCCCACATAGTTTGACTTCTGTTGCCTATAGTCTTGTGCTTGCCTTTTGCCATCTGAATATCCCTGGTGTTTCTTGGTCTTAGTGACTATCTGGAGTCTGTCTCTTTTGTCCCTTAGTTGCTTCAGGTCTTCCAGTAGGCTTCTGGCCCTGGCTGTATGATACCATCTGTGGGGCCTTCCAACAGTGGCACTTCACAGAGGCAGAGAAGTTGCTGATCTGTTGCCCTGGCTGCAGTAGATTTCCTGGGAGGCCTTACTACTGTTCGGTCTTCAGGGGACCAGTCAAGCTGTTGTCGAACTTCCCTGAGTGCAGATGGCTGTCAACTGCTCTGAGTGCAGTGGGTTCTCAACTGCTCTGAGTGCTGTGGGTCCTCTATGATGGATCAGGATACAGTGTCTTCATGGGAGCAGACCAACTAGGAGTCTGTCCCAGCAGCGAGGACTATGCAGAAGGGGTCAAAAACATGTTTCATATAAATCAGAATTCAGCAGAGAAAAGTTAAAACTTTTGCAAGCTCTTCTTAAAGTACCAACAAAAAGTGGAAAAATTACTATTTAGGACGCATGACTTTTCTTAAATGAATAAACAAATAGCAAAACAATTATATACATATAGCACACAGGTTTATTTGTAACTTCTCAGTGCATTTAAGTCTCCTTGACATGAGTGTGATTCCTTCTATAAGAATATAGCATCATGGTTTTCTACCACTTTCAAAAACCTCTGTTTAAAATAAGCACTTTAATTACATTTTTTTTCTCCCACAAACTTGGTGTATTACATATCTTCCTCAAATATGTCTTTGACTTGTACTCTACTTTTATGTCTTTCTTTGTTGTTTTGGGGCCATCGATTGTTCTCTTAGATTTTCTAGTGCTATTGAAGGCAGCCTAATAACATGGCTGTGTTCTAGCTTACACAACTGTGCACATTTATCACATAATTTTTCTGCTGTGTTTCTTAGTTTCTATAACTTGAATTTCTATTATTCTCCCATGGAAACTGAGCCAGGTGATAAGAGACTGTCACATTGTTGATCATTCATCTAGGGAAGGCAATTTTTTAATTGCCTGATAGATTGCATGAGAAAGTCTTTGATTACATGATATCATTGAAAGTGTACAAAGCATGTGTCGCTGCAACAAACCCAGGGCTAATTATTGCTACTACAACACTGCCATTCCCCAGCTATAGAGTATGCCCAGGAGTCATACTCAGAGATATGAATTGAAGTGAGTTTTGGATAACAAATTTATCTTTTTCATGAAGGTTGGATATAATTTCAATCCTTTACCTGCCTTGTTTTAGTCAGTATACTTTTTTTGTCTTCTATTTATTCCCTATTCACTGGTTTCCTCAGTGATGTCATCCCTTTGTACATTGTGTGCTTTGGGAGTGCAACACTCATTTCTAATCCCTTCACACCTCAAGTTTGTTAGTTAAGTAGAAGGGCTGATGATTCTGACCTCTAAGTGAGCATTCTCAATTGCTATGTACTCTATCACAACAATCAGATTTACTAATAATTTCCACATACTTCAAACATTTATAAACGTACCTGTTTTTTCGCAATAGTATACATTTAAACTGTAATAGTCTTTCTGGAAAGAATGCTTGTTTTTGAATAATCCATCTATAACAATGGATGAAAAGTGAAATAATACTACAGAAAATCATTAGGGATACATTTTTTATGATTAATAAATTATTAAGTTAAATTTATAGAATGGTGATCTAATGGTGCAAATTAAATTCAGAGACAATGGCATTTAAGATATTGGAAAACTTTAAGATGCTACCCAATGGCAATGATACAGAAGACCAATCTAATCAATGCCAAGAAAAGCAAACTAGAACAAGAACAATAAGTTCATAGAGGAAAAATGAAGTTGGTGATTCCAAGGAATCAGCAAGAACTTTGGATTCTTGACCTAGAGTTTTATGTTTATCTGAAAAAGAATGAATCTTCCCCAGAGGATAAAAATAGTTATGTAACTAATTCACCCACATCTAGTCTAGGATGAGGGTACAAAAGCTCATTGCCCATGGCTTTCTTCCTAACAATAACCAGCTTGGCACCGGTCCCAGAACTCAGTAGTGTTTACACACTGCCTAAGCAAGAGATGTTCTCGGATATATTACTGTTTATTTTGTTTAGAACATATTTCATAAAATATTTTTTCTAAATATTTATATAAGAGATTTGAACATGTTCTTTAAAAAAATGATTCAGGAGAAGTATGCTGAAGACATAGTTTTGGGAATAAAATAAGAATCCCTGTTACTTCATCTTACTGTTCTAAACACTGATGAGCTAAACACACTAAGAAATATTAGTTAATGCATGTCAAGGCACTAACTATTCTAAATCATGCCAGAGATTATGAATAATATATATTTGTGTATAATATATAATTTATATAGTGGGAGAAAATATTCCTCTGAGGCTTTATTTTATTCACTCTTATGGATAAAATAGGAATTGGGGACTAACACTTACCATCTACATAACAAAGATAAGCAATCCTATAAAGTGAGATTGTTCAAACACATTTTTGTCACTTAAATGCCAAGGCCAAGTGATTCACCAAATATGGCTATTTCCAGGATATAAAATCTCTATCCTTCACACCACTGGCAAAACTACTTTTAAATATCCCTTGGTTGTATAGAGCCTACTGGCTTTGATTTTATTTTCCTGATATCCTTGTTATGGTCAATATGATAGAATCCTAAATAAGCTTAGTTCTAAAATGACATAAGAGTTCATAGATTTTAATTCATTATTTTATGTTATTTAGAAAATAGTCTTGGAAGTTTGTGGAATTTTATTTTATTTTATTTTGAGTGAGATTCAACTCTGGCATATTATTCTCATTAACTAATCTCTCTGGGGACTAGTTTCAATTATAATGGCAATTAATTCATTTTCACTTGGAAGTAAACCAGTTGGAACACTTATGATGATTGGTTGGCTGGTATTGTCAATTGAGAAAGAAAACATATAAAGTTATGTAAACTAAAATTCAAGGAGAGAAGGAGATGTAAAACATGTGCAGAAACACTAATATCTACATCAATTTAAACATCTAAATCTTCAGAAGCAGGGTCCTGCTGAGTTCATGGAATATATGTATGTATATATATATATATATATATATATAACAAATCTTTATATATATGAGTAAATGCATTAAATTATCTATATGCTAAATATGTTTAAACAATTAGTTATATGTTTATATATAAATTTACATGTTTCTATATCAATAATAATTATATCTATGTTATCATATGGTCAGGAATCTACAAACATTCTCAGTCTAGAATCAAAACTACCCAATGCATACCTTTCAGCTTATCTAACACAGAGAAGAATCTTCTCCTATGTAATCTTAACTATAAATCTAGAGCCCTAATTTTTAATTTATCAACATCTTAGAAAAAATGTAAAGCATGTATAATTTTTCTCATCATTTTTGTGTATTTTCCAAAAGAGATAGTTGAGATTGGTCATAAAAATAAGTGTACTTAATATCACCCTACAATTAAGAAGGTCAAAAATGAGATATTGAGGAAACTATTTCTTACACATTTATCAGTTCCAATCTAATATTATATACTTTCCTTGGCTTCAATTAAAAGACAAATTCATATGGGGACAATCAACATAAAACAAATCTCCTTAATTCTTATTATTTTCTCCATTTGATTATATTTATTGTTTAGTCATTTTTGCCAAGCTTTGTTGGAACCCTTCTAAGAATAACATGGTTGAAAGATAAAGTAGGAGAACAAACATAAACTGTGAATGACATTGCAGTCAGAAAGACTCACACCATTACAATATGAAGACAGACTATTTCAGACTGAAAGGCTATTTCATACCTGGTTCAGTCTGCTATGATGACTTTCTTTAAGGATATTCTTCAAAGCTATACTATGCTTCTGCAACTTTAAGGCTGATCATTTTAACAAGGTTTAAACATTATATAGGAAAATTTTAGGTTAAAGGTTGAGAAAAAATAAACATTTAAATAAAGAAGTCTGGAGATTCGGGACTAAAAAGTCATGAACATTGTTTTAGTTGTTCCTGTTAGGGAGAACAAACATTTAAACAAAGAAGCCTGAAAAGTTTTTTGTGTGAAGGGTTTCAGGTATGTTTTTGAATTCTCAGCAACAAGACTATCTATTGTCTTTGTCTAGCAGTCCTAGGTATAGGGTGTAGGGACATGCTCTGCAGTTGTGTCCTCTAGTAGGCAGGTCCCCTTGTTTCCCCATTTGTTTTTTTCTTGGCTATTATGTCCTAAAATTAGAGTTTAAGGAGAGGCTTGGTAGCACAGTATCAGCAGAGTCAGAGAGAGTGAGAGATGTCACCTGTAGCTGTGTTCCATCTGCACCTCTTGCCACAGTGCTAGCAGGGCACTGGGCAGTTGGAGAAGCTGAGTTGAGTGCAGTTCCAGTTTTTTGACCCACCAGGGATTGTAGGCTGGGCTTGGGTTGGCAGGCAAAGAAGGCAGAGAACTCAGGACAGGCGCTGCCATCTGAAACACAGCTTTGTTAGCTGGGTAGTAGCCCTCACTGAGAGGTGCTGGGGGAGGGGCAGAGAGTGGAATCTAGTCTTCCAGAGTAGCAGAGTGACTTAAGACTAAGACGAAAATTGGAGAGTGTAGCTAAGAGTAAAAAAGGAGAGAGGGGGAGTAACATGGGTCTTTAGAACTAGGTCAGGGGTTACTGACACTCCTTGAGTAATTTGGAGTTTTGATGAGGTCTGTGTGGGGTCACCAGCTGGAGGTATGATTCAGATGGGTTTGCTCCACATTGAGCCACAGTTGTAGGGTTGTTGGCCAGTGTCCACCACAGGGCTGCTTGGGGAGGCAGAAGGCACTTATCACATGCCTCTGCCAAGGTATGCTACTCTAGGGGTAGGGAAGAGCAGTCTGAGACATGGGAAATCCAGAGTTGATTCAGGAGTCCAGAGCCTGAGGTGAAGCCCAGTTCCAGGGAGTTCTCAGACTCTTGGACATCCAGGTGCCACTGGAAGTTGCAGAAGAGTAGAGAACAGAGTCAGAAGTCCAGAGGCATCCCATGGTGGATCTTGGTAAAAAGTGACAATGCATAGTTCTAAATAGTTTTACTGTCATGGTAGAAAGTGAATATATAAAACCATACCCCACTTCTCAGTGTGAGCTTGAGATTAAATACCTTTTACAGGGAGGAATGTCTGGGAAGGGAAGCTTATTGGCTAAGCCATCCCAGCCTCTAGGTATCTCCTTAGCATGGAGAACTCCGTTTTGGGCCTACATGAAGTTGAACACTTTTCTCTTTAAGAGAGAGAGAGAGAGAGAGAGAGGGGGGGGGGAGAGGGAGAGAGAGAGAGACAGAGAGAGAGAGACAGAGAGAGAGGGGAAGGAGGATGAGGAGGAGGAGGAGGAGGAGGAGGAGGAGGAGGAAGAAGAAGAAGAAGAAGAAGAAGAAGAAGAAGAAGAAGAAGAAGAAGAAGAAGAAGAAGAAGAAGAAGAAGAAGAAGAAGAAGAAGAAGAAGAAGACTTCTCTTTTATGTGAAAAGCATGGAATGTGTTCCAAGTCAGGAGTCTGGCAGGGAGCTGGGAGTCATCTAAGCCACAGATGTGTGCCCACAGAGTCTTTGGGTAACAACCTGGTATACCTTGGGGGCTGTGGGTGTAGTGGAAGAGGGGGGAGGAAGAGAGCCCATATCTGATGAGAGCTCCTGTGCTCTGGGCAGGGAGATGCTGGAGGACTGCCAGATGCTTTCCGTGCGGCTTTGGGTGGGCATCTGGCTATGGGGGTGGTAACTTCGACAGGAGCCTGGCGTCCAAGAGACATGGTAGAAGCCTACCATCCCATGTAGGTGGAAATTACAACCATCAGGTACAAACGGTGTTCAAGACCTCAACTTGACTGGAGACCAGGCTGTCTGTGCATAGCCCATAGCCCCACACCTTACCAAACTTCCTGGCATGGTTTTATGTTCCACAATGTATGATGCCTCTTTTTCTTTTTTTTTTTTTTATTAGGTATTTAGCTCATTTACATTTCCAATGCTATACCAAAAGTCCCCCTTACCCACCCACCCCCACTCCCCTACCCACCCACTCCCCCCCTTTGGCCCTGGCGTTCCCCTGTACCGGGGCACACAAAGTCTGCGTGTCCAATGGGCCTCTCTTTCCAGTGATGGCCGACTAGGCCATCTTTTGATACATATGCAGCTAGAGTCAAGAGCTCAGGGGTACTGGTTAGTTCATAATGTTGTTCCACCTATAGGGTTGAAGATCCCTTTAGCTCCTTGGGTACTTTCTCTAGCTCCTCCATTGGGAGCCCTGTGATCCATCCATTAGCTGACTGTGAGCATCCACTTCTGTGTTTGCTAAGCCCCGGCATAGTCTCACAAGAGACAGCTACATCTGGGTCCTTTCAGTAAAATCTTGCTAGTGTATGCAATGGTGTCAGCATTTGGAAGCTGATTATGGGGTGGATCCCTGGATATGGCAGTCTCTACATGGTCCATCCTTTCATCTCAGCTCCATACTTTGTTTCTGTAACTCCTTCCATGGGTGTTTTGTTCCCACTTCTAAGGAGGGGCATAGTGTCCACACTTCAGTCTTCATTTTTCTTGAGTTTCATGTGTTTAGGAAATTGTATCTTATATCGTGGGTATCCTAGGTTTTGGGCTAGTATCCACTTATCAGTGAGTACATATTGTGTGAGTTCCTTTGTGATTGTGTTACCTCACTCAGGATGATGCTCTCCAGGTCCATCCATTTGGCTAGGAATTTCATAAATTCATTCTTTTTAATAGCTGAGTAGTACTCCATTGTGTAGATGTACCACATTTTCTGTATCCATTCCTCTGTTGAGGGGCATCTGGGTTCTTTCCAGTTTCTGGCTATTATAAATAAGGCTGCTATGAACATAGTGGAGCATGTGTCCTTCTTACCAGTTGGGGCTTCTTCTGGATATATGCCCAGGAGAGGTATTGCTGGATCCTCCGGTAGTACTATGTCCAATTTTCTGAGGAACCGCCAGACTGATTTCCAGAGTGGTTGTACAAGCCTGCAATCCCACCAACAATGGAGGAGTGTTCCTCTTTCTCCACATCCTCGCCAGCATCTGCTGTCACCTGAATTTTTGATCTTAGCCATTCTCACTGGTGTGAGGTGGAATCTCAGGGTTGTTTTGATTTGCATTTCCCTGATGATTAAGGATGTTGAACATTTTTTCAGGTGCTTCTCTGCCATTCGGTATTCCTCAGGTGAGAATTCTTTGTTCAGTTCTGAGCCCCATTTTTTAAGGGGGTTATTTGATTTTCTGAGGTCCACCTTCTTGAGTTCTTTATATATGTTGGATATTAGTCCCCTATCTGATTTAGGATAGGTAAAGATCCTTTCCCAGTCTGTTGGTGGTCTTTTTGTCTTATAGACAGTGTCTTTTGCCTTGCAGAAACTTTGGAGTTTCATTAGGTCCCATTTGTCAATTCTCGATCTTACAGCACAAGCCATTGCTGTTCTGTTCAGGAATTTTTCCCCTGTGCCCATATCTTCAAGGCTTTTCCCCACTTTCTCCTCTATAAGTTTCAGTGTCTCTGGTTTTATGTGAAGTTCCTTGATCCACTTAGATTTGACCTTAGTACAAGGAGATAAGTATGGATCGATTCACATTCTTCTACATGATAACAACCAGTTGTGCCAGCATCAATTGTTGAAAATGCTGTCTTTCTTCCACTGGATGGTTTTGGCTCCCTTGTCGAAGATCAAGTGACCATAGGTGTGTGGGTTCATTTCTGGGTCTTCAATTCTATTCCATTGGTCCACTTGTCTGTCTCTATACCAGTACCATGCAGTTTTTATCACAATTGCTCTGTAGTAAAGCTTTAGGTCAGGCATGGTGATTCCACCAGAGGTTCTTTTATCCTTGAGAAGAGTTTTTGCTATCCTCGGTTTTTTGTTATTCCAGATGAATTTGCAAATTGCTCCTTCTAATTCGTTGAAGAATTGAGTTGGAATTTTAATGGGGATTGCATTGAATCTGTAGATTGCTTTTGGCAAGATAGCCATTTTTACAATGTTGGTCCTGCCAATCCATGAGCATGGGAGATCTTTCCATCTTCTGAGATCTTCTTTAATTTCTTTCTTCAGGGACTTGAAGTTTTTATCATACAGATCTTTCACTTCCTTCGTTAGAGTCACGCCGAGATATTTTATATTATTTGTGGCTATTGAGAAGGGTGTTTTTTCCCTAATTTCTTTCTCAGCCTGTTTATTCTTTGTGTAGAGAAAGGCCATTGACTTGTTTGAGTTAATTTTATATCCAGCTACTTCACCGAAGCTGTTTATCAGGTTTAGGAGTTCTCTGTTGGAATTTTTAGGGTCACTTATATATACTATCATATCATCTGCAAAAAGTGATATTTTGACTTCCTCTTTTCCAATTTGTATCCCCTTGATCTCCTTTTGTTGTCGAATTGCTCTGGCTAATACTTCAAGTACTATGTTGAAAAGGTAGGGAGAAAGTGGGCAGCCTTGTCTAGTCCCTGATTTTAGTGGGATTGCTTTCAGCTTCTCTCCATTTACTTTGATGTTGGCTACTGGTTTGCTGTAGATTGCTTTTATCATGTTTAGGTATTGGCCTTGAATTCCTGATCTTTCCAGAACTTTTATCATGAATGGGTGTTGGATCTTGTCAAATGCTTTTTCTGCATCTAACGAGATGATCATGTGGTTTTTGTCTTTGAGTTTGTTTATATAATGGATTACATTGATGGATTTTCGTATATTAAACCATCCCTGCATCCCTGGAATAAAACCTACTTGGTCAGGATGGATGATTGCTTTAATGTGTTCTTGGATTCGGTTAGCGAGAATTTTATTAAGAATTTTTGCATCGATGTTCATAAGAGAAATTGGTCTGAAGTTCTCTATCTTTGTTGGATCTTTCTGTGGTTTAGGTATCAGAGTAATAGTGGCTTCATAAAATGAGTTGGGTAGAATACCTTCTACTTCTATCTTGTGAAAAAGTTTGTGCAGAACTGGAGTTAGATCTTCTTTGAAGGTCTGATAGAACTCTGCACTAAACCCGTCTGGTCCTGGGCTTTTTTTGGCTGGGAGACTATTAATAACTGCTTCTATTTCTTTAGGGGATATGGGACTGTTTAGAAGGTCAACTTGATCCTGATTCAACTTTGGTACCTGGTATCTGTCCAGAAATTTGTCCATTTCGTCCAGGTTTTCCAGTTTTGTTGAGTATAGCCTTTTGTAGAAGGATCTGATGGTGTTTTGGATTTCTTCAGGATCTGTTGTTATGTCTCCCTTTTCATTTCTGATTTTGTTAATTAGGATTTTGTCCCTGTGCCCTTTAGTGAGTCTAGCTAAGGGTTTATCTATCTTGTTGATTTTCTCAAAGAACCAACTCCTCGTTTGGTTAATTCTTTGAATAGTTCTTCTTGTTTCCACTTGGTTGATTTCACCCCTGAGTTTGATTATTTCCTGCCGTCTACTCCTCTTGGGTGAATTTGCTTCCTTTTTTTCTAGAGCTTTTAGATGTGTTGTCAAGCTGCTAGTATGTGCTCTCTCCCGTTTTTTCTTGAAGGCACTCATAGCTATGAGTTTCCCTCTTAGAAATGCTTTCATTGTGTCCCAAAGGTTTGGGTACGTTGTGGCTTCATTTTCATTAAACTCTAAAAAGTCTTTAATTTCTTTCTTTATTCCTTCCTTGACCAAGGTATCATTGAGAAGAGTGTTGTTCAGTTTCCATGTGAATGTTGGCTTTCTGTTATTTATTTTGTTATTGAAGATCAGCCTTAGTGCATGGTGATCTGATAGGATACATGGGACAATTTCAATATTTTTGAATCTGTTGAGGCCTGATTTGTGACCTATTATGTGGTCAATTTTGGAGAAGGTACCATGAGGTGCTGAGAAGAAGGTATATCCTTTTGTTTTAGGATAAAATGTTCTGTAGATATCTGTCAGATCCATTTGTTTCATCACTTCTGTTAGTTTCAGTGTGTCCCTGTTTAGTTTCTGTTTCCATGATCTGTCCATTGGTGAAAGTGGTGTGTTGAAGTCTCCCACTATTATTGTGTGAGGCGCAATGTGTGCTTTGAGCTTTACTAAAGTTTCTTTAGTGAATGTGGCTGCTCTTGTATTTGGAGCATAGATATTCAGAATTGAGAGTTCCTCTTGGAGGATTTTACCTTTGATGAGAATGAAGTGTCCCTCCTTGTCTTTTTTGATGACTTTGGGTTGGAAGTCAATCTTATCAGATATTAGGATGGCTACTCCTGCTTGTTTCTTCATACCATTTGCTTGTAAAATTGTTTTCCAGCCTTTCATTCTGAGGTAGTGTCTATCTTTTTCTCTGAGATGAGTTTCCTGTAAGCAGCAAAATGTTGGGTCTTGTTTGTGTAGCCAGTTTGTTAGTCTATGTCTTTTTATTGGCGAGTTGAGACCATTGATGTTAAGAGATATTAAGGAAAAGTAATTGTTGCTTCCTGTTATTTTAGTTGTTAAAGGTGGCATTCTGTTCTTGTGGCTGTCTTCTTTTAGGTTTGTTGAGGGATTACCTTCTTGTTTTTTCTAGGGCGTTGTTCCCGTTCTTGTATTGGTTTTTTTCTGTTATTATCCTTTGAAGGGCTAGATTCGTGGAGAGATAATGCGTGAATTTGGTTTTGTCGTGGAATACTTTGGTTTCTCCCTCTATGATAATTGAGAGTTTGGCTGGGTATAGTAGCCTGGGCTGCAGTTTGTGTTCTCTTAGTGTCTGTATAACATCTGTCCAGGCTCTTCTGGCTTTCATAGTCTCTGGTGAAAAATCTGGTGTAATTCTGATAGGCTTGCCTTTATATGTTACTTGACCTTTTTCCCTTACTGCTTTTAGTATTCTATCTTTATTTAGTGCATTTGATGTTCTGATTATTATGTGTCGGGAGGAATTTCTTTTCTGGTCCAGTCTATTTGGAGTTCTGTAGGCTTCTTGTATGTTCATATGCATCTCATTCTTTAGATTTGGGAAGTTTTCTTCAATAATTTTGTTGAAGATGTTTGCTGGACCTTTGAGTTGAAAATCTTCATTCTCATCCACTCCTATTATCCGTACATTTGGTCTTCTTATTGTGTCCTGGATTTCCTGGATATTTTGAGTTAGGATCTTTTTGCATTTTCCATTTTCTTTGATTGTTGTGCCGATGTTCTCTATGGAATCTTCTGCACCTGAGATTCTCTCTTCCATCTCTTGTATTCTGTTGCTGATGCTCAAATCTATGGTTCCAGATTTCTTTCCTAGGGTTTCTATCTCTAGTGTTGCCTCGCTTTGAGTTTTCTTTATTGTGTCTACTTCCCTTTTTAGGTCTAGTATGGTTTTGTTCATTTCCATCACCTGTTTGTATGTTTTTTCCTCTTTTTCTGTAAGGACTTCTACCTGTTTGATTGTGTTTTCCTGTTTTTCTTTAAGGACTTGTAACTCTTTAGCAGTGTTCTCCTGTATTTCTTTAAGTGATTTATTAAAGTCCTTCTTGATGTCCTCTACCATCATCATGAGATATGCTTTTAAATCTAGGTCTAGGTTCTCAGGTGTGTTGGGGTTCCCTGGACTGGGCGAAGTGGGTGTGCTGGGTTCTGGTGATGGTGAGTGGTCTTGGTTCCTGTTAGTAAGATTCCTCCGTTTACCTTTCGCCATCTGGTAATCTCTGGAGTTAGTAGTTATAGTTGACTCTGTTTAGAGACTGTTCTTCTGGTGATTCTGTTACCGTCTATCAGCAGACCTGGGAGACAGATTCTCTCCTCTGAGTTTCAGTGCTCAGAGCACTCTCTGCTGGCAAGCTCTCTTACAGGGAAGGTGCGCAGATATCTTGTATTTGGACCTCCTCCTGGCCGAAGAAGAAGGCCCAAAACAGGACCTTTCTCAGACAGTGTGTTGCTTTGGCAGTTCCCAGGTGGTACAGACTCTCACCTAAGCAGACTAAATTCCTAAGTTCCTTGGAGTCCCGGGACCAAGATGGCGACCGCTGCTGCTGTGGCTTAGGCCGCCTCCCCAGCCGGGTGGGCACCTGTCCTCCGGTCCGGAAGGTGGCCGGCTGTCCCCGGCCCACACAGGGTGCTGCCTCAGCGCCTCTGTGCTTCTGCCTGTTCCAGAAGCTGTCAGGTTCTCTGGCGCACCCTCTCACCTGTTCAGACTAATTTCCTAAGTTCGGCGGGTCTCGGACCAAGATGGCGACCGCTGCTGCTGTGGCTTAGGCCGCCTCCCCAGCCGGGCGGGCACCTGTCCTCCGGTCCGGACGGTGGCTGGCTGTCCCCGGCCCACAAAGGGTGCTGCCTCAGCCCCTCTGTGCTTCTGCCTGTTCCAGAGGCTGTCAGGTTCTCTGGCGCACCCTCTCACCTGTTCAGACTAATTTCCTAAGTTCGGCGGGTCCTGGACCAAGATGGCAACCGCTGCTGCTGTGGCTTAGGTCGCCTCCCCAGCCGGGCGGGCACCTGTCCTCCGGTCCGGAAGGTGGCCGGCTGTCCCCGGCCCACACAGGGTGCTGCCTCAGCCCCTCTGTGCTTCTGCCTGTTCCAGAGGCTGTCAGGTTCTCTGGCGCACCCTCTCACCTGTTCAGACTAATTTCCTAAGTTCGGCGGGTCCCGGACCAAGATGGCAACCGCTGCTGCTGTGGCTTAGGTCGCCTCCCCAGCCGGGCGGGCACCTGTCCTCCGGTCCGGAAGGTGGCCGGCTGTCCCCGGCCCACACAGGGTGCTGCCTCAGCGCCTCTGTGCTTCTGCCTGTTCCAGAAGCTGTCAGGTTCTCTGGCGCACCCTCTCACCTGTTCAGACTAATTTCCTAAGTTCAGCGGGTCTCGGACCAAGATGGCGACCGCTGCTGCTGTGGCTTAGGCCGCCTCCCCAGCCGGGCCGATGCCTCTTTTTCTTAAACATTAAGACTTCAGTAAGTTCTTTTGGCTATGAACCGATGCATTGTTCTATTACCAAAACAATAGACAGGGGAAGTTAAACACTGGTATTTTTCCATATACAAATTTTCAGAGTAGTAATAAATAAGGAATATATTTGTGGCTTATTGGCAGGGAAGATAAATATGAAGTGATCATGTATGTTTTTTGAAATTTTCAGTTTAGATGTCCCATTTTATGTTGATATTAATTAGCATGCTAGAATTCCAAATTTTGCTTTAAGGACTTTTAGAATAATCTTGATGCTATATCCACTGGAGAATGGAAGCATAAGAATATTGGTAATTAATCTTCTTGTTTCTGAACTCATGTAGAACTTTTCTCTGCAGAACATAAATGCCTTCAGTGTCTACTAAATTATTCCTAATTTATCAATGAGTAAGTGTTCCACCTAGGTGTTTTTAACTTTATTTTGAATCAATAAATTATCTTTACTGGTCTCTAACATCTCTGTACCTGGTAAAAAACATACTGATTCATTTTCTTTGTGTAACAAAACTAAATCTTCAATATCTAGAGCACTTACAATTTATTGTTTAACTAAAACTGCCATGGTTTATGTTCATTATCTTAGCATCTGATCCAGACACCACCACTTATACTGTCTGATATGTTCTGTTCGTGACCATAAATTAGTGGCCATTTAACACTAAGAGTTCCATAATTAAACAGTCAATGTTTTTCCCTCCAATATGCTGCTAATCATGCAGTTCACTGTGGCCTAAACATAAATGTGTCCTCATCCTTTGACCCCCATTTACATCTAGATGATCATTTTGCAGACTTCATTTACTCACCCAAGAAGCAGAAACAGCAGCAGCAGTAAATTGTCCTGCAGATTCTGAAGGTATATGGTGCAAAGGAGAGCAGGATGCTTTCATGTAGCTCTCTAATAGATATGGCCAAGAGAATTGAAGACTAAAGCAAACATAAAGTGAAATTAGTCCTAATTAAAAGAAAGCAATTTGATGCCCTTAGTTATATACTTGTTCAAGAGAAGAATTCTTCACTTTCTTGGGCTTCAGCGGAGAATATAAACACTGCATATTCAGATAGAGATCACATCGTACTTAGGAACAGAATCATTTCATAGTCAAATATCAAAATTTGAAGCCTGCCCTTCAGTATTATAAAGTGACTTTTAAGGTGTGGGAAAAATTCATTGATTAATTCAAGTAATACAAATTTCAGCCAGTAACTTCGCTTTGAGTATTTTAATTTTCCCTGAAGAGTCACTACAATGTCACAGGACGTTGAATATTGGTAGGCTCTCTTGGGGCTTGTGTGAACTACTTATGAGTTTGACTACTATGGTGACACAGGAAGCTACACAAAATACTAGATGTAGCAGACAATATGATAGAGAAAGAGAAAGGCCTGGGAATTCCAACTTTGTCTAACATATTGAGCTATGCGTTTCTGTTCTTTTGTAAAGGGAAAATAGCTCAACTAGATCTTTCTAGTTCTGATTCATTCTTATTGGCATGTCTGTCCAACATCATATATATATATATACCACACACACACACATATATGTATTTATCCCCATTTAAGTTCAAATGAATCTTGTTTCATTTTGCACACAGTTTTCTGAGGTGGCTTCACTCAATCATTGTAAAACATTTAGCAGCTTCTATAATGCAGTGGGAAGATATTTGCTTCCTCTGATTTTGCTTCTTAAACAAATGTAAGTAAATGGTAGTAATGACACTAGTATGAAAATAATGAGACTTTTAAACTGAAAAATTTAGGCATAGGTCAGAATATAATTGGTTAAAATATACACTAATATATACTAAATAGTCAGTAAATGTTGTTAATGAATTCTTGGCAGTGACAGCAAAGGCATAGCAATTGAACATGTAAGAAGTGGTCAGATAAGCAGACATTGAATTATGTTAAAGATACATGTTATCCTCTCACTTTAAAATATATGCACACACACATATGTATATATATATACACATGCACACTATCTAAAGCATATGGAATTTTTATATAGGTGCATTAGAAAATGTATTCTGGCAATATGTCTTAAGAACTTTTTCAAATTGTGTCTGACACACATAGTTCATTTTGACAATGATCTTCCATGCTAAAGAGAGTAAGGAAGATTCTCAATATTTAAGTAAGAGTATTTTCCTCTTACAATTTCATCATAAATACAAGTTACTAACAGCAGTATCTTAAAAGGTTATGAATCATATATTATATTTATAATATTTTCCTGTACTATATCCACCATGAAAAATTAAATTCATTACTATCTGAATTATTTTACACACACACACACACGTTTGTGTGTGTGTGTGTGTGTGTGTGTGTGTGTGTGTGTGTGTGTATTCCATGCTATCATATTTGCTGATGACAAATACCTTGATGCTATTATTATCTACCTTTTAAAAATGTAAAAGTTAGGTATGGAGATTACAGGGATTAGATGAAGCTGGAAATGTTCATTATAAAGAAAAGTCAAACATTTTTCAATTTATTTGCATATAATATATTTTATAGAATTTTTCACAATTAAGTCTATGTCTATCATCTATCTACAGAACTACTCAGAGCAGTGAAAAATGTTGATTGCAAATGGCAATTATCCTTGATAATGTTGATACATTAAACCATGAATTATGTGATCTTTTCTTAAAGTAAAACTATCTAAGAAATTTCTTGAAGCTTAGTTTCTGCAGTGAAAGAAAAATGCCCTTCTTAGTATTTCATGCTAGCAGAAACTGGCAAGAACTTCATACAATTCCTGGCCCTAGGCTAAACTGTATGCTATCTGGTGCTTTCACACAAGTGTCTTATTGTTCTTAATGAAAATTACAAATTGATTACAAGTCACATAGAGATGGATCATCTTAGCCATCATAGAAGTTTAGCTGCCTTTAGGATAAATAGTGGCATCTATTTAGTTCCAAAATCTCTATGCTTTTCAGTAGTATGTGACACTTTGGTCAGATTCACAGAATAATTCCACCTGTTACTGCCCAAGTGTCAAAACAGAATAATGATATCAGAGACTACCCAAAAGAGAATTAAAAAGTAGTGACACAATACGCTAGCAAACTGATCTGCAAAGACAGATTAAAATTAAAATGAAATGGAATGAGAGGGAGAATTAAAATGTCATCATACTCAGGCAGATGACTACTGGATTCCATTAATATTCATGCTTGGGAAAACTCACATAAGCATTATAAACGTCTGTGTTATCATCTTTAGAGTTATCAAGACAACACAATCTCTAATGACATACCTACCCATCAATTCATTCCCCTTTATCATTAATTTAAACATAACTTTAAAAGAACAATAATAAAATTGGTAAAATGGGAATAGATATCAGCATATAAAATTAAGCCATGTACAAAATGTGGAAACTTCTTATATTACTTGATGTGAACTCTAAATATATTTGGCAATGTCAACTACTTTATAAGAAAATAAATGCTCCCCTGGACATTTGTAATTTAATTTGTGCCTTACCAAACAGATGGGCTATCGAGGTAGAAAGTGTTGTTGCTGTTAAAAAAAAAAATCAGAACAGCAAGTCTGACTATAGGAATATAAGGAAAATTAGTGAGTCATATTTACAAATGATGCTCACCAGAGTAAATAAATAAATAAATAAGTAAGACACTCTTTGAGAAGCCAGCCCAAGGAAACAACCCTGAATGACTATCCTAAAACAGATGACAACAGGCCAAATAAATATAGTCCCAGCATGCACTAGACAGAGGCAGGTGGATCGCCATACATTGGAGGTCAGCCCAGTCTACAGTGTTTTCCAGGACAATCAATGTTACACCGACAAACCATCTCTAAAAACAAAGAAAAAAGTAATTAAAAGAAAATAATTATAAGGACTTTAAGTTCTTATTTTCATTTATTCTACTGAGAGATTTAACTTATGTAATAAAAATATCAACTACCCTTGGTCTACTTTTTTATGTCAAAATGAAAATTACATTAAACAATGGGATAAAATAAGGGAGGAAAACTATTTAATGATAATGCAAGAAGTGCAAATTTGAGACTAATTTAAACCTACTTCAAATTTTGAATAGCATCTCAATCTCTGCCACGTGGTGGTGGACATATTTTCTGGTGATATTTCATGTTTACCTTTTATAGTTTTGCAGTAAAATGTAGCTTCACCACTTACTATGTGGAAGAGAATCAACCATATGAGGTAGGACCCTGCTTTATACAACTACTGAGCAGGGAGATCTGATTTATCTTAATGGTTACAAGTCAAAGATAAAGGCTTTCCTGTTAGGTTGAGCAGACAAAACTTTGAAACATATGAACATCTCAATAACAAAAGAAAAAGAATTTAGGCATTTTCTGAACAAGACATACTAGAAAGCTTTCCAAGAGTATTTTCTGACATTTCTAGGAGACCAAAGTTTCACACCAAACTTCATATTCCTTTGGATTTTACAAACCATATTCCACAATTCCTACAATACTATCTAAACCTGAGCTGAACAAGAACAGTAGACATCTAACACAATAGGAGAAAAGCCCAGGGACCTCAATCCTACATGGAGAACTACATGTAACTGAGAAATTTTGAGTGCAAAGACTTTTTTCTAGAGAAGATCACACAAGCTGGTTATCAAAACCCAAATCTTCCATTCCGAAACCATAGATATTTATGTAACATCATATAAACTGAGAAGTTTGTATTTATATATTTAAGCATGTATATTTATATCGCTATACTTATTAACAATGTTTATTGATTATTTTATTTATTTACATTTCAAATATTATCCCCTTCCCAGTTTCCCCTCCATAAGTCCTGTATCCACCCTCCCCTGCCTCTATGAGGGTGCTCTCCCATTCACTGACCCAGTCCTGTCTCAGTGCTCTAGCATTCCCCTAACAGGATTAAGCACAGGGACCACAATGGAGAAGTTAGGGCAAAGACTCTAGGAGCTGAAGTGGTTTATAATCCCATAGGAAGAACAACATCAACCAACAATTGCCTCCAAAGCATTCTCAAGGATTAAACTGCCAACTAAATAGTACATACTAACAATTTTTAAAAGGAGACCAAGCATTTGAAAGAAAATGAGGAGCTCTGCAAGGGAAAGTTTGAAGAGAAGAAGGGAAGGAATGATGTAATTGTATTATAATCTAAAGGAAAGTAATTCAACATACAGTTGAATAACAGTCTGACGTTGAACTCTCAAGCACTTTATATATATATATATATATATATATATATATATATATTCAAGAGAAAAAGGGAGAAGGAAGAGAGATAGACAAAGGCATTGAGGCTATTCTTGATGACACAAGTTTCTGATACAGAAAACTTGGCATGCCCTCTCTATTTTAAAATACATAAAAGACAGAACTTACATAAAATAAAAAATAAATATTCCTTTCCCTTGGAAGTTAATTTAACTTGGAATATCTATAACTAAAATAATTTGACATGACCAAATTTTTGGAAATATCTTCTCTTTACATCATTGCAAATAATGGCCAAATTTTATCATATTAAAACATATTAATGTTTTCTCAATTCTCACATGTTAATGTCTTAAATGTGTAGAGTCCAGTCCTGTAGCAATTCTTATTTATAATTTGGACTAATTTTTTGTCAGACTATCATCAGAACCATTTACTTTCAATCTGTTAGGTTTATTTTAACAGTTATATATATTTATTTACTGTAGATCTATGGATGCAAGCGCATGCATGCTAGGATACATTTGTGTAAGTTAGAGCATAATATGTCAGAACTGGCTAAATCTCTCTATTATCACAATTAATCAGTCAAGCATGCTCTTTAATCACTGAGCCATACTACTCACCCAATCTGCTGAAATAAGAAAAAAAAAAAAAAAAAAAAGACTACTGCTGATGTGAGTAGAATTAGATCATTTAGGGGCTTTTTTCAAATATACTTTGTCAAACACCAAGCAGATAGACACATAATGCCAACTGACTGACTATTTTAGTATCTAATATAGATGTTTCAGGATTTCTGAGACTCTTCACTTCTAACATCCTCTTCAGTTACTTAAGCTAACAGGTATATATACTCACTTCATTAACTACTTGAATGTATAATCACTCATTACTATAGGAGGATTACAATAACACCAATGTATTTCTCCAAGCTCTAGGGGAAGCACATCCAAAATGTAACTGCACTATGATAGAAACCCTGTGGAAGTGTACAGGAAGGAAGATTCTCTTCTCATTCTGTTTGGGGTTTGATACTCTGTCTTGACATCTCTCTCTCCAAAATCTGCTTGAATCTTTAAATCATTCTCCAAACATAGGAGAGTATTATCTCATCTCTAGATCCTCAATGTGTTTATATCTTCAAAGTGAATTTCTCATAGTGAGTTAAATTTGAATACACTTTGGAGTTAGGACTAGATAACAGTCTTCATAGACTTACATTTGGATTGAAGTTTGGTAATTTTGGCTAGCATTGTTGTACGTTATTCCTATGTCACCTGCTTGTGGCCTTAAGTAATAATTAAATTGTTTCTAGACAGCATTTTAATTTCTTTTTAAAGAAAGCAACCAATCATAACTGAAAGTTGCAAAAATAAATAAATAAATGAAAAAATTTAGTAGAGGTTGAGCTAAGGAAGGTGATTGCAAATCTAGATTTTTTCTTGTGTCTCATATCATCAGACTCTTCATTTGATCTTAGACAAAAGGGCAGCAACCAGTTGAACATTTCCAAAGTGTTTACAATGATATGAATGCTTTTTCTATCCATAACATCAAATAGTTTTCCTTGACATTCAACACAAGTTGTAAAAATAAATAATAGCTTAGTGAAAAGGAAGTTCTTTATGCACCAAAGTAATGGTCCGAAAACAATAAAAAAACCAATGTTACAAGTGGTGTCCTGCTATTTATTGTTTTCAGTTTGTCTTAACATCATCAGTAATGGTTTTTCTAGCTTTCCAGATTATCTATGTTAATGCAGGATTGAAGCAAATCTGGTAAACAAAGCTAGTTATAGGACAGTTGGGTACACAAAATAACTATGTCTTGAAAAGGCAATATTAGTAAAAAGTCTTCAGATTGTGGATTTGGTAACAATTTGAATCTCCTCTCTTCTTTTTTTTGTTACCAGAGTTACTGAACATTTTTCTCTGAAGATAAGTATGCTTCTTTAAAAAAAGAGAGAGATTTATTGTTATGTGTAAGTACACTGTAGCTGTTTTCAGATATAGCAGAAGAGGACGTCAGATCTCATTATGGATGGTTATGAGTTACCATATGGTTGCTGGGATTTGAACTCAGGACCTACGGAAGAGAAGTCAGTGCTCTTTACCGCTGAGCCATCTCTGCAGCCCAAGTCTGCTTTTTATAATTGGGAGAGCTCATAAGCATTTGATATTTTGTGACCCAGTGGCTTATGTTTTAAGTAACAATTTATGAAATCTAGATAGAACTTTTGCTCTCCATCTGCACCCTGGAGCTGACCCTGTGCCACAGCTCTCCATATTCTGGTCCTAGCAGGAGAGAGCTCATATCCTAGGAGTGCTGACACACCTGTGAGCACAAGTAAGATCACTTCTGCTCTGAGAGACCTACCCAGCTACTTCACCGAAGCTGTTTATCAGGTTTAGGATTTCTCTGGTGGAATTTTTAGGGTCACTTATATATACTATCATATCATCTGCAAAAAGTGATATTTTGACTTCCTCCTTTCCAATTTGTATCCCCTTGATCTCCTTTTGTTGTCAAATTGCTCTGGCTAATACTTCAAGTACTATGTTGAAAAGGTAGGGAGAAAGTGGGCAGCCTTGTCTAGTACCTGATTTTAGTGGGATTGCTTCCAGCTTCTCTCCATTTACTTTGATGTTGGCTCCTGGTTTGCTGTAGATTGCTTTTATTATGTTTAGGTATGGGCCTTGAATTCCTGATGTTTCCAAAACTTTTATCATGAATGGGTGTTGGATCTTGTCAAATGCTTTTTCTGCATCTAACGAGATGATCATGTGGTTTTTGTCTTTGAGTTTGTTTATATAGTGGATTACATTGATGGATTTTCATATATTAAACCATCCCTGCATCCCTGGAATAAAACCTACTTGGTCAGGATGGATGATTGCTTTAATGTGTTCTTGGATTCGGTTAGCGAGAATTTTATTGAGGATTTTTGCATCGATATTCATAAGAGAAATTGGTCTGAAGTTCTCTATCTTTGTTGGATCTTTCTGTGGTTTAGGTATCAGAGTAATAGTGGCTTCATAAAATGAGTTGGGTAGAGTACTTTCTACTTCTATCTTGTGAAAAAGTTTGTGCAGAACTGGAATTAGATCTTCTTTGAAGGTCTGATAGAACTCTGCACTAAACCCGTCTGGTCCTGGGATTTTTTTTGGCTGGGAGACTATTTATAACTGCTTCTATTTCTTTAGGGGATATGGGACTGTTTAGAAGGTCAACTTGATCCTGATTCAACTTTGGTACCTGGTATCTGTCCAGAAATTTGTCCATTTCGTCCAGGTTTTCCAGTTTTGTTGAGTATAGCCTTTTGTAGAAGGATCTGATGGTGTTTTGGATTTCTTCAGGATCTGTTGTTATGTCTCCCTTTTCAGTTCTGATTTTGTTAATTAGGATTTTGTCTCTGTGCCCTCTAGTGAGTCTAGCTCAGTGTTTATCTATCTTGTTGATTTTCTCAAAGAACCAACTCCTCGTTTGGTTAATTCTTTGAATAGTTCTTCTTGTTTCCACTTGGTTGATTTTGGAAGGACACATGCTCCACTATGTTCATAGCAGCCTTATTTATAATAGCCAGAAGCTGGAAAGAACCCAGATGCCCCTCAACAGAGGAATGGATACAGAAAATGTGGTACATCTACACAATGGAGTACTACTCAGCTATTAAAAAGAATGAATTTATGAAATTCCTAGCCAAATGGATGGACCTGGAGGGCATCATCCTGAGTGAGGTAACACATTCACAAAGGAACTCACACAATATGTACTCACTGATAAGTGGATATTAGCCCAAAACCTAGGATACCCAAGATATAAGATACAATTTCCTAAACACATGAAACCCAAGAAAAATGAAGACTGAAGTGTGGACACTATGCCCCTCCTTAGAAGTGAGAACAAAACACCCTTGGAAGGAGTTACAGAGACAAAGTTTGGAGCTGAGATGAAAGGATGGACCATGTAGAGACTGCCTTATCCAGGGATCCACCCCATAATCAGCATCCAAACGCTGACACCATTGCATACACTAGCAAGATTTTATCGAAAGGACCCAGATTTAGCTGTCTCTTGTGAGACTATGCCGGGGCCTAGCAAACACAGAAGTGGATGCCCACAGTCAGCTAATGGATGGATCACAGGGCTCCCAATGGAGGAGCTAGAGAAAGTACCCAAGGAGCTAAAGGGATCTGCAACCTTATAGGTGGATCAACATTATGAACTAACCAGTACCCCGGAGCTCTTGACTCTAGCTGCATATGTATCAAAAGATGGCCTAGTCGGCCATCACTGGAAAGAGAGGCCCATTGGACACACAAACTTTATATGCCCCAGAACAGGGGAACGCCAGGGTCAAAAAGGGGGAGTGGGCGGGTAGGGGAGTGTGGGTGGGTGGGTATGGGGGACTTTTGGTATAGCATTGGAAATGTAAATGAGCTAAATACCTAATAAAAAATGGAAAGAAAAAAAATAAAATAAATAAATAAATTAGAATATTACAGCACCAAGTATATACCTGAAGTAGTGAATCTCAGCACACAATAGTGATACACATCCATTTTATCTGTGGCACTCTCCACAGTAGGTTTCTTATAGAATCAGTGCAGGCACTTACCATGGATGAATGAATGAAGAAAATGCACTGTAACATACATAGAAGGATGTATGTTAGCCATAAAGAAAAAAAAAATATGTCCTCTTCCAGAAAATGGATGAGACAAATAATGAACACCAGTTTTAGAAAAATAATTCAAATTAGAAAGACAAATATCTTGTTTTCTCACATATGTACAATCTAAGTATTATTTTTATAAATAATCTCGAAGGCAAGAGGGACTGCTAAGGAGGAAGGGGATGAGTAGGGTGGGAGAGATCAAAGAGGGTCATCAGGTTAACTGTGATGAAAATATATGTAAATACAATTACATATATCTCAGCATACTGAATATGTTTAAATAGATGTAAAATATCATCACAAAAGTTATGATTTTATTGTGAATCAGTGCTAATCAAAAGGATAAAGAAAGATTAATGTAAAGATAAATGTGTTGACTACTTTCTTGCTTAATTATTTGGGTGAGTTCAGCCCACTGTGGTAGTACCAACCTTGGGCAGGCGATTCTGAACTGTATAAGAAAGCAAACTGAGCAAGTCTTGGTGACCAAGTTAGCAACATTCACTTGCTTTGCTGCCTTCCTTCAGGTTTCAGACAGGATCTTCTGCTCTGACTTTCTTTAAGCAAGGGCTGCAATGTGAAGTATAAGTTAAACAAACATTTTCCTCCACATCACAGATAGTTTCTCTTGTAAAAAGGCATCACGACCACAGCAAATGTTACAAAAGAAGCATTTAGCTGGGGTTGGTTTCCAATTTCAGAGGCTTGGTCCATTATCATTTTGGCCAGAAATATGGTGGCATGAAAGGAAACATGGTGCTACAGGAGATAAGTTAAATATCTAAATATTCATGCTTCAGGAAAAGAGAGTGAGAACTTGGCCTTGTTTGAACATTTAAAAGCTCAATGCACACCCCTAGTTGTGTACTTTCTCCAACAAGGCCATACCTACCCCAAATAATAAAGTCACACTTCCTAATAGTGCCACTCCTTATGAGAGCTTTTGAGGGCCTTTTTATTCAAACTCCCCTCCTTCTGTAATCTCTTTCAATCATGGTGTTTTATCAGCATTACACACCCCAAGGCACTCAGTGATAGAACACTTGTTAGCATCTCTAGGGCCCTAGGTCATAACCTTCAGAGCAACTGGAACCTAAAACAAAACCAGTTTTGTGTGTACCTTTAACACTATTTCTGTTGAATGAACTGCCCCAGTTCCAGGGTACAGTAAACATAGAATGATTTTCTGAAAGTATGTAGACTTTTTTTTAATCAAAAAGCTTAAGTGATGTACTTAAATGTTTTGTTTTTGTTAAATGTTCTGTATAGTTAAATTTAAAAAATGAAGTGCATTAAGCAGAATCAGTTGTAATAGGATACCACATATTTTGTTGAAATTCGTCTCTCTCTCTCCCATGTTTTAATAGGTAGCCTTTATTATCAGCTAATTATTACTAGCTCCCAATGTGTACTAGTTCCCTTTTTGGGCACATGTCATAAGATTATGTCTTGAGTAATCTAGAATGAATCACATAACATCACTTAAATGTGATTATGTCAAACATGTGAGAGAAGATAAACTTCCTAGTAAGATTCTTCAAAGACTATTAGACACACAAACAATGATATTGGGGAAGTAAGTATACAAACCCTGAGTTCTTGACTACTCTTCACTTTGTTTAATAGGAAATAGTGATTTTTAAACAAATTGTGATCTAACTATACTCAGAACTCTGACATAGTAAAATGTACTTAAATTTTTTATATATGCAGCTTGATACATAATAGAATAACGTGTTGATAACTTTAACAGTCTTGAATAAGAAATGTATTTGATATACATAAGCTGACATTTGTAGCTAATCATTGCAGTAGCGTGCAGATTGACAGCTGCTAACCCTTGTGGCTACATGGCTATTAGTGTCCTGCCCAATATCACAAGACTGCATATTTATATATCATTAACCACATAGGATGGTTAACAGAGAAGCACATGCAAGAATCTGCTTTAGACTTTTATTTTTGAACATGTAAATTCAAAGGATAAGAACTCTAAATACAATGAGTATCACTGTATATGCTGGATTCTAGAATTGTTTAGAGGGGTGTGGAACAGAGGCAAGTATAGCAGACATTCTCTCTCTGAGCTTTATGATAAACACAAAATGATCACATTGCCTTGTAATACATACCCTGCCATGACACATGTCCAGGGTAAAAATGTAAATCAGAAACAATAGACTGAAACCTTTTATAACATGAACCAAATTTATTCTTCGTTCTCGTAAGTTATTCTGTTATGTATTAGGCACAGGAAAGAACATCTCAGTAACATATCAGGGAAAAGAAAAAAATTAAAACATAAAGCACTAGGTATAATAAATGTGTGTCACCTTTCAACATATTAAAGATAAAATCTAGATCACATGATAAACTCAAGTAGGGAACATATGTAATAGTGAAATGAGGTATTAACCTTATAAGAGCAAATAAGTATGCAAATGACTAAATTCTGTGTCCTAATAAGAGTAGAGTCTAACACTGTTGTATTTTGGATGATGACATGTTATTCTGTAGTAAAATAATAAAATTTCTCAGCATCGGTATCAATGCAAAGTTGTCTTGCACAACTATTTAGAGTTGTACTCAAGAATTGTACAAGCACAGACTTTGTTCAATAAACCTATTTGCTGTAAATAGAGCCCATCTTTCCAGCATATCTATATTACTTGTCCTTCATTTGTTCTCCATAAGTATTTACGGGATAGTAGCCACAAAAACTGAAGTTGAATAATTATCCATAAGTCAAGATGAATAAGTGTTTTCTGGAAGGTTTGCATGTTGACTGCTCTATTCCCTAATCAAAGACAGCTGGATATAGTTTTCCCAGAGGTTATTAACGCCTAAGTTTTCCAAGGCAGCACCTGGAGACTTAGCCAGATCTCCTCCACAGTTCTCACCCAGTGCATTGTTTTGACTTTCATCTGTAATTTAAATGATCCTTTTATGCCCTTGTGTTGGAAGTTGAGGAACTTGAAAGAGCATGTGAAATAATTTCTTACTCACAAGTTAGCTGTAGCTGTAGTTACATCTCTCAAACTCGTGTGCATAAACATCATTCTTTTGTACTGTATGCTCAAATGATATTGATAAAAGACTAAGTAGAATAATATAGTTCCCATAAATCAATGTTAAACCAAATTCAAAAATAAATACTCTAAGTTAATGCTTATATAACATTGGACAAGATAACTTCATCTTTTTGGGATTTTCTTTTTCTTTCTTTTTTTTTTTTAATATTGTGTTTGGTCTTATAAAACATACATCTTTTTTTATTTATTTATTTTTTCTTTCCATTTTTTATTAGTTATTTAGCTCATTTACATTTCCAATGCTATACCAAAAGTCCCCCGTACCCACCCACCCCCACACCCCTACCCACCTACTCCCCCTTTTTGGCCCTGGCGTTCCCCTGTTCTGGGGCATATAAAGTTTGCGTGTCCAATGGGCCTCTCTTTCCAGTGATGGCCGACTAGGCCATCTTTTGATACATATGCAGCTAGAGTCAAGAGCTCCGGGGTACTGGTTAGTTCATAATGTTGATCCACCTATAGGGTTGCAGATCCCTTTAGCTCCTTGGGTACTTTCTCTAGCTCCTCCATTGGGAGCCCTGTGATCCATCCATTAGCTGACTGTGGGCATCCACTTCTGTGTTTGCTAGGCCCCGGCATAGTCTCACAAGAGACAGCTAAATCTGGGTCCTTTCGATAAAATCTTGCTAGTGTATGCAATGGTGTCAGCGTTTGGATGCTGATTATGGGGTGGATCCCTGGATAAGGCAGTCTCTACATGGTCCATCCTTTCATCTCAGCTCCAAACTTTGTCTCTGTAACTCCTTCCAAGGGTGTTTTGTTCTCACTTCTAAGGAGGGGCATAGTGTCCACACTTCAGTCTTCATTTTTCTTGGGTTTCATGTGTTTAGGAAATTGTATCTTATATCTTGGGTATCCTAGGTTTTGGGCTAATATCCACTTATCAGTGAGTACATATTGTGTGAGTTCCTTTGTGAATGTGTTACCTCACTCAGGATGATGCCCTCCAGGTCCATCCATTTGGTAAGGAATTTCATAAATTCATTCTTTTTAATAGCTGAGTAGTACTCCATTGTGTAGATGTACCACATTTTCTGTATCCATTCCTCTGTTGAGGGGCATCTAGGTTCTTTCCAGCTTCTGGCTATTATAAATAAGGCTGCTATGAACATAGTGGAGCATGTGTCCTTCTTACGAGTTGGGGCATCTTCTGGATATATGCCCAGGAGAGGTATTGCTGGATCCTCCGGTAGTACTATGTCCAATTTTCTGAGGAACCGCCAGACTGATTTCCAGAGTGGTTGTACAAGCCTGCAATCCCACCAACAATGGAGGAGTGTTCCTCTTTCTCCACATCCTTGCCAGCATCTGCTGTCACCTGAATTTTTGATCTTAGACATTCTGACTGGTGTGAGGTGGAATCTCAGGGTTGTTTTGATTTGCATTTCCCTGATGATTAAGGATGTTGAACATTTTTTCAGGTGCTTCTCTGCCATTAGGTAATCCTCAGGTGAGAATTCTTTGTTCAGTTCTGAGCCCCATTTTTTAATGGGGTTATTTGATTTTCTGAAGTCCACCTTCTTGAGTTCTTTATATATGTTGGATATTAGTCCCCTATCTGCTTTAGGATAGGTAAAGATCCTTTCCCCATCTGTTGGTGGTCTCTTTGTCTTATTGACGGTGTCTTTTGCCTTGCAGAAACTTTGGAGTTTCATTAGGTCCCATTTATCAATTCTCGATCTTACAGCACAAGCCATTGCTGTTCTGTTCAGGAATTTTTCCCCTGTGCCCATATCTTCAAGGCTTTTCCCCACTTTCTCCTCTATAAGTTTCAGTGTCTCTGGTTTTCTGTGAAGTTCTTTGATCCATTTAGGTTTGACCTTAGTACAAGGAGATAAGTATGGATCAATTCGCATTCTTCTACATGCTAACAACCAGTTGTGCCAGCACCAATTGTTGAAAATGCTGTCTTTCTTCCACTGGATGGTTTTAGCTCCCTTGTCGAAGATCAAGTGACCATAGGTGTGCCGGTTCATTTCTGGGTCTTCAATTCTATTCCATTGGTCTACTTTTCTGTCTCTATACCAGTACCATGCAGTTTTTACCACAATTGCTCTGTAGTAAAGCTTTAGGTCAGGCATGGTGATTCCACCAGAGGTTCATTTATCCTTGAGAAGAGTTTTTGCTATCCTAGGTTTTTTGTTATTCCAGATGAATTTGCAAATTGCTCCTTCTAATTCGTTGAAGAATTGAGTTGGAATTTTGATGGGGATTGCATTGAATCTGTAGATTGCTTTTGGCAAGATAGCCATTTTTACAATGTTGATCCTGCCAATCCATGAGCATGGGAGATCTTTCCATCTTCTGAGATCTTCTCTAATTTCTTTCTTCAGAGACTTGAAGTTTTTATCATACAAATCTTTCACTTCCTTAGTTAGAGTCACGCCAAGATATTTTATATTATTTGTGAGTATTGAGAAGGGTGTTGTTTCCCTAATTTCTTTCTCAGCCTGTTTATTCTTTGTGTAGAGAAAGGCCATTGACTTGTTTGAGTTAATTTTATATCCAGCTACTTCACCGAAGCTGTTTTTCAGGTTTAGGAGTTCTCTGGTGGAATTTTTAGGGTCACTTATATATACTATCATATCATCTGCAAAAAGTGATATTTTGACTTCCTCCTTTACAATTTGTATCCCCTTGATCTCCTTTTGTTGTCGAATTGCTCTGGCTAATACTTCAAGTACTATGTTGAAAAGGTAGGGAGAAAGTGGGCAGCCTTGTCTAGTACCTGATTTTAGTGGGATTGCTTCCAGCTTTTCTCCATTTACTTTGATATTGGCTACTGGTTTGCTGTAGATTGCTTTTATCATGTTTAGGTATGGGCCTTGAATTCCTGATCTTTCCAGAACTTTTATCATGAATGGGTGTTGGATCTTGTCAAATGCTTTTTCTGCATCTAACGAGATGATCATGTGGTTTTTGTCTTTGAGTTTGTTTATATAATGGATTACATTGATGGATTTTCATATATTAAACCATCCCTGCATCCCTGGAATAAAACCTACTTGGTCAGGATGGATGATTGCTTTAATGTGTTCTTGGATTCGGTTAGCGAGAATTTTATTGAGGATTTTTGCATCGATATTCATAAGAGAAATTGGTCTGAAGTTCTCTATCTTTGTTGGATCTTTCTGTGGTTTAGGTATCAGAGTAATAGTGGCTTCATAAAATGAGTTGGGTAGAGTACCTTCTACTTCTATCTTGTGAAAAAGTTTGTGCAGAACTGGAATTAGATCTTCTTTGAAGAGATGATAGAACTCTGCACTAAACCCGTCTGGTCCTGGGCTTTTTTTGGCTGGGAGACTATTTATAACTGCTTCTATTTCTTTAGGGGATATGGGACTGTTTAGAAGGTCAACTTGATCCTGATTCAACTTTGGTACCTGGTATCTGTCCAGAAATTTGTCCATTTCGTCCAGGTTTTCCAGTTTTGTTGAGTATAGCCTTTTGTAGAAGGATCTGATGGTGTTTTGCATTTTTCAGGATCTGTTGTTATGTCTCCCTTTTCAGTTCTGATTTTGTTAATTAGGATTTTGTCTCTGTGCCCTCTAGTGAGTCTAGCTAAGTGTTTATCTATCTTGTTGATTTTCTCAAAGAACCAACTCCTCGTTTGGTTAATTCTTTGAATAGTTCTTCTTGTTTCCACTTGGTTGATTTCACCCCTGAGTTTGATTATTTCCTGCCGTCTACTCCTCTTGGGTGAATTTGCTTCCTTTTTTTCTAGAACTTTTAGATGTGTTGTCAAGCTGCTAGTATGTGTTCTCTCCCGTTTCTTCTTGGAAGCACTCAGAGCTATGAGTTTCCCTCTTACAAATGCTTTCATTGTGTCCCAAAGGTTTGGATACGTTGTGGCTTCATTTTCATTAAACTCTAAAAAGTCTTTAATTTCTTTCTTTATTCCTTCCTTCACCAAGGTATCATTGAGAAGAGTGTTGTTCAGTTTCCACGTGAGTGTTGGCTTTCTGTTATTTTTTTTTTGTTATTGAAGATCAGCCTTAGTGCATGGTGATCTGATAGGATACATGGGACAATTTCAATATTTTTGAATCTGTTGAGGCCTGTTTTGTGACCAATTATGTGGTCAATTTTGGAGAAGGTACCATGAGGTGCTGAGAAGAAGGTATATCCTTTTGTTTTAGGATAAAATGTTCTGTAGATATCTGTCAGATCCATTTGTTTCATCACTTCTGTTAGTTTCAGTTTGTCCCTGTTTAGTTTCTGTTTCCATGATCTGTCCATTGGTGAAAGTGGTGTGTTGAAGTCTCCCACTATTATTGTGTGAGGTGCAATGTGTTCTTTGAGCTTTACTAAAGTTTCTTTAATGAATGTGGCTGCCCTTGTATTTGGAGCATAGATATTCAGAATTGAGAGTTCCTCTTGGAGGATTTTACCTTTCATGTGAACGAAGTGCCCCTCCTTTTCTTTTTTGATGAGTTTGGGTTGGAAATCAATCTTATCAGATATTAGGATGGCTACTCCAGCTTGTTTCTTCATACCATTTGCTTGGAAAATTGTTTTCCAGCCTTTTATTCTGAGGTAGTGTCTATCTTTTTCTCTGAGATGTGTCTCCTGTAAACAGCAAAATGTTGGGTCTTGTTTGTGTAGCCAGTTTGTTAGTCTATGTCTTTTTATTGGGGAGTTGAGACCATTGATGTTAAGAGATATTAAGGAAAAGTAATTGTTGCTTCCTGTTATTTTTGTTGTTAAAGTTGGCATTCTGTTCTTGTGGCTGTCTTCTTTTAGGTTTGTTTAGGGATTATCTTCTTGTTTTTTCTAGGGCATTGTTCCCGTTCTTGTATTGGTTTTTTTCTGTTATTAACCTTTGAAGGGCTGGATTCGTGGAGAGATAATGTGTGAATTTGGTTTTGTCGTGGAATACTTTGGTTTCTCCATCTATGGTAATGGAGAGTTTGGCTGGGTGTAGTAGCCTGGGCTGGAATTTGTGTTCTCTTAGTGTCTGTATAACATCTGTCCAGGCTCTTCTGGCTTTCATAGTCTCTGGTGAAAAATCTGGTGTAATTCTGATAGGCTTGCCTTTGTATGTTACTTGACCTTTTTCCCTTACTGCTTTTAGTATTCTATCTTTATTTAGTGCATTTGTTGTTCTGATTATTATGTGTTGGGAGGAATTTCTTTTCTGGTCCAGTCTATTTGGAGTTCTGTAGGCTTCTTGTATGTTTATAGGTATCTCTTTCTTTATATTTGGGAAGTTTTCTTCAATAATTTTGTTGAAGATGTTTGCTGGTCCTTTGAGTTGAAAATCTTCATTCTCATCCACTCCTATTATCCGTAGGTTTGGTCTTCTCATTGTGTCCTGGATTTCCTGGATATTTTGAGTTAGGATCTTTTTGCATTTTCCATTTTCTTTGATTGTTGTGCCTATGTTCTCTATGGAATCTTCTGCACCTGAGATTCTCTCTTCCATCTCTTGTATTCTGTTGCTGATGCTCAAATCTATGGTTCCAGATTTCTTTCCTAGGGTTTCTATCTCCAGTGTTGCCTCACTTTGAGTTTTCTTTATTGTGTCTACTTCCCTTTTTAGGTCTACTATGGTTTTGTTCATTTCCATCATCTGTTTGTATGTTTTTTCCTCTTTTTCTGTAAGGACTTCTATCTGTTTGATTGTGTTTTCCTGTTTTTCTTTAAGGACTTGTAACTCTTTAGCAGTGTTCTCCTGCATTTCTTTAAGTGATTTATTAAAGTCCTTCTTGATGTCCTCTACCATCATCATGAGATATGCTTTTAAATCTAGGTCTAGGTTTTTGGGTGTGTTGGGGTGCCCTGGACTGGGCGAAGTGGGAGTGCTGGGTTCTGATGATGGTGAGTGGTCTTGGTTCCTGTTAGTAGGATTCCTACGTTTACCTTTCGCCATCTGGTAATCTCTGGAGTTAGTAGTTATAGTTGACTCTGTTTAGAGATTGTTCTTCTGGTGATTCTGTTACCGTCTCTCAGCAGACCTGGGAGACAGATTCTGTCCTCTGAGTTTCAGTGCTCAGAGCACTCTCTGCTGGCAAGCTCTCTTACAGGGAAGGTGCGCAGATATCTTGTTTTTGGACCTCCTCCTGGTCGAAGAAGAAGGCCCAAAACAGGGCCTCTCTCAGAAGCTGTGTTGCTTTGGCAGTTCCCAGAAGCTGTCAGCTTCTGTGGTGCAGACTCTCACCTGTGCAGACTAAATTCCTAAGTTCCAGGGAGTCCTGGAACCAAGATGGTGACCGCTGCTGCTGAGGCTGAGGCCGCCTCCCAAGCCAGGCAGACACCTGTCCTCTGGTCCGGATGGTGGCCGGCTGTCTGCGGCCTGCCAAGGGTGCTGCCTCAGTGGCTCTGTGCTTCCACCCTTCCCAGAAGCTGTCTGGTTCTCTGGCACACCCTCTAACCTGTTCAGACTAATTTCCTAGGTCCCGTGGAGTCCCGGAACCCAGATGGGGACCGCTGCTGCTCAACATACATCTTAAAAGAGACGTTTCTTTCTTTCTTTCTTTTTTTTTTTTTTTTTTTACTTTGCCTTGCTTTGGTCAAATCACTCTTCGAATGTCTGGACTAGAGATTAAAAATAAATTTATCTAAGGTAACCCATCAAGTTTTATTAAAAAAATAAGGTTGTTTCATTTGAAAGTTAATTTATTTTTAACTAAATAATATATTCTCTCCTGAAAGGTTTTCTTTATAATGTAAATCAAAAATTTTAGTTCATTTTAGTATATTAAAATATTCTAAATTTGAAAACTATTCTAACTAATGCTGTACTTCTGTGGGTAGAGCCTTCTAAACAAACTATATTTCCAATTTTATTTATTATTGCCCTATAATCCACTGTAGGTCATTGTAAAATCTGAGCTGTTTTCCACATTTTAACAAGCAATCTATTGTTCATGCTTATCACCTCACGATAAAGTCTGTTAATGGTATTACCCCTGTCTTCGAGACAAGAAAACCTCTTGCCTTTGTTCATTTCCCTGTATAGACAATTAGTAGATATAAAAGACAGTGTTTATGAGCAACAGTTTCTCTTCCCATTACATATCCTGAAGCATTTTATTTACTTAACAAAACAATTTGACAAATTTTGTGGCAATTATATTTTAGTAACTTTAAACTTAAATAATTCAATGTTACAGGAACAGTTAAGTCTACTTATTTATATTAGACATCAAATTTCATTAACTATTACCTATCATTCAGAAGCACACTAAGGATTTAATCAAATTAAACTAAACTATGTTATCAGAACTGCTGTACATTAACAATTTATTTTTTAAGAAACGTGGGATAAGCTTATTCTTTTCCTTTTTATATTGCTTATTTTATTTATTAACTTTTCAAATGCTCTCCTGCTTCCTGGTTTCTCCTCCTTAAACCTCTTACCCAATCCTCCCTTCCCCTAGCTTCTATGAGGGTACTCCCTGACCAAACCACCTATGCACTTCTGCCTCACTGCCCTAGCATTCCCCTACACTGGAGTGTCTGGCCTTCCCAGGACCAAGAGTCTCCTCTTCCCTTGATGCCAGATAGGACAATCCTCTGCTACATGTGTAGCTGGAGCCATGGGTACTTCCATGTGTAGTCGTTGGTTGGTGATTTAGTCCTTGGGAGCTATAGGGGGTCTGGTTGGTTGATATTGTTGTTCTTCCAATGGTGTTGCAAATCCCTTCAGCTCCTTCAGTCCTTTCCTTAGCTCTTCCATTGGGGTCCACATGTTCAGTCCTATGGCTGACTGCAAGCATCGACATTTGTAATGGGCAGGTTCTGGTGAAGCCTCTCAGGGGACAGCTATACTAGGCTCCTGTCAGCAAGGACTTCTTGGCATTAGTATCTGCGTTTAGTGTTTGAAGATGGGATGAATCCCTAGGTGAGGCAGTCTCTAGAAGCCCTTTCCTTCACTCTCTGCTCCATTCTTTGTCCCTGAATTTCCAGTAGAATCGAGCAATTCTGAGTTAATATTTTTGAGATGGGTAAGTGGCCCCATCCCTAACTGGGGGCCATGCCTAACCTCTGGCTATGATCTCTACAGGTTCTCTCTCTACGTTGTTGGGTATTTCAGTTAATGTCATCCCTGTTGGATATTGGGAGCCTCTTGCTTTCCTGGCATCTGGGACTTTCTAGTGGCTTCCTCACATTCCCAATCCCCCACTGCTACACATTTTTAATAGGGTGCTAATGAAAATGGGATACAGAGCTGAATGAAAAATTCTCAAAAACAAAAAAATCTCATCTAAAGAATCTCAAATGACCAAAAGGCACCAAAAAAAAAAAGTTCAACATCATTAGTCATCAGGGAAATGCAAATCAAAACAACCCTGAGATTCCAACTCACACCAGTCAGAATGGCTAAGATTAAAAATTCAAGTGAGAGCAGATGATGGTGAGTATGTGGAGAAAGAGGAATATTCACCCTTTGTTGATAGGATTACAAGCTAGTGCAACCACTCTGGAAAGCAGTTTGGTGGTTCCTCAGAGAATTGGACATAATATTACTGGAAGATCCAGCAATTACTCTTCTGAGCATATACCTAGAAGATGTTCTAACTTGCAATAGGGACACATTCTCCACTATGTTCATAGCAACTTTATTTATAACATCCAGAAGCTGGAAATACTGAGATGTCCCTTAACAGAGGAATGGACACAGAAAATGTGGTACATTTACACAATGATGTACTACTCAGCTATTAAAAACAATGAATTTATAAAATTTTTAGGTAAATGGATGGATCTGGAAGATATCATCCTGAGTGAGGTAAACCATTCACAAAAGAACACACATGATATGCACTCAATGATAAGTGGATATTAGCCCAGAAACTTAGAATACACAAGATACAATTTGCAAAACACATGAAACTCAAGAAGGAATACCAAATTGTGGATACTTCATTATTTCTTAGAAAGGGGAACAACATACCCATGGAAAGAGTTACAGAGACAAAGTTTGGAGCTGAGATGGAAGGAAGCAAGTACAGAATACAGGACTGAACAGATAGAAAAATATTGAAATTATCCCATACATCCTATCAAATCACCACAGACTAAGGCTGATCTTCAATAACAACATAAGTAATACAAAGCCAACATTCACTTGGAAGCTGAACAACACTCTATTCAATGATAACTTGGTCAAGTAAAAAAGAAAGATAGAAATTAAAGACTTTTTAGAGTTTAATGAAAATGAATTCACCACATGCCCAAAATTATGGGACACAATGAAAGCAGTCCTAAAAGGAAAGCTCATAGGTATGAGTGCCACGAAAAATAAAATAGAAATAGCATATACTAGCAGCTTGACAGCACACCTAAAAGCTCTAGAACAAAATGAAGCAAATTCACCCAAAAGGAGTAGACGGCAGGAAATAATCAAACTCAGGGCTGAAATCAAGCAAGTGGAAACAAAAAGAACTATACAAAGAATCAACCAACCAGGAGTTGGTTTTTTGAAAAATCAACAAGATAGATAAACTCTTAGCCAGAGTAACTAGAGGGCTCAGGGACACTATCCTGATTAACAAAATCAAAAATGAAAAGGGAGACATAACAAAAGAACTCAGGAAATCTAAAACATCATCAAATCCTACTGCAAAAGCCTATACTCAACAAAACTGGGAAATCTTGATGAAATGGACAATTTTCTAGACAGATACCAGGTAACAAAGTTAAACCATGATCAGATTAATGATCTAAACAGTCCCATATCCCCTAATGAAATAGAATCAGTCATCAATAGTCTTCCAATAAAAAAAAAAAAAAAAACCCAGGACCAGATGGGTTTAGTGCAGAGTTCTACGAGACCATTGAAGAAGATCTAATTCCAATTCTCCTCAAACTTGTTCACAAAATAGAAACTGAAGGTACTCTACCCAATTCGTTCTATGAAGCCACAATTCCTCTGATACCTAAACCACATGAATACCCAACAAAGAAAGTACTTCAGGCCAATTTCCCTCATGACTATCAGTGCAAAAATACTCAATAAACTTCTTGCAAACTTAATCTAAGAACACATCAAAATGATCATCCATCATGATTGAGTAGGCTTCATCCCAGGATTACAGCGATGGTTTAATATATGGAAATCCATCAAAGTAATCCACTATTTAAACAAACTTAACAATAAAAACCACATCATCATCTCCTTAGATGCTGAGAAAGCATTTGACAAAAATCCAATACCCCTTCATGATAAAAGTTCTGGTAATATCAGGAATTCAAGGCCCATAACTAAACATAATAAAAGCAACCTACCAGAAATCAGTAGTAGACATCAACCTAAATAAAGAGAAACTTTAAGCAATTCCACTAAAATCAGGGACTAGACTAGGCTGCCTAATTTCTCCCTACCTAATATAGTACTTTAAGTCCTATCCAGAACAATTAGACAACAAAAGGAGATCAGGAGGATCCAAATGGAAAAGGAAGAAGTCAAAATATCACTATTTGCAGATGATATTATAATATATATAAGTGGCCCTAAAAATTAAACCTGAGAACTCCTAAACCTTACATACAGCTTCAGTGCAGTACCTGGATAAAAAATTAACTCAAACAAATCAGTGGCCTTTCTCTACACAAAAAACGAACATGCTGAGAAAGAAATTAGGAAAACAACACCCTTCACAATAGTCACAAATATTATAAAATACTTTGGTGTAACTCTAACTAAGGAAGAGAAAGATCTGTATGATAAGAAATTCAAGTCTCTGAAGAAAGAAATCAAAGAAGATCTCAGAAGATGGAAAGATCTCCCATGCTCATGGATTGGCAGGATTGATATAATCAAAATGGCTATCTTGCTGAAAGCAATCTACAGATTCAATGCAATCCCCATCAAAATTTTAACTCAATTCTTCAAAGAATTTGAAAGGGCAATTTGCAAATTCATCTGGAATAACAAAAAACCTAGGATAGGAAAAACTATTCTCAACAATAAAAGAACCTCTGGTGTAATCACCATGCCTGATCTCAAACTGTACTAAAGAGCAATTGTGATTAAAAACTGCATGGTACTGTTATAGCTACAGATAGGTAAATCAATGGAATAGAATTGAAGACCCAGAAATGAACCCAAACTTCTATGGTCACTTGATCTTGGACAAAGCTAAAATCATCCAGTGGAAAAAAAAGACAGCATTTTCAACAAATGGTCCTGGCTCAACTGGCAGTTATCAAGCAGAAGAATGCGAATTGATCCATTCTTATCTCCTTGTACTAAGCTCAATTCTAAGTGGATCAAGGAACTACACATAAAACCAAAGACACTGAAACTTACAGAGTAGGAAGTGGGAAATGCCTCACAGATATGGGCAAGACACTGCCAATAAGACAAAAAGTTCACCAACAGATTGGGAAAGGATCTTTACCAATTCTAAATCTGATAGGGAACTAATATCCAATATATATAAAGAACTAAAGGAACTGGACTCCACAAAATCAAATAACCCCATTAAAATGGGGTACAGAGCTAAACAAGAATTCTCAACTTAGGAATACTAAATGGCTGAAAAGTACCTGAAACAATGCTCAACATCCTCAAAATGAAGGAAGACCAAAGTGTGGATACTTTGTTCCTTCTTAGATTGGGGAAGAAAATATCCATGGAAGGAGTTAAGGAGACAGAGTGCAGAGCAGATCCTGAAGGAACAACCATCCAGAGACTGCCCCACTTGGGGATTCAGCCCATAATCAACCAGCAAACCAAGACACTAGGCAGATGCCAACAAGAGCCTGCTGATAGGAGCCTGATATTGCTGTCTCCTGAGAGGCTTTTCCAGTGCCTGGCAAATATAGAAGTGGATGCTCACAGTCCCCAATGCACAAGGATGTATGCACAAGGTCACCAATGAAGGAGCCAGAGAAATACCCAGGGGGCTGAAGGGGACTGAAGCCCCATAGAAGGAACATCAATATGAACTAACCAGTACCCACAGAGCTTTTTGGAATTATACCACCAATCAAAGAAAAGACATGGTGGATCTTGTGGCTCTAGCTATATATGTGGCAGAGGATTGCCTAGTTGGTCATCAATAGGAGAAGAGACCCTTGTTCCTCTATGCCCCAGTATAGAGAAATGCCAGGACCAGGAATGGGAGTAGGTGGGTTGGGGAGAATCGGGGGGAGGAGGGGATAGTGGATTTTCATAGGGGAAACTAGGAAAGGGGATATCATTTGAAATGTAAATAAAGAAAATATTTAATAAAAAGCAATTTTAGAAAAAGAATGTTGGCTTTCTATTATTTATTGTGTTATTGAAGATCAGCCTTAGTCCATGGTGATCTGATAGGATGTATGAGATAATTTCAATATTTTTGTATCTGTTGAGGCCTTTTTTGTGACCAATTATATGGTCAATTTTGGAGAAGGTACCATGAGGTGTTTTAGGATAAAATGTTCTGTAGATATCTGTTAGCTCCATTTGTTTCATAACTTCTGTTATTTTCAATTTGTCTCTGTTCAGTTTCTGTTTCCAGGATCTTTCCATTGATGAGAGTATGGAGTTGAAGTTTCTCACTATTATTGTGTGAGGTGCAATGTGTGCTTTGAACTTTACTAAAGTTTCTTTAAAGAATATGACTGCCCTTGCATTTGGAGCATATTCAAAATTGAGAGTTCATCTTGGAAGATTTTACCTTTAATGAGTATGAAGTGCTCCTCCTTGTCTTTTTTGATAAATTTGCACTGGAAATCGATTTTATTCGATATTAGAATGGCTACTTCAGCTTGTTTCTTAGGACCATATGCTTGGTAAATTGTTTTCCAGCCTTTTACTCTGAGGTAGTGTCTCTGTCTCTGAGGTGGGTTTCCAATATGCAGCAAAATGTTGGGTCCTGTTTATGTAGCCAGTCTATTAGTCTGTGTCTTTTTATTTGGGAATTGAGTCCAATGACATTAAGATATATTAAGGAAAACTAATTGATGCTTCCTGTTATTTTTGTTGTTAGAGTTAGGATTCTGCTCTTGTGGCTATCTTTTTTATTAGGTTTATTGAAGGATTACTTTCTCGCTTTTTCCAGGGCATAATTTCCCTCCTTCTCCTGGAGTTTTCCCTTTATTATCATTTGAAGGGCTGGATTCATGGAAAGATGTTGTGTGAATTTGGTTTTTCGTGGAATGTTTTGGTTTCTCCCTCTATGGTAATGGAGAGTTTTTCTGGGTAAAATAGCCTGGGCTGGCATTTGAGTTCTCTTATGTTCTGTATAACATCTTTCCAGGATCTTCTGGCTTTCATAGTCTCTGGTGAGAAGTTTGGTGTAATTCTAATAGATCTACCTTTATATATTACTTGACCTTTTTCCCTTACAGCTTTTAATATTCTATCTTTATTTAGTGAATTTGTTGTTCTGATTATTATATGTCAGGAGGAATTTCTTTTCTGGTTCAGTCTATTTGGAGTTAGGTAGGCTTCTTGTATGTTCATGGGCATCTCTTTCTTTAGATTAGGGAAGTTTTCTTCTATAATTTGTTGTTACTGGCCTTGTAAGTTGAAAATCTTCAGTCTCATCTATTTCTATTATCCTTAGGTTTGGTCTTTTCATTGTGTCATAAATTTCCTGTATGATTTGAGTTAGATCTTTTTGCATTTTCTTTGATTGCTGTGTCCATGTTTTCTATGGAATCTTCTGCACCTGAGATTCTCTCTTAAATCTCTTGTATTCTGTTGCTGATGCTCACATCTAAGGTTCCTGATTTCTTTCCTAGGATTTCTATTTCCAGAGTTGTTTCCTTTGGGCTTTCTTTATTGTTTCTACTTCCATTTTAGATTTTGGATCGTTTTGTTCAATTTCTTCTCCTGTTTGGTTTTGATTTCCTTTAATTCTTTAAGGGATTTTTTGTTTTTCTACTTTAAGGACTTCTATCTGTTTAGTAGTGTTCTCCTGTATTTCTTTAAGTGAGTTATTAATGCTCTTCTTATAATCCTTTACCTGCATCAAGAAATATGATTTTAAATCCAAATCTTGCTTTTCAGGTATGGGGATATCCAGGACTCACTGTGTTGGGAGTACTGGGTACTGATGATGCTGAGTGGTCTTGACTTCTGTTAGTAAGATTCTTATATTTGCCTTTTGCCATCTGGTAATCTCTGGAGTTAGATGTTCTAGCTGTCTCTGACTTGAGCTTGTTCCTCCTGTGATTATGTTAGCCTCTCTCAGCACTCCTGAGAGTCCAACTCTCTCCTGAGTCCCAGTGGGCAGAGCACTCTCTGCAGCCAGGTCTCCTCTTGTAGGGAAGGTGCACAGAGATCTGGATTGCAGCTCTCTCTCCAGGCTGAAGATGAAGGTCTGAAGTGTCCCTGTCCAAGACGTTCTGTTGCTTCTGTGGCCTGTGAGCTCTCCTGTGTGGATTGGTCTCTGAGAGACCCGGATACAGGATGGTGCTCTCACCTGAGTCCTAGGGTCAAAGCCCTCCCTGGAGGCAGTCTTTCCTCTGGCAGGGAAGGTGGCCAGAGATCTGGTTCTCAGCTCTGCCTCTTGGCTGATGATGAAGGCCTGAAGGGACCCTGTCCAAGAAGCTCTGTTGCTTCTGAGGCCCATGTGCTCTCCTGTGTGCACTGGTCACTGAGAGATCCAGGATACAAGACCCAGAAGTTATCTTCTGTTGCTTTGCTTTTAAGGCTTCAGCTTATTCAAAGTCTTTTTCAGTAGCACTTCCAATTGGGGTTAAATGGTTAATATGCATTTAAAATGTAATCAAGCCCAACATCTATTCATTATCTGGCTCACTGGTTGAATGGTTGTCTCACTCATTACCCAGAAGAAAGCACCATTGAAGATTCAGGCATTTTTGTCCTAAGAACAAAACACTAAACAAAAGAAAACCCACATCAACCACAAAGATTTAAACCAGGATTACTCAAACACACATTGTGCATCTAGCTTCAGAAAGGAAGCATCAGAAAGCACCATTGTTTCCTTGTGGACTTTCTCACATTGATCTATCCCTATATTAGTCAGTCTGGAGATACCTCTTAAGTTATGATTAGTACACATAATAAAAGAGAAAATTATGTAAGATGATATCGCTTCTGAATGAGATAGGAAAATTCATGAAGGTGATAGGCTTGAATTGTTCTGTGAATCAACATGAATATACATAATTATCTAAAGAATATCTATTTTTTTCATGGAGTTATATTTTATATTCTGTCTTCACGTCTGATTTTAATATAGCAGCTGGTGCTTTCTTCATGTCCTGTGACCTTTGTCTGTACAGACTACAATGGATATTTTGAACTAAATCTAGTGACTCAGTTCAATTTTATTTATGTGAACTGTTTAGGTCTCCAATTTAGCCACATAATTGAGTAGGTAATCACACTTATACAAGTGAGCTGATTGAGAAAAAAGGGTGTGGTGTTGTGGGGATGCAGTTTATCCTCATTTCTTACTCTCCATTCTAATAACTAAAAGTAATTTAAGCCTTCTAAACCTCATATGCAATGTGATATTCATATTAATAAATGAAACACTTAAAGTACTTCCTAGGCTTTGACTTATGTTTGTGCCCCAGCAATGGTTTCTAAAGATTTACAAGCAAAGGACCCAAAGAGATTTGGTCTTAGAGGATCTTCCAGACAGACATATTATTCTTTCTGATGTGGTAGCCCTAGATTTCATATGAACTCTCTTAAAGTACTCATATTCCTCCTTGTTTATCAAATATAAAGGCTGCTCTTATTAATTCCTTTTCCCATGATATTTTGCATACTATATGAGTACACTTCTATAACATAACACTAGAGATTGGGCATAATTTTGTTATAGGCCTAAATATTTAACTGATTTAAAAACACAAGTATAATATAGTGAGATAGTGGCATAATGCCATACATATTCAAATGCACTATAAAATTTTTCTTTAACATACATGTCATAAAAAGGTAAAATAGCCAAAATTGTTTCATTTTGTATTTCCTTCTATTTTCATCCAAATCTATATATGGTTCATTTAATCATACTTATAAATCAGGTATTAGAATTCTCAGTAATATGTGACTTTTACATGTTGAAGCAGAAAACATAACAAGATTAATTTGGGTTTATAGACCTCCAGGTATTACTATAGCCCTGAAGGCATTGTTAAAATGTGGAATATTTATACTGAAGTTCAACATCTGTATGTATGCCCAGGTTTTTTATTCAGTATGCTTAAAAATGTGATGCCCAAAGTTTTCAAATAAAGTCACTTATGAATTCATCTGAAATTGCTAAATATCTCACAAAACAAGATTGGTAAGCCATTAATATGCTGAGTATATTCACATTTTGCCTTTGAGGAATTCATTCTACATTTAAAGGCTGAATAATTTATTATACCTTTCCTGTTTGGAACTAGAAAGTTAAAAAAAAAATGACTCCTAAGCTGCTTTTATTTAGCTGTGGCAATATCCAGGGATGAAGCAAGCTTTTCACAATTAAGTATTCCCTGAGTGGCAGATCAAAGGACTTATCTAGTCTTGAGTGAACAAAATTTTCATTTATGTGAACACCAAGTGTTGAGCAAATTGTTTGAAGATGCATATGTGTTCCTTGAGTAGTTTTCTGTGAGTCAGATAAATGACAAGTCTTTCACCTCTAGGAATAATTATGATACAATTTTATAAATTAAATGCTGTTTAGAAACATGAGACAAAAAAAAAATTGTACTGTATTGCCTAAACAATCCCCCATCCCAAAAGAACTCATTGGATTTACATGTGTCTTCTCAGTGTAATTTAAAGGCTAACACTGTGCACTAGAAGACAAATAAAGCATAGAGAAGATTGAGAAATATCTTTCCTACAATTTACAGAACAGCCTAGCTTCCAATCACACAGATGTTATTAAATGTTTATTTCTTCTGGATGTCAAGTTCACAGTAGGGTAGAATTACTTCATAGAGCTACTGTACTCCATATGGAAATGTTCTGTCCACTCTAATACTGACGGTTTAGTCAGTTAACTGTTCCTTGTAGAATGTGTTTTGTCAAGCCATGCCAACAAAGAGATACCTTGGAAGTTTCCTATAACTGGCTTTAAAACAGAGTTAGAAATAAACCTCTTTAGCCACTTCTACTTAGACGAAAGAAATTATAGTAGAATGAGCACTTAGAAGATCAAACATTGTTCTTAAGTTAAAAAAAGCTTGCATTTGCCATTTGTTTTCTTTTTATTATCTTTCAGTTTTAGAGTGTCAGCTCTTATATATCCTAATCCATTCTACCCAAGATGTTTGACCCTGTTGCCACTCTGGATCTGAAGAAGAACATGACTGATTAGAAAAATCCTTTAATGAAGACTGTCCTCAAGCAGGAACAAAGATAGAAGAAAACAAAAACAAAACTACAAACAAAAAAGAAAAAAAAATCACCAAAATTATCAATGAGAGCAAGGCTGAAACCTGGTGAAGGATCAAACCTCTAAACTGATATCATACTGCTACCCTGGAAGCAATAACAATGATATTTTTTTTTCAAAGATTTAGCTGAATCATACTTGCAATCATGACCAAAAAGTAATCTTTTTATAAAGATTGCTGGATTGTTTACATTTAATTTACTGTGACAAAAGACCATTGTTTAAAGCAAATCAAGGAAGAAACAGATTTAATCTGGTGCAGAGTTCCACTAAGATAGTCTATTGTGATGGGAAAGGCAAGGGAAAATTCAGGAACAGCATGATGACAGAAGTATAAACCTAAAGCATTATACTGTCATCATCACAGGAAGCCCCCACACACAAACAGACACACACACACACACACACACACACACACACACACACACACACATACACATACAGAAGCAGAGAGATATAGAGAGACAGAGAGAGAGACAGAGAGAGACAGAGACAGAGAGATCATAAACCTTAAAAGCTCATTCACAGTGACACACTTACTAGAACGATCTACCTTGTTAGTATTGTTAGTATTGTTCTAATAAAACACCATGACCAAAAACAACTTAGGGAAGAAAGGGTTTTGTTATTGTTGTTTGGTTTTGTTTTTGTTTTTCAGTTGTACTTTCTTTCTCATCACTCAGAAAATTCAGGGCGCTGAGGGAGGTGAGGGCACTGAGGGAACTCAGGGCAGTCACTAGACTGGACAGGAATCTGGAGTCAGGAGATGTTCGAAAGGCCATGGAGGGATGCTTTCTGGCTTGCTTCTCCTGACTTTCTCTGCCTGATTTCCTATTAAACTCAGAAGCACAATTGTAAATGTGACTTCACTCACAATGTGCTGTGCCTTCTCCATTAATCAATAATTAAGAAAATTTCCAAGAGTGATATTGCTGGGTCTTCTAGGTAGAACTATTTTCAGTCTTCTGAGAAACTGCCAGAGAAATTTCCAGGGTAGTTGTACAAGTTTGCAATGCCACCATCAGTGGAGGAGTGGTTCTAGACATCCTCAGCAACAGGTGCTATCTCTTGAGTTTTTTATCTTAGCCATTCTGATGGGTATAAGACGGAATCTTAGGGTGGTTTTGATTTGCATTTTCCTGATGACTATGGACTTTGAACATTTCTTTAAGTCCTTATCAGACATTTGAGATTCCTTTTGTGAGAAATCTCTGTTTAGCTCTGTTTCTAATACTTCCAATACTTCCAATATAAAACGGCATAGAATATGCATTCCCATTTCAACAGTGAGGAAAGATTTGAACCAAAGCAAGTCTTAAGTCCAGAAGGAATTTAAATCAAATCAAATAAATCAAATCCAGTACCTTGTATTCCAGTACTTGGGGCTTCAAATTCAAAGTTGGTAGAATGATCTATGTTGGTAAGTTTTCTACCTACAACATGACTCACTCTCCTAGACTAGGCTTGTTCTACTCACTGTGTAGAGGTCTCCTTGGCAGAGGCTGTAGACTACAAAATCTTGACCTTTCTACTGCATCCCAGCTCTACTTTAATGGCCTCATATAATGTCATCTTGGGCCTCTACTCAATCTCTTTCCCTGTCTTATATCTCTCAACACTTCTATTATCAGTCTCATTTCTAAACTCTCAGGTGATTATCCCATTAAGCACAATTTCAACAATTCAGTAAATTTTCCAGCCCAAACTTCTAAACTTTTCCACAAAAAGGCTCAAGATACAGAGTTCACACTTATACATTATTGCAGCAATTCCCTCTTGGGGAATAGTTCAATTCTTTTTGTTGTGGTTGTGATAAAGTACCTTGACAAAAAGCAAATCAGGGGAGAAAGGTTATATTTTGGCTTACATATGAAGAACAACAGGATCTATCAAACTGGCTAAGGCATGACTATAAAAACATTAACCCTACTGATCACACCCCACTTACACAAACACATATAAAAGGGTGAGGGATGAATCCAAAAATACTCAAATTCTTCCACCAGTGACATGCTTCCTCCAGGAAGGCTCTATCTTCAGAAGTTTCTTTAACAGTGGCAGCAACTAGGGACCAAGTGTTCAAATAAATGAGATTTTAAGACATTTCTCTTTTAAACCATTTACTTGTGCAGATCTCTTATCTCTTCCTTAAATCATTCTCTGTGTGAATGTAAAAGACTTATCAGTTCTCCAAAAATGGACATGGAGACCAGTGAAACTTTTATGTGTTCTTATTTTGAAGTGTTACACTGATTTAATTTATCTTCTCCCTATCTTGACCTGCATTTGCTTCTGTATTTCATTTACTGTAATGCTTGGACCTCATCACAATTCAAGACAATACGGCTTAAAAAGATGTTAGAAGAATGTAACCTAACTATAGAGTAGAATAAAGAATAGTGAGGCCTTTGGTTAGAGAGAAGTGCAGGCAAGATCCCAACTCTATAACTAGGGACTAGTCCTGTAACTTCTCAGAGAGACTGATTTCCATCTACAACATGTGGGCTTCAGAAGTTATCCTACATATTTAAATTATATGAACTTATTTCATACAAATAATCTTTTTGTAACCAGGAACAACATACACATCATTTTAAAATGTCATTTTTTAAATTTAATTTTTTTTTCTTTTTTTTTTTTTCCATTTTTTATTAGGTATTTAACTCATTTACATTTCCAATGCTATACCAAAAGTCCCCCATATCCACCCACCCCCACTCCCCTGCCCACCCACTCCCCCTTTTTGGCCCTGGAATTCCCCTGTACTGGGGCATATAAAGTTTGCAAGTCCAATGGGCCTCTCTTTCCAGTGATGGCCGACTAGGCCATCTTTTGATATATATGCAGCTAGAGTCAAGAGCTCCGGGGTACTGGTTAGCTCATAATGTTGTTCCACCTATAGGGTTGCAGATCCCTTTAGCTCCTTGGCTACTTTCTCTAGCTCCTCCATTGGGAGCCCTATGATCCATCCATTAGCTGACTGTGAGCATCCACTTCTGTGTTTGCTGGGCCCCGGCATAGTCTCACAAGAGACAGCTACATCTGCGTCCTTTCAATAAAATCTTGCTAGTGTATGCAATGGTGTCAGCGTTTGGATGCTGATTATGGGGTGGATCCCTGGCTATGGTTAAATTTAATTTAATATTACCTTTTATTTTTCTGGTCTCAAAAACCCTACATCTTATTAATTTTCATGTTTTTGGAAGATATTTTGTGTCTGCTGTTTCCATTAATCTCTTTCATGTTTATATTACATTATTCAGTAGCACTTTTAACTAAAATATTACATTTTATTTTCTAAGAAAATAAAAGATAACATTGCTGAATAATTTAATAAAGCATTTAAATGACTTTCAGCAAATTATAGATTTTATTTCTGAATAACAAATATAAATATTATGTTGTCATAAAGTTACAGATTCTGTTGAAACCTCTGGTTATTATTGCTTGGTATAGATAAGTTAATGAATAAAATATCAAATTAATGACATTCATTTTCTGGTTACTCCAATCCCTGAATGCCAGTAAACCTGAAGAACTTTTGTTTTCTTATCTCTTTAACCATTTTTTGTTTGTTTTTGCATCTGAAACTTCCTTATATTCTGTTCTCTATTCCATGATAGTGAACCCTCCTTAAGAAATCTCAAGAGTCATGACTGTTGCACAAACTAAAGTTGAAATAACATAATAATTACTAGACTCATTACACAGGCCCAAATATACTCATGTTTTTTTATAAGCTTTGCATTAATAAGCATCAGCTGTCAAGTAGACACAGGCTACTATTATCATGGAGTCATATTCAGCAATCACATAGGACAGGCTTGCTTATGGGTCTATCTTGTTTACTTATTGGTATAGGAATGATAAATCCATTGAGATAAGTAGGACTCTATTTGCAGGTAGTCCTAGGTTGTATACTAGGTTAGCTCTCTGATTTTCTGCTTTCAGTTTCTATCCTGACTTTCTTCAAAGATGTATTATGATCTGGATGGGTAAATTAAATAAATCCCATTCCCCATTCCCCCAAGTTTCTTTTGGTCAGAGTGTTTTACCATATCCATTGCATTTTATGTTCCTTATGAGTCTATTTTTGCTAATTGCTTCCTGGAATCGTTAAGTAAAAATATAAATGAGTTTTGCAAGTGACAGAGACATGCACTTATGGTAGATTTCCTATCAGTCTCAAAGATTGGGATGACAATTTCTTCAGTGATTATAAAATACTAGATCCAGGTCCCAGATAAAGACATCATTGGGTGTCACAACTTCCAAAAACCTTTCAAAATAGATTTTCATCACAAAAGACAGAAAATGAATAAGATTTCTCAAACTAAAAGGCTAGTGAAATGGGAGGAGCAGTCCGTCTTGATTTAGGCTATTAAGATTTAGCTGAATGAGGGGGCTCTCAGGAACCAGAAGGTAGAGAGAGCACAAGTATAAAAGTCGTTATACTAAGAGCTTCAATAAGACTCTTCATTTAAAAACAAATGGTGCAAAGACAAAGACTGAATACTAAGCCTGGACTTCTGCAGAAATGCTTTTCTATAATTCTTTTGGTGTCTGCATAGATATTAGGTGTAGTGGACATGTACACCATGAGGAGTAAGTTATTATTAGTGATATTTTTTCTTTGGAAGCTCTCAGCACTGCAAAACACACATTTATATCTGGGAGGTTGGTCCACGAAAAACAGAGGCCTATTTGACCACCAAGTATGAACGAGGGAAAAAGGTATAAAGTCAACGAACATAATCCCCATTCTTGTTTCAAGTCCCAAACAATCACATTATTTTGCACACTCTTGGATTTGGTGGATTGAAAACTCAAGGATAAAATAGCTGAAATATATCACCTCTATTCCCTGTGACTGATGTTGGGTTCTAGAAGGCTAGTCTCCAATGATGTTGTCACCCAGAATTCCTACAATCCCACTGTAGCATGTTTAGGAAGTTCTCATCAAGGAAGGAGAAGGTGCAGGTCTTTGTATGTTCTTATCTCTTAAGACACATGCATAGCATTTATGCTAATCTACACTAATTGGTTCAAGGAAACTATCACCAGAAATTAAAGGGAAGTAATACAATTTCCTCCATCTATGATGAACACCTAAGAAATCGCAACCATGCTTAAACCTTTTAGTATACTAAAGAGAAAAAAAAATGAGTATACTGTGTCACAACATACAATCCAAAAGAAATAGAACACCATGGCCACAATTATTCATGAATTTTTTTGTTGTTGTTGTTGTTGGTGGTGGTGGTGGCTTTGTAGATTGCTACCCAATGACTCCATGCCCTGTAGCACACATTTGTCTGCTGTGGATGTATCAGAAACTCTACAAGGATTTTGGAGACAAACATGTTTAATCTTGACCTTGGGTAACATATTTAAGTTGTCATATTCAAGTTTTTCAAAAGGGGGCAAAATAAAATCCTTCTAAATGTGTTTGAGTAAGTTTAAAATAGCTTCTGCAAATAAGATTTAGCATCATATGAGATGCATAAAACAGCTAAACTAAAAGAGAGTTTCCTTGTTGAATATGTATTTATGTTTGCCTTAGTAGTGCCAGCCCAGCAAATGTACATAGGCTTGGAAATAACACATGATAATGTCTTTCAGAAGACAGGGATGGCACACATTTCCTTGGGCAGGGAATAAGGGAAATTATTTAATGGTTTCGATTCCGTGTGGTGAATTAGAATTTCCTGGAAAAGCTGTAAAATAATACATATTCATAAACTACAATCTAGACTTAGTATGTTTGCATCTCTTACTGGGATATCCATAACTCTGTATTTTCAATTAATTTCTCAGCTGACTCTAATACAGCCAGGCTGGCTGGCAGCAATTAGAGGTTCAGCATCAAATATATTAGATTATGTTGTAAAAATTCAGAAGGGCTCTAATTGTACATTTTTTAAATCTAGAAATTGTATTGTAGAAATTGGAAAGCAAAGAGTTAGATGGTCTTTAGCAACTAACAAATTATGAATGATGATTGTCAACATTTGAGATTGGTTTCAGTTAATAAGGAAAATAATCTAAAATGACTTCTAATTAAATGTGATCAATGTCTTGGACAATAGGGTCTGTAAACTCAATGTTGAATTAAGCATATAGAGGAACTTCAATATTATTAAATCACATTTTCACAGTTGGATATTTTTAAATGTGTTCATAAAAACTATTAGGTTTAATATTAATGTGTATTTTTACATATCAGTTATAATTATTTGATTATTTTCTCAAATTGCCAATGGTATAGCCCATTATGTCTTTAAGTATTTTGGCATTTCCCAAATTCACTTTAATTACAGAATATATATTCAATTTAGGGCTGTTTTAAGGGTCTAAATGTTTTGCTTTAAATTCTGACAATACTGAAAATAATAATATATTTCTACCAAATCAAAACATGATATATCTATATCTATCTCAACTCTCTCTGTCTATGTATTATATCTATATCTATATATTGTAGATAGATAGGTAAATAGATAGATGGAGGGAGATAAAGAGGCAGAGAGAGAAAGAGACAAAGAGAAACAACAGATCTCAAAATAGCTAGTCAATATTTTTTAGAATTGGCCATAAATTGCAAGGAACATTAGCCATGTCCATTCTCTCAACTATTCAACACTAGCAAAGTCTCAGAAATATGTCTGCATTGAATTTATAGCAGTTTTATTTTCAAACCAGATTAGTGAGCTAACTCATAGGGACATTTTCAAGAACTGTAAACGTCTGAGTCCCCTTCTATTCTAATCTAAAAGTAATTATTTTGGAATATGGGGGCACGTTTTTTTTTTTTAACTTTAGAGTCTAGTGACTTTTTTATATTTAAAATGAGGCAAAACATAATTCAATCTACATCCCACACTATCCATTCAACCTCTCAGTCACTGTGTTCATGTAATCCAATTATCTGAAAACTGTCAAAGATTGTCATTTCAGCAGTAAACCTTTAGAAGCCATTAGAAAGAAGTGTTTGAGCAATCAGATAAAGTGTAAATGTACATCATAAACATTTAGAAGGCATTATTCACAGAAAACAATTCAGAACATGTGATATAGCCTAAGCATTTGTGTCGCCCCTGAGAGTCATGTGATTACACTTAATTCCCCAAGATAATGTGGCTAAGAGGTGAAACATATTGAGGTATTTAAATAGTCAGGGTAAACTCCACATATCTGGGACGATTTCTTTTTAAAAATGCTCCAGAAGTGTAGGTGTGCCTTGCAAGCATACAGGAAAACAGTGATAGGATACAAAGCCCATGGTATCTACTAACATTTAGATCATGATAATATAGCTTTCAAAATAGCAAATTTCTATAATTGTATGTATGTGTTAGTTTATATTATTTAGTTTTTTTGTTATAGCTACCATAATATCCTAAGATAACTATATTGAATTATCAATTTCTATAAATAATCTAATAAAGATTATTACTTATATATTAATAAGGGGTTCACTTAAAATGTCTCTTCTATTCACAAACCTATAAAAATTCATAGGGTTTATTAAAGCATCTGTATTTATTAAAATATGTCATTTCTTTGATAATTTAAAGACCATATCACCTACTTTCCAGAAGGCAGAAAGGGAAAATTGGGATAGGGAATTCTTAAATATGGCGGAAAATGGGAAGATTGATTAGATGGAGTGTAAGCAGAAATAAATAATTCTAAAAACCTTTGAAAAGTTGTGTGAAAATTTCCTACTGCAGAAGCTTACTAAGTATATTAAAATCCACATATAAAAGGTGTTTAAATAGAGTTACTCTATAATGAGGTATGGGAAAACAACAGTACATTTCCTAAACAACAGAATCTATCCAATAATGACTCCAGTCCCAGGTACAGGTTATGTCTTTGAACATAACCTCTCAATTACAAGCTATTGCTTCTAATAGCCTTTATACAACTTGATGCTAAGAGCTATAGTGAAAATTAGCCCATGACAAAGTCAAAGAATATATCCCTGATGAAATGTAATCTTTATAAGTTTTGAAGTGATCCATAGCTTTTCTTCTCCTATAGAAACAAAGATAAAACCTTTTCTCTAATGCAACACAATTCCTTCCTTCTATTTTGAAGTTAAGCCATCATTACAGAAGGTGGACTATTCTAATTCAGCAGTTTTTCCCATAATCCAATGTCTCTCGGTAGGTTTTGTTTTTCACTAGCATTTAAAATTTAAATTTAGGAATTCATTATAAAATTGTTCTTAGGGTCTTAGTTACCACTTTCCGTTTACTCCACATCACTTTTAAGTACAATTAGATTTTTCTACAACTGTTGGTTCTATAGAACTGTGTAGTATATGTGCAATATGCTTTAAATTGTAATGTGAAAAATTACTTTCATTTTACCAGAGAAACATGCTGGGAAATTATCAGTCTTAATTTTTACAGGTATATCCATAACAGTCATAACTTCTAGTAAATCCATAATTATAAATCAGTCTTTTCCGATCTTATAGCTCTTTTCAATGAAAATCCTAAATATGTATCTATGCTCTGTTGTACATACTTTAAATTTCTAAACTTTAAAAAATGAAAGACGTCGGCTACAGACAACCTGCCACCTTCCTGATCAGAGCACAGGTGTCCACACAGCCCGGGAGGCTTCTGCCTCACGTTCCGCGGGGGTCACCTTGGTTCCGAGACCCCGCGGCCAGCAGTCTGCGGGTGAGAGTGTGGAACACAGAGGCCAGCAGCTTCTGGACCGGGCGAGAGCCAGGCGGCGCCATTTCCGACTCCAGACAACCAGCCACCTTCCTGGTGAGAGCACAGGGGTCCACCCGGCCCGAGAGGCTTCTGCCTCACGTTCCGTGGGGGGCCACCATGGTTCCCGGACTCTGCGGAGGGCAGTCTGCTGGTGAGAGTGTGGAACACAGAGGACAGCAGCTTCTGGACCGGGCGAGAGCCACAGAGCCTCTGAAGCGGCGCCATTTTCGGCTCCAGACAACCTGCCACCTTCCTGGTCAGAGCACAGGTGTGCGCCCAGCCCGGGAGGCTTGTGCCTCACGTTCCGCGGGGGCCACCTTGATTCTGGGACTCCGCAGCGGACAGTCTGCAGGCCAAAGCAACACAGATTCTGGGAAAGATCCTGTTTTGGGCCTTCATCTTCAGCCAGGAGGAGGTCCAAACACCAGATAACTGTGCACCTCCCTGAAAGAGGAGAGCTTGCCTGCAGAGACTGCTCTGACCACTGAAACTCAGGGAAGAGAGCTAGTCTCCCTGGTCTGCTGATATAGTGTAACAAAATCACCAGAGGAACAATCTCTAAACAGAGACAACTATAACAACGAACTCCAGAGATTACCAGATGGCGAAAGGTAAACGTAAGAATCTTACTAACAGAAACCAGGACTACTCACCATCATCAGAACCCAGCACTCCCACTTCGCCCAGTCCAGGGCACCCCAACACACCTGAAAAGCTAGACCTGGATTTAAAAGCATATCTCATGATGATGGTAGAGGACATCAAGAAGGACTTAAATAACTCACTTAAAGAAATACAGGAGAACACTGCTAAACAAGTAGAAGACATTAAAGAAGAAACACAAAAATCCCTTAAAGAATTACAGGAAAACATAACCAAACAGGTAGAAGACATTAAAGAGGAAACACAAAAATCCATTAAAGAATTGCAGGAAAACACAACCAAACAGGTGATGGAATTGAATAAAACCATCCAAGACCTAAAAAGGGAAGTAGACACAATAAAGAAAACCCAAAGTGAGGCAACAGTGGAGATAGAAACACTAGGAAAGAAATCTGGAAACCTAGATGCGAGCATCAGCAACAGAATACAAGAAATGGAAGAGAGAATCTCAGGTGCAGAAGATTCCATGGAGAACATCGGCACAACAATCAAAGAAAATGGAAAATGCAAAATGATCCTAACTCAAAACATCCAGGAAATCCAGGACACAATGAGAAGACCGAACCTACAGGTAATAGGAGTGGATGAGAATGAAGATTTTCAACTCAAAGGACCAGCAAACATCTTCAACAAGATTATTGAAGAAAACTTCCCAAATCTAAAGAAAGAGATACCCATGAACATACAAGAAGCCTACAGAACTCCAAATAGACTGGACCAGAAAAGAAATTCCTCCCGACACATATTAATCAGAACAAATGCACTAAATAAAGATAGAATACTAAAAGCAGTAAGGGAAAAAGGTCAAGTAACATATAAAGGCAAGCCTATCAGAATTATACCAGATTTTTCACCAGAGACTATGAAAGCCAGAAGAGCCTGGACAGATGTTATACAGACACTAAGAGAACACAAATTCCAGCGCAGGCTACTATACCCAGCAAAACTCTCAATTACCATAGATGGAGAAACCAAAGTATTCCACGACAAAACTAAATTCACCCATTATCTCTCCACGAACCCAGCCCTTCAAAGGATAATAACAGAAAAAAACCAATACGAGGACAGGAACCACGCCCTAGAAAAAACAAGAAGGTAATCCCTCAACAAACCTAAAAGAAGACAGCCACAAGAACAGAATGCCAACTTTAACACCAAAAACAACAGGAAGCAACAATTACTTTTCCTTAATATCTCTTAACATCAATGGTCTCAACTCCCCAATAAAAAGACATAGACTAACAGACTGGCTACACAAACAGGACCCAACATTCTGCTGCTTACAGGAAACCCATCTCAGGGAAAAAGACAGACACTACCTCAGAGTGAAAGGCTGGAAAACAATTTTCCAAGCAAATGGTCTGAAGAAACAAGCTGGAGTAGCCATTTTAATATCGGATAAAATCGACTTCCAACCCAAAGTTATCAAAAAAGACAAGGAGGGACACTTCATACTCATCAAAGGTAAAATCCTCCAAGAGGAACTCTCAATTCTGAATATCTATGCTCCAAATGCAAGGGCAGCCACATTCATTAAAGACACTTTAGTAAAGCTCAAAGCACACCTTGCACCTCACACAATAATAGTGGGAGACTTCAACACACCACTTTCATCAATGGACAGATTGTGGAAACAGAAACTAAACAGGGACACAGTGAAACTAACAGAAGTTATGAAACAAATGGACCTGACAGATATCTACAGAACATTTTATCCTAAAACAAAAGGATATACCTTCTTCTCAGCACCTCACGGGAACTTCTCCAAAATTGACCATATAATTGGTCATAAAACAGGCCTCAACAGATACAAAAATATTGAAATTGTCCCATATATCCTATCAGACCACCATGGCCTAAGACTGATCTTCAATAACAACATAAATAATGGAAAGCCAACATTCACATGGAAACTGAACAACACTCTTCTCAATGATACCTTGGTCAAGGAAGGAATAAAGAAAGAAATTAAAGACTTTTTAGAGTTTAATGAAAATGAAGCCACAACGTACCCAAACCTATGGGACACAATGAAAGCATTTCTAAGAGGGAATCTCATAGCTCTGAGTGCCTCCAAGAAGAAACGGGAGAGAGCACATATTAGCAGCTTGACAACACATCTAAAAGCTCTAGAAAAAAGGAAGCAAATTAACCCAAGAGGAGTAGACAGCAGGAAATAATCAAACTCAGGGGTGAAATCAACCAAGTGGAAACAAGAAGAACTATTCAAAGAATTAACCAAACGAGGAGTTGGTTCGTTGAAAAAATCAACAAGATAGATAAACCCTTAGCTAGACTCACTAAAGGGCACAGGGACAAAATCCTAATTAACAAAATCAGAAATGAAAAGGGAGACATAACAACAGATCCTGAAAAATCCAAAACACCATCAGATCCTTCTACAAAAGGCTATACTCAACAAAACTGGAAAACCTGGACGAAATGGACAAATTTCTGGACAGATACCAGGTACCAAAGTTGAATCAGGATCAAGTTGACTATCTAAACAGTCCCATATCACCTAAAGAAATAGAAGCAGTTATCAATAGTCTCCCAGCCAAAAAAAGCCCAGGACCAGACAGGTTTAGTGCAGAGTTCTATCAGACCTTCAAAGAAGATCTAATTCCAGTTCTGCACAAACTAATTCACAAAATAGAAGTAGAAGGTATTCTACCCAACTCATTTTATGAAGCCACTATTACTCTGATACCTAAACCACAGAAAGACCCAACAAAGATAGAGAACTTCAGACCAATTTCTCTTATGAATATCGATGCAAAAATCCTTAATAAAATTATCGCTAACCGAATCCAAGAACACATTAAAGCAATCATCCATCCTGACCAAGTAGGTTTTATTCCAGGGATGCAGGGATGGTTTAATATACGAAAATCCATCAATGTAATCCATTATATAAACAAACTCAAAGACAAAAGCCACATGATCATCTCGTTAGATGCAGAAAAAGCATTTGACAAGATCCAACACCCATTCATGATAAAAGTGTTGGAAAGATCAGGAATTCAAGGCCCATACCTAAACATGATAAAAGCAATATACAGCAAACCAGTAGCCAACATCAAAGTAAATGGAGAGAAGCTGGAACCAATCCCACTAAAATCAGGGACTAGACAAGGCTGCCCACTTTCTCCCTACCTTTTCAACATAGTACTTGAAGTATTAGCCAGAGCAATTCAACAACAAAAGGAGATCAAGGGGATACAAATTGGAAAATAGTAAGTCAAATGATCACTTTTTGCAGATGATATGATAGTATATATAAGTGACCCTAAAAATTCTACCAGAGAACTCATAAACCTGATAAACAGCTTCGGTGAAGTAGCTGGATATAAAATAAACTCAAACAAGTCAATGGCCTTTCTCTACACAAAGAATAAACAGGCTGAGAAAGAAATTAGGGAAACAACACCCTTCTCAATAGTCACAAATAATATAAAATATCTTGGCGTGACTCTAACTAAGGAAGCGAAAGATCTATATGATAAAAACTTCAAATCTCTGAAGAAAGAAATTAAAGAAGATCTCAGAAGATGGAAAGATCTCCCATGCTCATGGATTGGCAGGATCAACATTGTAAAAATGGCTATCTTGCCAAAAGCAATCTACAGATTCAATGCAATCCCCATCAAAATTCCAACTCAATTCTTCAATTAATTAGAAGGAGCAATTTGCAAATTCATCTGGAATAAAAAAAAAAAAACTAGGATAGCAAAAACTCTTCTCAAGAATAAAAGAACCTCTGGTGGAATCACCATCCCTGACCTAAAGCTTTACTACAGAGCAATTGTGATAAAAACTGCATGGTACTGGTATAGAGACAGACCAGTAGACCAATGGAATAGAATTGAAGACCCAGAAATGAACCCACACAAATATGGTCACTTGATCTTCGACAATGGAGCTAAAACCATCCAGTGGAAGAAAGACAGCATTTTCAACAATTGGTGCTGGCACAACTGGTTGCTATCATGTAGAAGAATGCGAATCCATCCATACTTATCTCCTTGTACTAAGGTCAAATCTAAGTTGATCAAGGAACTTCACATAAAACCAGAGACACTGAAACTTATAGAGGAGAAAGTGGGGAAAAGCCTTGAAGATATGGGCACAGGGGAAAAATTCCTGAACAGAACAGCAATGGCTTGTGCTGTAAGATCAAGAATTGACAAATGGGACCTAATGAAACTCCAAAGTTTCTGCAAGGCAAAAGACAGTGTCAATAAGACAAAAAGACCACCAACAGATTGGGAAAGGATCTTTACCTATCCTAAATCAGATAGGAGACTAATATCCAACATGTATAAAGAACTCAAGAAGGTGGACTTCAGAAAATCAAATAACCCCATTAAAAAATGGGGCTTAGAACTGAACAAAGAATTCTCACCTGAGGAATACCTAATGGCAATTAAGCACCTGAAAAAATGTTCAACATCCTTAATCATCAGGGAAATGCAAATCAAAACAACCCTGAGATTCCACCTCACACTAGTCAGAATGGCTAAGATCAAAAATTCAGGTGACAGCAGATGCTGGCGTGGATGTGGAGAAAGAGGAACACTCCTCCATTGTTGGTGGGATTGCAGGCTTGTACAACCACTTTGGAAATCAGTCTGGCGGTTCCTCAGAAAATTGGACATAGTACTACCGGAGGATCAAGCAATACCTCTCCTGGGCATATATCCAGAAGATGCCCCAACTGGTAAGAAGGACACATGCTCCACTATGTTCATAGCAGCCTTATTTATAATAACCAGAAGCTGGAAAGAACCCAGATGCCCCTCAACAGACTAATGGATACAGAAAATGTGGTACATCTACACAATGGCGTACTACTCAGCTATTAAAAAGAATGAATTTATGAAATTCCTAGCCAAATGGATGGACCTGGAGGGCATCATCCTGAGTGAGGTAACACATTCACAAAGGAACTCACACAATATGTACTCACTGATTAGTGGATGTTAGCCCAAAACCTAGGATACCCAAGATATAAGATACAATTTCCTAAACACATGAAACTCAAGAAAAATGAAGACTGAAGTGTGGACACTATGCCCCTCCTTAGAAGTGGGAACAAAACACCCTTGGAAGGAGTTACAGAGACAAATTTTTAATTGAGATGAAAGGATGGACCATGTAGAGACTTCCATATCCAGGGATCCACCTCATAATCAGCATCCAAACGCTGACACCATTGCATACACTAGCAAGATTTTATCGAAAGGACCCAGATGTAGCTGTCTCTTGTGAGACTATGCTGGGGCCTAGCAAACACAGAAGTGGATGCTCACAGTCAGCTAATGGATGGATCACAGGGCTCCCAATGGAGGAGCTAGAGAAAGTAGCCAAGGAGGTAAAGGGATCTGCAACCGTATAGGCGGAACAACATTATGAACTATCCAGTACCCTGGAGCTCTTGACTCTAGCTGCATATGTATCAAAAGATGGCCTAGTCGGCCATCACTGGAAAGAGAGGACCATTGGACACGCAAAATTTATATCCCCCAGTACAGGGGAACGCCAGGCCCAAAAAGGGGGAGTGGGTGGGTAGGGGAGTGTGGGTGTGTGGGTATGGGGGACTTTTGGTATAGCATTGGAAATGTAAATGAGCTAAATACCTAATAAAAAATGGAAAAAATGAAAGACATTTTTTTTGGGCAAATTTCATTCCTTTAGGTACTTTTTGGGGTCCTTCTTATAGGCAGTGCAGTTTGGTTATACACAGGACATTTCCTTGTAATTTCCTCAAATTGTTGCCAAGTGGTGGAAAAAACATTCTTCAAATTTTTGCTGTTGATGTGTTTTTTTTTCTTTTTATGAAATTCTGAAGATCCTAGCATTTTTCCTCCCAATAGCTGATCAGTTTCATTATTACCTTGTGTTAGAGGGCATGGTAGACTCATATGGGATCTGATATGTGTTATACACAAATATACAATGAATGACTTCTATTTCTGATTACCTTTTGCAGTTTATTAAACAATGATGTTAATTCTGAATTATTCTGAGTAGGTTCAGCAGTTTCTATATGTAAAGCAATACTTTCTACATAGCGGGAGACAGTAATTATATTAAGAGATTCTCAAAAATCTAATAATGACATTAGAATTACATGTGGCTCTGTTTTTAAACTGACTCATAAGGGTTCTGAACTACCGTATTTATTCTTTCTGACTTAAAATCTGTCTCTCTTGATTTATTGGCATCATTATAGAATGTAGGGGCTCCAGAAATTGGTATAGCTTTTACTATATGACATAGAATCTGAAGAGTTATTTTTATAAGCTGAACTCATTTGCATTTGGGGTATTTGTTGTTAGTTTATCCTAGAAAATTACCGACAATCATTATTTTCTGTCAATATTTACTTAATGTCATAATTAGTAAGAGGTATCATAATCTCTGCTCTATATATTCCTGCTAATTGACAAAAGGTCTCATTTTTTTTCTTTCATTGTCAATTCAGAAGTCTTTTTATACAAGTCTTTAATGTTTTACTTCTGGGTGCTATAAATATACATTCTAAGATATAGTCTTTCCTCTGCATAAGAATAACTATGGGAGAATGAATAGAAGTCAAAATAACTAAGTTACAGACCAACATTGCATCCAATTATGCATATGTGCATCTTGTAATTTCTTTTATACCATATCCAATTCTTCCACAGATGATAATTTTCATGGACTATTTAATTTTTTAATCATCTTGTAAGTTTTGAAATAAATTTCTTGCTCTTAAGTAGTTCATCCAATTATTGGCCTTAGTCAATTAATGTCTCCCAAAATTTTTTGAAAATCATTAAGAATTATTAGTTGCTCTCTCTTAATGTGTACCTTCTGTGGCTGAATTTTTTTACAGAGCTCTCTTATATCATATATAAAATATAATATTCTCTTTGTGCTTTTTCAGGAGCAATTTATAATCCCCAGGAAGGCAAAATTCTCTTTACTCCATCAAACATTATGGTATTTACATATTATTATCATGTAAGATATCATCAACATAATGGTAAACTATGGACTGAGGAGACTGCTTATAAATTATTTCTAATGGATATTTTATGAAAATTTGAAATAAGTAGGACTTTATAACATTCTTTGTGGAAAGACCCTCCGATGGAATTCTTAACAGGTTGAGAGTTATTATAAGTACAGTTTGTGAAAGCAGACCTTTCCCTATCATGCTCATATAACGCTACTGTGAAAAAGTCATCTTTTAAGTCAGTCAATATTCTAGGCCGTGCTTTATCTTTTCAGGCTGTAAAGAACTCCTTGGCTGAATGATTTTATTGACTTCCCTCAGATCTATTCCCATCCTCTATTTTACAGATTTCTTTTTAATGACAAATATGTGAGAATTCTAAGGTATTGTGTACTCTTCTATAGGTTAAGCCTTCAACTTCTGTTGGATTAGTTTTTCTACTGCACATAAGTTTTCTTTTGTCACTGGCCATTGTTCTATCCAAAGAGGTTTGCCAGTTTGTCACCTTAGTGACAGGACCCCTTGTGATTTATGTGAAGTGCCTCCCCCATATAAAAGGGAAGAATCAGTCATTGCTATTTCCTGCTCATGGAGAGCTTGGACAGTTTTTAGATTTCTTTGATCATTTCTTTTAAATTAAGAAGTTCTCCTCATTTATAGCCTCTCTCTAAAGCTGTAAACATGCTAAACTATGTTTCCTACAGTTACAATATAGATCTTTTCCCCATAGATTTATTGCTATATTAGAAACATCTTTCCTTAATTCTCTCCTATTTGACCTTCTGCTCCTATAAATTTAATCCATTTTAGACTTCATTTTCCCCAAGAAAATGTCCCAATTCTTAGGAGCTGTGTAGATACTCTTTAAATTGGCCAAGCATGGTACCAGGAATCTTGCAATATTCTAGTTACATTTGTTCCAGTATACCTGAAGCCTTCAATAGCACTTCCATCTAACTATAAGTTTAACTTTGGCTTTCTATCATTTATAATATATATATATATTTCTTGGTATCTTTAGAATCTCTTTTTTCATCTATAGGAGATGCTCTATCTCTGATAAATTGTTTAAGATTTTAGCAACTATATATGCCCTATCAGGCTCTGATTTAACTAGTTGTTTTTCAGAACAGTCTTTCTTTGATGGACAAGAAATGGAAGTCTCATTTTTTTTGGTTGGGTCTTGAGGAAGGATTTTAGTCAGTTTTCCAAAATAAGGATTTTTCTCTAACATCTTTAGATGATCTACATTCATGAACTTTATACTACTCCTTTCATATGTACATTTTACAGGAAACTTTCTCAATGTATTAATACTACTATAGAAAACGTTTCCTAGGGACTCTTTGTCTACCATCTTTTAGGGAATGACCAGATCGTTTACTGCCACAGCAATGGGCATTTCATGGTTTTATATCTTCTATAATTGTTTTTCCAATCAAAACTCTCCTTTGAGCATAGTAGTTTTAACCCATTTACAAAGAGATACCTATCTGTTAATTCAAAGATCTAAGAACATTTTTGCATTGTGTATTTGCATTTTTAAAAGCTAAATAATCAATTAAAATTTCTCTAGCAGTTGGATCTGATATTGCTCTATTTAGATATGTATAAATTTGGAAAAAATAGTGAAAATTCATTTGAATCCTTGATTATTTTTGAAAATTATTCCAATCATCCTTTTTGTTCAACCTTGTCCAAAGCATTTAAGACTACTGTATGACATTGTTCTAGGACAGCATTATCAATCTCTTCTCTTGATTCAGAGTAAGAACACTTTACCTAGTAACTGATCCTTGAAAATATCTATATGTCTAGTCATATTTTATTGCTCCAGGAATGAAGCCTCATTTTTCCACCATGTTAGCCATTGTAATTGAAGCCCTGATTCTAAGACGGCTGTCAATAAAATTCTTCATATTTTGTATGGTTCAGTTATTAATTATCTATATGCTATATGGTAAATATAATCTATAGATTAATACTACATTTTAAAATATTTTTTGATTGACACCTAAATTCTTAATATTGTGCACTACTCTCAGCTCCATCTAATTCACTTATTAAGGCTGAACAAATTATTTTAATTATTTTGCTTTTCTAAAGCAGATATAGACTGTCTTTTTGTTGTTTTGTTAGACTGTGTTGTTGGAGGCTTTAGATTAGATTTATCTAAAATAACTTCATGATTCCAATGATTGTCTAAATTTTGTTCTATTATTTGTAACTTAGCTAAGATTTTTCAATACTTTCCTTATCCAGGTATGCATACTTCTGATCTCTCTTAAAATGTATTTATAATATTGTAATCATTACTGAGAAAAAAACAAGTATTTGTATGCTGATAAACGAAACAAACTCATATGAGTTCCAGATGCATTGTGTCATTGTGTTTTCCTTTTTTTAGGATAGAAAACATATTTCTTTTGAAATTCTTTCTTCTTAAGGATTTTCCAAATATATTACAAGTTTGTTGACTTTTCAAATTTTCTTGCCATTTCCAAATAACTGTAGCTAGTGTCTGCCATGTCTGTCTGCCACTCAGCTATATTGTTTGCTGTTGGTTCCTGGCTTTGCCCCCTTCTAGTCTCTTTCTTTCTATCTCTCCTACCCTCTCTAACATGGTAGTTGGAGACTTTTTTCCATGTGCACAGAAGTTGGGCTATGATTTTTCCCACAAGCTGCCAAGCCCTCTCTTGCATGTTTTCTCATCCCTCTCTGGAAACATGCTGCCACCAGTTCTGGATCCAGGCCATGGCAGGGTTTTCTCATAGACACATACTGGTTTCCTACTGACCCAGGCTGCTCAGTCCCTCTGCAAATCCTGGGATGGACACTCAGGCTTCAGTTTGCTCTCTCTTGAAAGGAACCACTTTCTGCTTAGCTAGAAAATAACACTGGGAAATGATTGCTCCACGTCTTTCCACCCAGGGTTTTTTCTCAGACTGAAAGCTGGAATTCTGAGAGAGTCCTTATGTTGCATGACATTTATATCCATGAGCTTTTCCACCCTCACTCAAGTCATGACTCAGAGGCCATCATTTATTTAAAAGGGCCTAGGCCATAATCTAGGCTGCTTCTTCCACTAGCTTATAACTCAACTAACTCATTTATACAATACTATGTCTGCCACATGGCTAGTTACCTCTCCTCAGTTTCATGTTTCTGACTTCCACCGAATCACAGGGAAATATTTAACTCTATGTCTCTTCCCAAGGGTTCCTCTCTCCATGCTGGATGTCCCACTTTCTAATCCTGCCTCAGATTGTTGATCATCAGATTTGCATTGACATGTGATGTTTAAACACAGTATTCAAGAGATTCTGCCTACAGTTTTATGTATACAGCTTGAGAATAAAGGTCTTCAACAGTCTTACCAACCTGGGAAACCTATGAACAACAGTACCAATTAGCCTGGCAAGAATATGATTATGTTACAAATGCTAAGGAAATAAAAAAAAAAAAAACATTGTTGTTATTGTGTTTAAGGATTGTTTCTAAAAATAGAACTTCATAACTTGTTGTTATTAACTCAGACAAAATCTTGTGGCTGGCTAAGTCACAGTTTCCAGATTAGAAAAGAATGTTAGTACTTAGTTTTACAGATGTGGTAATAAATTGCCTCATAAGTTCTTTGCTTTATGTGTATAGATTAATGTGTCACTTAACCTTCATGAGAAAGTATTCCTTTTAAAGTTGATGTTAGTTGATATAGAGTTTCACAATTCACCAATTGTGTGGAAATAAAAAATTGTGGATTTCTCAAGCCTGAGTGGGATATCTATAAAATGGTCTTCCCCCAAGGATCAATTACCAACTTGTAAGAGGGAACAGAAAGTATTTTAAAGGCTAGAGTTAATAGTAAGACTGAGTTTTCCAGAAATGTTAGGGTCATTGCACACATTAGCTAACAGAGTTAACATTTGTGTGGGGAAGACCTGTGCAAGACTAAGCTAGACAGGGTCCTAGCATAGACTACAGAAGGGATTCTAAAGTTGCACCCATTGATAAAGAACTATTAATATCTGGTGGCTGCCAGGTGAAGACAAGTCCATTTTCTTCTGCATGCAGTCCTCAGAAAGATACCGTTGTTCAAGTACATGGTTCACCCATGCACATGTAAGAAGCACTTAGTACCCTCAGTGCTTTTCTTTCTTTTTGCTTTTTCTGTTCTTTTTTTCCCCCACATAAATTTAGGAGGAAAGAGTGGTAGGGGTTAGGAGAAGAATTGGTGGGAAAGGAGTGTTGGTAGATTTGGTGAAAATAACTTTTATGAAGTTTGTAAACTCTCAAACATTAAAACTATAAAAACAAGTGATAATAATAAATTTATTAAGAAGCAAATATTTGATGAATTTTGTAGGCTTATATTAAAAAAACTATTTTTAAAATAAAATTTACAATTCTTTAGAACAAGTTATTTTTTAAATTAATGAATGCCAAGATATTGAAGAGAAAGCTAAGCATGCCCTGTAATAAACACTCAGTTAAATAGCATGCTTTATATAAGGCGTTTAATGCTATACTTTAATAGAAAAAGATATATAGATTGTTTTTTAGTCCATTAATCCAATCAGCAAAGTACCTAAGTAGATATGCATAAATGCAAGAAAACATTACATACTATCAATTTTGTCATTCCCCACTCCGACCTGTAACTGAAAACCAAAACAACATGAAGCTATCAATTCATTGTGTAGTGCCTCTGTTCACAAGGTTCTCAGTGGCTTCTGTCTTAGTGACTTTCTTTCTTTCTTTCTTTCTTTCTTTCTTTCTTTCTTCCTTCCTTCCTTCCTTCCTTCCTTCCTTCCTTCCTTCCTCCCTCCCTCCCTCCCTCCCTCCCTCCCTCTCTCTCTCTCTCTCTCTCTTTCTTTCTTTCTTTCTTTCTTTCTTTCTTTCTTTCTTCCTTTCTCTCTCTCTCTTTCTTTCTTTCTTTCTTTCTTTCTTCCTTTCTCTCTCTTTCTTTCTTTCTTTCTTTCTTTCTTTCTTCCTTTCTCTCTCTCTCTTTGTTTCTTTCTTTCTTTCTTCCTTCCTTTGTTTCTTTCTTTCTTTCTTCCTTTCTCTCTGTTTCTTTGTTTGTTTGTTTGTCTGTTTGTTTGTTTCTTTCTTTCTTTCTTTCTTATTTGATATTTTCTTTATTCTTATTTCAAATATTATTTGAAATCTCTTTTCCTGGTTTCTCCTCCAAGAAATCTTTATCCCCTCTCCCCCTTCCCCCTGCTCAAAAACCTACCCACTCCTGCTTCCTGGACCTGGCATTCCCCTTTACTGTGGCATAAAACCTTCACAGGACCAAGAGCATCTCTTCCCATTGATGACTGACTAGGCCATCCTCTCTACATATGCAGCTAGAGCCATGAGTCCCCCCCATGTGTTTTCTTTGGTTGATAGTTTAATCATGGGGTCTCTGAGGGTATTAGTTAGTTCATATTGTTGTCCCTCCTATGGGGTTGAAAACCCCTTCAGCTCCTTGGGTACTTTCTCTAGCTTCTTCATTGGGGACCCTGTGCTCCATCCAATGGATGGCTGTGAGCATCCACTTCTGTATTTGTCAGGCAGTGACAGAGACTCTCAGGAGACAGCTATGTCATGCTCCTGTCAGCAACCTCTTGTTGGCATCCACAATAGTGTATGGTTTTGGTGGTTGTACTCTTATTTAACATATATTATTTTAGCAAACAATTTCTCAAATTGAACATTAATTCAAAAAGGAGAACAACGGAGAGTTTTTTTTTTAATTATTAGATGTTTTCTTCATTTAACATTTCAAATGCTATCCCAAAGGTCCCCTATACCCTCCCTCTACCTTGCTCCCATACCCATTCACTCCCACTTCCTGGCCCTGGCATTCCCCTGTACTAGGGCATTTAAAGTTTGGGCCTCTCTTCCCAATGATGGCTGAATAGGCCATCTTCTGCTACATATGCTTCTAGACACACATGTCAGCTATATCAGGGTCCTTTCATCAAAATCTTGCTGGCATATTCAATAGTATCTGCATTTGGTGGCTGACTATGGGATGGATCCCCGGGTGGGGCAGTCTCTGGATGGTCCATCCTTTCATCTTAGCTCCAAACTTTGTCTCTGCAACTCCTTCCAAGGATAACTCCTTCCAAGGATATTCTATTCCATATTCCAGGGAGGAATGAAGTATCCATGTGTTGGTCTTCCTTCTTGATTTTCTTGTATTTTGGAAGTTGTATCTTGGGTATTCTAGGTTTCTGGGCTAATATCCACTTATCAGTGAGTGGATATATAATGAAGGTATTTCACAAGGAGTTGGTCTAGGAATGAATGTTTTGCAACCTATGTTTATTAAAGGTTCAAATTCTCCTCTAGCCCAACACCCAGCAGAGGTACTGGAAGAGAAAAGTTATTAGGATATAGGGAAAATGGGCCTGTTCAACAATAGTTCTTTGTGAATGAGCTCAGTCTTCTTGGGCAGCAGTACAGTTCCATAGCAAACAGCAAATATGACTCAGCAGCAGCAGACCAGTCCTCTAGGCAGGCAGACGCCAGCAAAAACTGTCAGCTACAGTCTAGTTCTTTTGCCAAGCAGACACCAAGCAGCTGTAGCCCAATCCTCAAGAAACGACCAGGTTTGCCAACTGCCCTGAGGCAAGGCTACAGAAGATGTATGCTGCTGCAGGAACCTCAGGAGCAATTCTTGGGTGAATTTCTCTCAATGGTGTCATTACCACAAGCTGAGCTCAACAATGCTATGTAAGGAAAACCCATATATGTGTGTCTTACATGTGTGTCTTTAATGAAGAATATCAAGGTGGAGCAAACCAAACAATGCTCAGTGCTAGTCTCCCACTGTCTGTGGGATCATATTTATACTGCTTTATCCCAGGTTCTTTCATGTGTTTGCTATATTCAAACATCCTTTCACCTGTGTCTGCTTCAGGAAAACATTCTTTCCTGTGTCTGCTCCTGGATTACATTCTTTCACATGTGTGCCTCAGCAAAGCATCATTTGACAAACCTGAGTTTCCCAAAAAAGTTTCTTTGAAAATTTTGAGATGGCTCAGTGAAAAAAAAAAAGCAGGTGGTGACAAACCAGAACCGGAGTTGGGTCCCCAGACTGACCCCCACATGGTGGAAGAAAATAATTAATTCTCATACATGTACATAAGTACATACATAAACACATAAATGCAATAAAATATTTTAATAGTACTTTCTATTCAATACATTTTTGTTTATTCATTTTTAATTTTGTTTTACTTTGCACAGAAGCCCTCAATTTAGTATATTTACATATAGATACCATATATACAGATAAATGGGTTATCTTGCTATATTTTCAGTTAAATTCTAGAAGTTTGGCAAGCAGCTATTTCTGTATTTAGAATTAAATCAGTATCTTACAGATAATTAACTAGTATTTGCTTTTTACGTTGATTAATATTAAATCAGAGAACACCCTTTTGTCACATAAAACTTTCCCTGCTTAAGGAAATGCTTTTCAAAACTATAACTAAATAGAAATTGCTTACAGTAACTTAACTTTTTTCTTAATAAATACACATTTATTATTTTAATATAATTAATTTTATATTCCCTTATTGTTGGAATCAAAATAAGGTTCTGTGTTAATATTGGTCATCTGTTTATATACACCATAGATAACCTTGTGAAATAGAATATGGATTATTCATATTAGTGTTCTTAACAGCTAAATTAAAGACCTCTTTGTGAAAGTCTTGAACATTGGTTGTCAATACTCCTAATGGTGTGATCATTTAATATTATTCATCATGTGGTAATCTCTAACCATAAAATTATTCCAGTTGCTACTTTATAACTATAATTTTGCTACTGTTATGAATCATAATTTACATATGTTTTCTAGTGGCCTTAGGCTACCCTTTTGAAAAGATCATTCCACTCTCAAAGAAGTTGTTACCCCAGGTTGAGAAAAATTTGTTTGTAGTTTAAGATGAACATTCTGAACTGTCTCCCAAAGTTATCATTGCTAAATTTTCTATAGAAATCCTTTGTATTGCATACAAAAGATTATAGAACAAAATCTTAAAATGTGTTTTAAAACATAAACAGAAGTACACCTATGTAGGGTTTTGGGTCTCACATCCAAGAGAAGATTGACTGCCCTTACCCCACACCATCACCCACAGGTACAAGGCCTTAGAGAATACCAGGGACACTACTCAGGGTGGGAAAGCACATTTGAGTTGTGGAACAGTCTGAGGGATCCACCTGGAGCTGGGGGAAAAGGAGGGAGCTCTGGCTGTTTCCACAGGGCGAGTCCTTGACTTGAAGGCTTGGCCTTGGTGGTAGTTATGGCTGGGTGTTAGGAGCAGGTGTGGCGGCAGTCCTAAAGGCGCCAGGGACTGTAGCTAAGTCATATGACTTGCACCTGACTTCCTCATATAAGCCACAAACATCTTGAGAGCTGTGCAGGTGTACCAGGATACAGGTGAATCCAATTTGATGGAGATATGCCCCTGCTGCCCTGATTAGCTGAAGCTGCGTGCCTGGTGAGGTAGCGTGGCCTGCTGTGCGTGGATGGGAACTGAGAGTATAAAAGAGTGAGAGGCCCAGGGTTCGAGGGAGATATAAAAACAAGGGAGATATAAAAACAAGGGAGATATAAACAAGGGAGATATATGGAGAAAGAAGAAACAGGACTGAATAAATGTGTGCAGAAGGATCCTGTAGCAGCGTCGTTCTTCCTGGCCAGTTGGGCGCACGCAAGAGTTGGTGCTGAGACCCGGGACGAGAAGACCTGGGACGAGTAAACCCGGGACAAGAAAACCCGGGACGGTTACCATCACCGGCGCAAGGAAGATCCCTCATTCCGGAACCAGAACTGCGGGTCATGGTAATGAAGTGTTCCCGTAAAACAGACTGTTGAGAAGGATTCAACTGCGTGAATTCAGAACTCTTCAGCTGGGGAACGGTGGTAATAAAGTGTTCCCACAACACAGACTGTTGAGAAGGATTCAACTGCGTGAATTCAGAACTCTTCAGCTGGGGAACAGGGTACCTGTAAGTATAGCTTTACAAGGTAAGTCTGGCCTTGAACTTTCTAACAAAATTCAAGACAGTCTATCAGAAGTAAAGTGGGAAATAGCTTTACAAGGTATGTTTGGCCTTGAACTTTTTCTAGTGTTAGGAGCCTTTTTGTTCCTTTTCACATGTTATCAAGTGGTTAAGGCAGGGCTGAAAATTCTGGATGAAATTCAGGGCAATCTATCAGAAGTAAAGCGGGGAGAGAGAGTAGGAGCAAAGAGGAAATATGGTACACAAAATAAGTATACAGGCCTTTCCACGGGTCTTGAACCTGAGGAAAAGTTTAGGTCAGGTAAGAATACCTGGGGAGAGATTAGAAGGAAGGAAAAGAAAAAAGGTCAATTAGCGGAGGTTTCTAGGAGAAGGAGCCTATACTCATCACTAGATGAGCTCAAGGAGCCAGTTCTTAATAGTTCTGAATCAGATGAAAAGGCTATTAGGGCCTGGAAGGCGCTCTCCGGAGCAGGTGAAGCCACTGGACAACTAACAAAGACCTCAGGAGTCATTCTCAGATTTTGTGGCCAGAATGACAGAGGCAGCAGAGCGTATTTTTGGAGATTCAGAGCAAGCCGCACCTCTGGTAGAATAGCTTATTTATGAGCAAGCCACGCAGGAATGCAGAGCGGCCATAGCCCCAAGAAAGAACAAAGGTTTACAAGACTGGCTCAGGGTTTGTCGGGAGCTTGGGGGACCCCTCATTATGCGTTACTTCCATTCAGTATGAGAAATTTACTAGGGCAGCTAATTTGTTAAAAAGTCTTTCTCAGTATATGTTACAGAATTGGACGGCTGAATTTAAACAGACACTTCGGGAATTGAGACTTGCCATCATTCAGGTCAACTCCACGCGCTTGGACCTGTCCCTGACCAAAGGATTACCCAATTGGATCTCCTCAGCATTTTCCTTCTTTAAAGAATGGGTGGGATTGATATTATTTGGAGATACACTTTGCTGTGGATTAGTGTTGCTTCTTTGGTTGGTCTGTAAGCTTAAGGCCCAAACTAGGAGAGACAAGATGGTTATTGCCCAGGCGCTTGCAGCTTTAGAACATGGTGCTCCCCCTGATATATCTATGCTTAAGCAATAGGTCGCTGGCCACTCAGCTCTTGCACACCACGAGGCTAGTCTCATTGCACGGGATAGAGTGAGTGTGCTTCAGCAGCCCGAGAGAGTTGCACGGCTAAGCACTGCAATAGAAGGGCTCTGCGGCATATATGAGCCTATTCTAGGGAGACATGTCATCTTTCATGAAGGTTCAGTGTCCTAGTTCCCTTCCCCCAGGAAAAACGACACGGGAGCAGGTCAGGGTTGCTCTGGGTAAAAGCCTGTGAGCCTAAGAGCTAATCCTGTACATGGCTCCTTTACCTGCACACTGGGGATTTGACCTCTATCTCCACTCTCATTAATATGGGTGGCCTATTGCTCTTATTAAAAGAAAAGGGGGAGATGTTGGGAGCCGCCCTCACATTTGCCATTATAAGATGGCACTGACAGCTGTGTTCTAAGTGGTAAACATAATCTGCACACGTGCAGGGGCAGTTTTCCCGCCATGTGTTCTGCCTTTCTCATGATGACAACTGGGCCGATGGGCTGCAGCCAATCAGGGAGTAATACATCCTAGGCGGAGGATAATTCTCCTTAAAAGGGACGGGGTTTTGCCATTCTTTTTTTCTCTCTCTTGTTCTTGCTTTTTCTCTCTCTTGCTCTTGTTCTTTCTCTTGCTTTCTTGTTCTTGTTCTTTTTCTTGCTTTCTTGCTCTCTCTTGCTCTCTTGCTCTCTTGCTGTCTTGCTCTCTGGCTCCTGAAGATGTAAGCAATAAAGCTTTGCCGCAGAAGATTCCGGTTTGTTGCGTTCTTCCTGGCCGGTAGCGAACGCGTGTAAGAGCTGGGAGTGTAAAGAAGCCTTCTACATGAGATTAGACAGCAGCTTGGGTCTGTAGGCAAAGGCCATCTCTGTGGTCCCTTTGGTAGATGCTGACAAAAAGAGGCAGTATGCTGTTTTAAGGCATTTATTGTCATGGCAGGAAGTAGATGTGTAAAACCATATCCCACTTCTGAAGGTGGACTTGAGATTAAATACCTTTAGCACAGAGGATTGTCTGGGAAGGAAGTGAAGAACTTTCTGATCTAATGTGACCTGTGGTCATGTCTGTTTTCTTCATCTATATGTGGAGGAGGGGTGGGGCATTGCCTTTACATGACTGATGGCCAGAGTTCTATGGGGGGCCTTCAGCTTGTGACAGGGGCTTGGTTCCAGGAGCAGGTAAAGCTCCTCCTACCTTCCCTTCAGAGTCTCCTGGACCTCTAGCCTTAGCTCACTTGAGGACCAGGGTACCTCGCAGGGTCCACTGCCCCATAAACCTATATGTGTGCTTTCTGAAAATGCTGTGCTGGAGTCCAGCATTAATGTTTTATGATATTTATGTTCTAAACTTCTAGAGAGAGAGTTCCTTGCATTATTTCTAAATTATTAATGTTATTGTTATTATTACTATTATATTTTTAGAGTGCATTAGTAAGGTGGGTTTTTTTTTTGAATCACATCTTATTGCCTGTTTGAAAACATCACTAAATGTACCTTGATCATACTCAATTTTTCCCACATCTGCCCTCATATCTACATCCTCTAAACAATTCTCTTGCACACAATTTCAAGGTTTCTTCTAGGTTTTTAAACAATTAATTGAATGCAGTTTGTATTTCCTAACTATGTTGTTGAGTGGTGTCTTTTCTTGTCTGTGTTTGATCTACCAAGTACGGCATTTCCTTAAAGAAAATTCTCTCTTCTGGTTTCTACAAAATAACAATAGTTCCTTAGCTGGTAAGGGGTAATTCATGCTTACAAGACCCTACTAGGAAAAATGATTAGAAAAATTATTAAAACCCAGAGGTGGTAGAAATTCAAGTAATTTTCATACTTTCAAATGTTTCTTAATAATAACTTTTAAATTATTAAAAATCTAATTATTTTAAAAATGAAAAGATTATTAATATTGGAAACATTTTCCATCTGAAATTTAAAGATACAAAATGTTCTCGGCCTTTATGTTATCATTCCAACATATTGGATTAATACTTCTAAGTCATTTCTTATAAAACATATTTTTCTTTATTCTATACATATGAAAATAAAATGTTTTGCACGTGTGTGCCTTGCAACTCCCAGAATGAAATATTTGGTGCCCAGGAACTAGAGTTATAGATGATTAAAAGGCACTATGAGGGTTCTGGAAACTGAACCCAGATCCTCAGGGTGAGCAACAAATGTCCTTATTCACTTGACTCCTTCAAATGGTGAGGGATTATTTGAACTCTTTATTAAAATTTTAATATGTAGCACTCAATAAAGATTCAGAACTTTTATTACTAGGAAAGATAAAGTCCAATTAAAGTAATTGTATTCCTTATTCTTAATTCATATGAAATATGTGCAACTTTATAATAGATCACCTGACTTAATTTAAAATTTCCCTATTGGTAAAGTTAGTTATCAAATTAGTCAATATTTGAGCAATATTTGACATTTTAGTTTGAACCCGGTCAAATGTTATTGGTTTTATGATATTTTACATGTTGGCCTATTTTATATTTTCATTTAGAGTATTATCAAAGATTAAATATTTCCTCACAGCAAAAATTAAGATGTTGTGTGGGTGTACATTCATGTGTTTTTTTAAAGCAAGAAAACTTCTACATTATATAGTACATATTTGTTATCAGAATGCATAGCAGCCTGAATCTTACTCATTCATTTTATAAAATAACATCCTTCTGTGCAAAAATTATATTCCAGCTCACACAGCTAATATTTCCTGAGAAACATTAAGCAAAAAGGCATTAAGATTTGAAATGAGTTCTCTCAAATGGATGTAATTTACAAATAGCGAGAGAATCAGAAAAGATTCTTAACAGAAAGGAATGCATTCACTAATGGGTTTAAAGATAGTATTGAGCATATTATGTTGGGTCATAGCTATCTGGGGGTAAAGGGAGAGTTAGGAAGAGACCCCTTGTCTATTATGGAATTTTAGAGGAATGTTAAGTGCTAATGCTGTGTGGAGGAGACAGAGCCAGATTAATGGGAACTTGAAATGCTTTCTTACTGAATTTTTCATCCTCATTTTCATTTAAGATATTGGCAGCTGGGAGTCCTTGAAACATTAAGGGTGCAGACTTGATAACCAAATATTAGTCACCTCAAAATATTGGTCTAGGAAAAGTAAAATACTTAAGGTACCAATGGGGTTTTAAGTAGAAAAATGAAACCAGAACCAGAACAGTTTGTGGTATGAAAAAAAAATTAAAAAGATGTGAAGTGGTGAGAAATGCTTTTCTCAGAATAAGGCTGTTTTTTTTTTTTTTTTAATGTCAGACATTGTATGATATTTAGATATCTTTCAAATATGACAGCATTTTGTGTGCACATGTGCAAAGGATCACTAGGAAAAGTAGAAGTTTCACAGTACAGGCAACACATTCTCTCCACTGATTTCATCAGGAATCAGGACGGACAGATAGCCTTTTCTGAATCTCAGTGATCACCAAAGACTCCTAGAAATGGTTGCCTCCCAGGTCTAGATTACAGCTCACACTTCTACATGGCAGTTCAACACCCACTTTCTTCCTTCCATACCTGAAAGGAATTCCATTAAGGCTTTGGCTCAGGAAGAAAAGATGAGCCATCAGCTGTGCACAAGCAGCTTTTGACAGCCTTTCCATTTGTATATGCATTTCAATCAATTTTAAATCAGAGAGACAATAAAGTAAATCTCTTTCAGCTTTCAATTTGCCTCTGCAGTGATGGGTGCCCTGTCTGATGTTTACAGTTCACTGTTTCATAATAATGGATTGTTTTAACACCGTGATTCTCTCAATATATCTTCTATCACTTTCAGCAATTTCACTAGAGTTGTTTTTAAGATAACAATTAGAATAGAATGAAAAGCCCAAGAAGCAGTTTTATGCAGAAAAAAAAAGGAAATGCAGTCTAACTGCATGGAAAACTGATTTTGTTTTCTGTTTTGCTCATTTTTGTAATCTTCCTTTATTCTTTGTTTTTTTTGCAAATACATAACAGGAGAAACATGGGCCAGTATATGTTCCATTACTGGTGTTACCCTCCATTATCTGTACATATCAACGAACAAAGCACCATTTCATCAAACAACACCACGATAATGTCGTTCTGCAAGTGGGTTTATCCTGGTTTTACATATTTCATGAATGTAATTTCTCTGAAGTTCTATAAAATTAATTGAAAATGTCCTCGCATTTCTTTTTCTTGTTTTGGTGTTGTATTTCACTTTTACTAGGGTTGGCACTGATAGATATTCTAATATAATATTTTTATTAACTCTTTTGCTGAATATAGTCTTTTTGAAATATAAAATTAACAGGTTTGACATATTTTGTAAATAAAATGACAATTACTTATTTCAAAATGTATATACATTAAGGGTTGGAGAGATACCCCAGTTATTGAAGTACTTAATAATTTCCCAGATGACCCAAGTTCACATCTCAGGACCCACATCAGAAAACACATACCCAACTGTATCTCTATATATGGGGCTCTGGCAACCTCTTCTCATCTCCCAGTGGACCTACTCATATGTGGCATTCACATGGATACATACTCAGAAACATTTAAAAAGTAGTAAATACTTTTCTAAGTATACAAAGAATATTTAAAAATCCACAACTTAGAGAAGATGCTGCATTTGTGTTTGAGCCTTGGTTACATCATTGAGTGTATTTTCTAATTTCACACATTACTTGTAGATTCATGTTCTTTATAACAGAATATAATTTTACTGTGTATATCCACCACAGTTTTACTATCTTAGAGGAATCAAATTTGAACTGACCTGGAATTCTCCTCCTTGATGAAATGTTCTCATAATATCCATAGGGCTATTTAAGCTGTCACTGGAAAATTAACTGAAAGTACTACTGAGCTGTGAAGACTCGGAACCACCACAAAGAGCACCATAACCAAGTACGTCCAATTGGCACTTTATCTTGGGGATAACCACTGACCATGAACTAGACATTGGGCTCACTTACATGGAGAGAAATCATACTGCTAGTAAAAATCTAGCCAACTTTCTATGGCTGTTGAGGACATGTACTCAATAGGAGAATTTACCATTGAGATTTTTATAAACCAGTATAATTCCTAACTGAATCCCAAATATCCTTTTATTTACTAAGAACTGTAGGCCACAGCCCTTATCAAAGAATCTTCTTTGCAGTATATGGAAACTATTGTACAAGTTCACAATTAATCAAAATCCAGATAACAAATGACCATGAATTATACAAACACTTATGATATATCTACAACACAATCCCTGTGACCAATACTTTGGGAACATCATAGAAGTAGGGAACATCGTAGAAGTAGGGGAGAAGAAATATAAGACTTAGAGATCAGCTCATATTCTATAACATAATATATTTGGTATTTACCAGAGAAGCAACACTAATGAAATCTTAATAATACAGTTGCTTAAATAAGACCCGCAGAATGAAATATCAGATGACATTCCAACAGGGAAGGGAACAACCTTACAAGGACTGTCTAACAGGTACAGAATTACAATCAAATAATAGTTATTAAGGTAGTAACCTCTAAATACATATGCTTATCGGAAATAATAAATGGATTCAGTGATATATATATATCATACATACATACATATATACATATATATATATATATATATATATATATATATATATATATAGAGAGAGAGAGAGAGAGAGAGAGAGAGAGAGAGAGAGGAGAGAATGATAAATTTGGGAAGGAGTAAGAGCCACTGAAGGAATTGAAGTTAGTAATGCTGGGTTTAAATGATTTAAATATTGTCTCAAGAATGAAATTAGGAAACATTGTAAAGAACATAATTAGGAAAATAACATACTCTGTTATCTTAGTAAGGCAAGGATTCTACTAGTTTTTCGAAATCTCTCTTCTGTTGATATAGATGACATAACAGCAGGCAAAACCAGAAAAGAGCAAATGGCAACTAATTAATAAGCAATATATCATATTTTAATTCATTCACTGCCAACATTTTGGAAAATGATTATGACAAATGATCATTTGGTTATACTTTTCATAATACTAGAGCTAAGTTTAGAGAACTAAACACATTTAAAATTGAAGTACCATTTCCTTAGTGAGTTACATGAGCTACTTTCTAATCATAACTGACGAAATATATGTCTTATATACAAAGAGAAAATAAAATAATCACCATTACTTTAATGTCTCCTAGCACTCAAATTGATGTGTGAATAATTCTTTCTGTATAATTAACAATTTTTTTTTCTGGTGTGCTTTGAAACTCCTACCCATGTGGCATGACAGTAAACACTTCTCTAGGTAGTGGACTTCATCTTATGTCATTCTTGTCTTGGGGAATAGCCATCTATGTTCTATGGCTAATTTACTTAACATGTTTCCACAATTTTTCCAAATCAGAAGATAAGAAAGATATCATAAACAAATGAAACCAGCACTTATAATCTGGAGGACTACAAAAAGAATGTAATAATGAAATGAGTGTGCATTTTTAAAAGGTAATACACATGATAATATCACATGTAGTTATAGCCCAGAGAAAGAAAATATTTTAGATAAATGTAAAAATTAGAAAGCAATAAATATAGGAGGTAAGAAAGTATGTCACTTTACTCTCTGGAAAAATTCCAAGAAGGGTAGGTATCAGGTTTCACTTGAATATGATGTTTTTGGTTTTCCTCTATATCTATTGAGGATTTGTTTACCAACTTCATCTTTTGTGACATTTTCCTGAGGCTTTGACGATCATTCCCTACCATACAGCTAACTAAATATTTTTACCTTAGTAATCAATCATCTCAAAATTTAAATTTATCTTAATGATTTGAATTAAACTATCTTCTCCAAAATGCAAAGGCATATTGATTGAGAACTGAGCAATTTTCCTAACTGCATTTCCAATTTAACATTAACCTGTCATAAAAGATAGACCATTGGACTTCAAAATGACCAATGATTACTTTCATCATTTTTTTATGTCTTTCTTTCTCTAAGTCCTTTTGTTTTTGAAGTTACTGTTTCTCAGAATATAGCATCATTATTTAATTAGTCTTTTTCAGAGTCATGACCCACATACTTATCAAAGACACAACTGATGATATGGTTTGTAAATTAGAACCGTCATTAAGAAAACTTTAAATTAAATATCTACAAAGAGACAGACATATAATCATACATTACAGTTAAACAGATCCTTAAATTCCTAGCAGTATATTCATGGAAACTCAGTTTGAGTATACATTGTTAGACACATGATTCTGATTTTCTGAGATTTAACCCATCACATTCTTTCTTGAACTAGAAGCCTTATTAAAGAGTTATGACCTAATTTATGATAGATGGACTGATGAAAAAACAGCCAAATCCTCAATCAACTTCTTGTAGAATTCTGGCATTCTTATTAATAATTTTTGATAAATATATATTAATTAATGATTAATGGTATATCATAGGTATAGGTATAGTTACCTAGTATATATATATATATGTATATATATGTATATATATACATATATGTATACACACACACACACACACACACACACACACACACACACACACATATATATATATATATATATATATATATATATATATATATATATATATTTATAATCCCAGACTGATCCTTGGTTCTTGTGTCTTAAGGGCTCTGGATATAAAATTAACTCAAACAAGTCAATGGCCTTTCTCTACACAAAGAATATTCTAATTTAAAGTATCTATTTTTATTATTCTTAATTGTGTGGGGAGTGGGGTGGGGAGTGTCTCTGAGCAGCTATATGGACATGAATGTAGGTGCCCTAAGACAAAAGAGGCATTGACTCCCCCTGAAAAGTGAGTTATAGGGGGGTTTGAATGCTCTATTTTTATTTTTTGTACTTTAATCTTTTTAAATTTTATATTACTTTATTTTATTTTTAATTTATTTTTATACTCCATATTTCATTCCTGCTCCCAATCAACCCTCTGACAGTTCCACATCCCACACTTTCTCCGCATCCCACCCCATCTGCACATGGATGCTCACACTCCCCCACCCCATCTGACCCAGGGGTTTGACCCTGGGGCCTACAGTCTCTTGAGGGTTAGGTGCATCAACACTGAATGAACACAGACCAGAAAGTCCTTTTCTCTATGTGTGTTGGGGGCCTCAGATCAGCTGGTACATGCAGTCTGTTTTGTGGTCCAATGTTTGAGAGATCCCAGATTAATTGAGACTGTTGGTCCTACTTCAGGATCACTCTTCTCCTCAGCTTCTTCTGCCTTTCCTAATTCAACAAAAAGGGTTAACTACTTCTGTCCATTGGTTGGGTGCAAATAACTGCATCTGACTCTTTCAGCTACTTGTTGGGTCTTTCAGAGAGCAGTTGTCTTAGTCAGGGTTTCTATTCCTGCACAAACATCATGACCAAGAAGCAAGTTGGGGAGGAAAGGGTTTATTCGGCTTACATTTCCATACTGCTGTTGGTCACCAAAGGATGCAGGACTGGAACTCAAGCAGGTCAGAAAGCAGGAGCTGATGCAGAGGCCATGGAGGGATGTTCTTTACTGGCTTGCCTCACCTGGCTTGCTCAGCCTGCTTTCTTATAGAACCAAGACTACCAGCCCAGAGATGGTCCCACCTACAAGGGGCCTTTCCCCCTTGATCACTAATTGAGAAAATGCCTTACAGTTGGATCTCATGGAGGCATTTCCTCAACTGAAGCTCCTTTCTCTGTGATAACTCCAGCTGTGTCAAGTTGACACAACACTAGCCAGTACAATTGACCCCTTGTCAACTTGACACACAAAAACATCACTAGTAAGCCTCAACCCTTACAATCTTATTCCTCCCCATTCTAAATAACTTTAAACGTCCCACAGTCTTTACATATTCTTAAAATTTCAATCTCTTTAAAATATCCATCTCTTTTAAAATCCAAAGTCTTTTTACAATTAAAAGTCTCTTAACTGTGGGCTCCACTAAAACAGCTTCTTCCTTCAAGAGGGAAAATATCAGGGCACAGTCACAATCAAAAGCAAAAGTCAATCTCCAACCGTCCAATGTCTGGGATCCAACTCACGATCTTCTGGGCTCCTCCAAGGGCTTGGGTCACTTCTCCAGCCATGCCCTTTGTAGCACAGGCGTCATCCTCTAGGCTCCAGATGCCTGTACTCAACTGCTGCTGCTGCTCTTGGTGGTCATCTCATGGTACTGGCATCTCCAAAACACTGCATGACCCCTTCAGTCCTGGGCCATCAATTGCAACTGAGGCTGGACTTTCACCAATGGCCTTCCATGGCCTCTCACAGTGCCAAGCCTCAGCTGCTCGGCTCAACTCCTTCATGCCTTCAAAACCAGTACCACCTGGGTGACCCTTACACATTACCAAGTCCAGCCACAGCACAATGTACAACTTTGGCTATATCTGGAACACAGCCACTGTGCTCTCAGAAAACACTTCCCAGAAGATGTCACCTCAATGATGCTGGTCTCTTCTTAATCACCGCTAATTTCTTAGCTCCAGCTAACCAGCATCAATAGTCCCAGTAATGCAAAGTTTTTGCTTTGGTAGTTCTGGTATCTTGTTAATCACAGCTGATTCTTCAGCCCCAGCTAACCAGAACTACAGAATCTTCACATTCAAAACAACAATGGCCCTGAAAAGAGTCTCTAATTTTCCCTCTGAAATTTCACAAGCCAGGCCTCCATCTTCTGCACTGTTCTCAACATTATCTTCCAAGCTCCTACAAAACATCTGACAGAGCTCTTAACAACGAATGGATCTTCAAGCCCAAAGTTCCAAAGTCCTTCCACAGACCTCCCCAAAACATGGTCAGGTTGTCACAGGAATACCCCACTCTGCTGGTACCAATTTGTCTTAGTCAGGGTTTCTATTCCTGCACAAACATCATGACCAAGAAGCAAGTTGGGGAGGAAAGGGTTTATTCGGCTTACATTTCCATACTGCTGTTGGTCACCAAAGGATGCAGGACTGGAACTCAAGCAGGTCAGAAAGCAGGAGCTGATGCAGAGGCCATGGAGGGATGTTCTTTACTGGCTTGCCTCACCTGGCTTGCTCAGCCTGCTTTCTTATAGAACCAAGACTACCAGCCCAGAGATGGTCCCACCTACAAGGGGCCTTTCCCCCTTGATCACTAATTGAGAAAATGCCTTACAGTTGGATCTCATGGAGGCATTTCCTCAACTGAAGCTCCTTTCTCTGTGATAACTCCAGCTGTGTCAAGTTGACACAACACTAGCCAGTACAGCAGTCATGATAGATCCCTTTTGGTGAGCACTCCATAGCCTCAGTAATAGTGTCAGGCCTTGGGACCTCCCCTTGAACTGGATCCCACTTTGGACCTGTCACTGACCTTTTCCTCAAGCTCCTCTCCATTTCCATCCCTGTAATTCTTTCAGACAGAAACAATTATGGGTTAAAGATATGACTGTGGCATTGGAACCCCATCCCTCATTTGAAGTCCTGTCTAACTGCTGGAGGTTGGCTCAATAAGATTCCTCTCCCTAATGTTGGGTACTTCATCTAAGGTCCCTCCCTTTGAGTTCTTGGAGTCTGTGACCTCCCAGGACTCTGGTGCAGTATCGGGGTCGCCCAACCTCTTATTTCCTGAGGTTGCCTGTTTCAGTTCTTTTTGCTGGCCCTCAGGGCTTCAGTCCTTTTCCCTCATCCAATACCAGATCAGGTTCCCCAACTTCCCCCGTCATCTCCTACCCCAACCACTTTCCCACCCAACTTGTGATTGTTTTCTTCTCTTTCCCAATTGGTGAGGCATCCCCACTTGCACATTCAGCTTGTTGAACTTTTTGAGTTCTGTGGTCTTACCCTGGGTATTCTGAATGTTTTTCTTTTGTTTGTTTGTTTGTTTGTTTGTTTGGTTTGGTTTGGATTGGATTGGTTTATTTATTTATTTACTTTTTGTTTGTTTCTTTTTTGTTTTTTTCTTTGCTAATATCCACTTATTAGTGAGTACATACCATAAATGTCCTTTTGAGTCTGAGTCACTTCACTGAGGATAATATTGTCTAGTTCCATCCATTTGCCTGAAAAATTCAGGATGTCCTCTGTATTAGTTAGGGTTTTACTACAGGGAACAGACACCAAGACCAAGGCAGGTCTTAATAAAACAACGTTTAATTGGGGCTGGCTTACAGATTCAGAGGTTCAGTCCATTATCATCAAGGTGGGTGCATGGCAATATCCAGGCAGGCATGGTGCAGGTAGAGCTGAGAGTTCTATCTCTTCATCCAAAGGCTGCTAGTGGAAGACTGACTTCCAGGCAACTAGGGTGAGGATCTTATGCCCACACCCACAGTGACACACCCATTCCAACCAGGTCACACCTATACCAACAAGGCCACACCTCCAGTTGGTGCCACTCCCTGGTCCAAGGATATACAAACTATCACATCCTTCTTCTTAATAGCTGAGTAGTATTCCATTGTGTAAATTAACCACATTTTCTGTATCCATTCTTCTGTCATGGGACATCTAGGTTGTTTCCAGCTTCTGGCTATCACAAACAAGGCACGTATGAACATATTGGAACATGCCCCTGTGGCATGGTGGGCCACCTTTTGGGTATATTCCCAAGAGTGGTATTTCTGGATCTTCAGGTAGATCTATTTCCAATTTTCTGATGATCCTCCAGATTGATTTCCAGAGTGTTGTACCAATTTGCAATCCCATCAGCAACTGAGGAATGTTCCTCTTTCTCTATATACTCTCAAACATGTGTTGTCAACTGTGGTTTTGATCTTAGCCATTCTGATTGGTGTAAGGTAGAATTTCAGGGTCATTTGATTTGCATTTCTCTGATCACTAAGGACTTTGAACATTTCTTTAGGTGCATCTCAGCCATTTCTGACTCCTCAGTTGTGTACTCTCAGTTTATTTCTATACCCCACTTTTTGATTGTGTTGTTTGCCTTTTGGGTGTTTAACTTCTTGAGATCTTTATATATGTTGGATATTGCCTTCTATGGGATGTGGAGTTAGTGACGATCTTTTTCCCAATCTGTGTGTTGCTGACTTGTCATATCAACTAAGTCCTTTGCATTACAGAAGCTTTCCCGTTTTATGAGGTCCTATATATCAGTTCTTGATCTTAGAGCATGAGCCATTGAAACTCTGTTTAGGAAATTTCTCCCTATGCCAATGAGTTCAGGGCTCTTGTCCACTTTCTTGTCTATTAGATTCAGTGTATGTGGTTTATGTTGAGGTGCTTGATCCACTTGGACTTGAGCTTTGTACAAGACAACAAATATGGATCTATTTTCATTCTGCTACACACAGACAGTCAGGTAGACCAGCACCATATATTGAAGATGTTTTCTTTTTCCATTGTATATTTTGATGTCCTTGTTAAAGATCTAGTGACCTAAAGCGTGCTGTTTTATTTCTGGGTCTTCAATGTCATCTGCACCTAGTGATATCTTTATTTCTTCTTTACCAATCTGTATCCCCTTAATCTCTTTTTGTTGTCTTATTGCTAATACTTCAAGTACTATATTGAATAGATATGGGAGAGTGGACAACCTTCTCCTGTCTCCAATTTCAGTGGGATTGTTTTGAGTATGTCTCCATTTAATTTGTTATTAGCTGCTGGTTTGCAATAAATTGATTTTATTATGTTTAGGTATGGGCATTGAATTCCTGACTTCTCCATTACGTTTAACATTAAGGGGTGTTGTATTTTGACAAATGCCTTTTCAGCATCAAGGAAGATGACCATGTGATTTTTTTTCTTTGAGTTTGTTTATATAGTGGATTACATTAATGGAATTTTGCATATTAAACCAACCTTGTATCGTGAGATGAAGCCTACTTGATCATGGTGAATGATGGTTTTGATGTGTAGTTGGATTTGTTTTAGGATGAAATATCCTCTATATATCTGTTAAAACCATTTGGTTCATAACTTCTCTTAGTTTCACTGTGTCTCTGCTTAGATTCTGTTTTAGTGAGCTGCCCATTGGTGAGAGTGGGGCGTTTAAATCTCCTGATATTATTGTGTGGAGTCAATGTGTGTTTTGAGTTTTAGTAAAGTTGCTTTTATGAATTTCGGTGCTTTTGCATTTGGGGCATAGATGTTTACAATTAAGACTTTCTCTTGGTGGATTATTGCCTTGCTGAATATGAAGTGTCCTCCATCATGCTTGATAACTTTTGGTTAAAATCTAATTTATTGGATATTAGAATGGCAACTCCTGATTGTTTCCAGGGATCATTTACTTGGAAGAACATTTTTCATCTTTTTACTCTGAGATAGTGTGTCTTTTTTGTTGAGATGTGTTTCTTGTGAGCAGCAAAATGCTGGATCTCATTTGCATATGCAGTCTGTTAGCTTATATTTTTTATAGGTGAGTTGTGTCCATTAATATTGAGAGTTATTAAAAAGATGACTGTTGGTTCCTGATATGCTTGTTTTTGTAGGTGGCTATATGTGCTTGTGGCTCTCTACTTTTGACTTTGTTGTGAGATGATTTCTATCTTTTCCTTTCTTTGGTGCATGTATCTTTCTTGTGTTGGAGTTTTCCTTCCAGGATCCTCTCCAGGCCTGAGTTGGTGGATAGATACTGTCTGTTTTTGGGTTTGTCCTGGAATATTTTGGTTCCTCCATCTATGCTGATTGAGAGTTTTGCTCTATATAGTAGCCTGGGCTACCATTTCTGTTCTCTTAGAGTCTGCATCATGTCTGGTGAATCTCTTCTAGCTTTCATAGACTCTGTTGAGAAGTCTGGTGTAATTCTAATGGGTCTACCTTGTTACTTGGCCTTTTTCCCCTGCAGCTTTTAATATTCTTTCTTTGCTCTGTGCATTTAGTGTTTTGATAATTATGTGAAGATATCTTCTTTTCTGATCCCATTTATTCCATGTTCTATAAGCTTCTTGTACCTTTATGCCCATATCTTTCTTAGGTTGGGGAACTTTTCTTCTAGGATTTTGTTGAAGACATTTTCAAGTCCTTTGACCTGGTAATCTTTGTTCTCCTCTATTCTAAATATCCTTAGATTTGGTATTTTCATTGTGTCCTGAATTTCCTGGATGCTTTGGGTTAGGAGTTTTTTTATGATTTGAACTTTAACAGTTGTGTCAATCTCTTCTACCATATCTATTATACCCGAGATTCTCTTTTATCTCGTATATTTTGTTGGTAATATTTACATCTGTAATTCCCATCTTCTTTCCTAGGTTCTCCATTTCCAAGTTTGCCTCAATCTATGCTTTCCTTATTTTTTCTACTTCCACTTTTAAGTTTTAGATCAGTTTATTCAATTCCTTCACCTGTTTACCTGTGTTTTTCTGTATTTCTTTCAGTGAGTTATTGATATCCTCCTTAAAGGACTCTATTATCTCCATGATATAGGACTTTATGTCAGCTTCCTGATTTTCAGGTGTATTGGCATATTCAGAGCTTTCTGTGGTGGGAGAACTGGGTTCTGATGATGCTCATGTATCTTGGCTTCTTTTGCTTATGGTCTTGTGCTTGTCTTTTGCCATCTGGATATCCCTTTTGTTTGTTGATCTGGGTGACTCTACAGTGTCTGCCTCTTTTGTCCTTGGGTTGATTCATTTCTCCTGTAGGGCTGTGGCCCTGGCTGTATCAGCCCACCTGTGGGACCTTCCAATTGGGGGCTCTTTACAGAGGCAGAGAAGCTGCTGATCTGTTTCCCTGGCTGCAGTAGGTCTCCAGGGAGGCCTTCAGACTGTTAGGTCTTCAGTGGAATAATCAGGCTGTTGTCCAACTGTGCTTAGTGCACCCAATCCTCAACTTCTCTGAGAACATTGGATCCTCAACTGCTCTGGGTCCTCTACTATTCAATCATTCTGAGTGCAGCGGGTTCAACTGATCTGAGTGTAGCAGGTCCTCTAGAATGGTTGGGATATGGAGTCTTCATGGGAGTAGACCAAATTAGGGGTCTGCCCCAGCAGCAAGAAACAGGCAGAAGGGGTGGAAGCGATAGAAGGAAGGGGAGTGGTGTTTGGGAGGGTGGGGGTTTTGGTGGGTGATGTTTCTGTGTCCACCAGGTTCCCAGTAGCAGCTCTGGGACTTGAGAGGGGGATTCTTAGCAACTGCTCTGAGTGCAGCAAGTCCTCTAGGATGTTTCAGGATGTGGAGTTTTCATGGGATCAGACCAACTAGGAGTCTGCTCCAGCCTGTACTTTAATCTCAAAGAGGCATTTTTTTTTCAATTCAGAGATTATTGTCTGAAATGACTCTAACTTGTATCAAATTGAAACAAAAATAAGGAAAATATTAGGATATATCAGTAGCTATGTAGATATGATTTAAACTAAAGTATCTTAAGATGTTAAAACCACATAATGTCAATGTGTTTTAATTGAATTATTATTTTTAAAATGGATTATTTTAGGGTGATTAAAAAGAAACAAACAAACAAACAAACAAAAAAGAACTAAACCAGTTATAATGAAAATGTTTTGCTAAAAAAGAAGGCATAATATATGCCACATATCAATATATATTTTGTATATTTATTCATGTATACAAATATGTGTTTATAGATCTGTAAGAAAGCCTCATATCTAAGGAATATGTTAATTTATGGTTATCACTCTGAACAAGTAGAGTCTTAAGTTATACTGTCACTATTTCTTCACTTAAAGCTTTAGAAAACTACATTCAACACAAACAATATAGCATGACAAAATATAGATAATGCTTTTTAAATTACATAATTATACTATTTTAGTTTTATATATTGAAAAGTCTCATATTTAATTTTTGCCAAATTTAATCAAAGCAAACAAACTTGGAAAGAAGAAATCTCAATTAAAGAATTGTTTCTATTATATTACCATTGGTGTAATCACTTGTGGCATTATCTTGATTAATGATGAATGTGGAAAGGTCAAGGCACAGAGTTTGCTGCTACCTGAGGCAAGTAAGCTTGAGCCTTATAAGGAAGATTCCTCCTGAAGCCAGTGAGTACTGTTCCTTTCTGTTTGAGATCCAGCTTCCATACTTGAGTTCCTGCCTTGGCGTCTCTTATGATGTACTATAATATGAAGCCAAATAAATACTTCCCTATCCCATTTGCTTTTTGTAATTAGGTATTTATTTCATTTACATTTTCAATGTTATCCCAAAAGTCCCCCACACGCTCCCCCACCCTCTCTCCCACACACCCACTCCCACTTCTTGGCCCTGGCATTCCCCATGTACTGGGGCATATAAAGTTTGCATGACCAATGGACCTCTCTTTCCACTGATGGCTGACTAGGCAAACTTCTGATACATATGCAGCTAGAGACATGAGCTCCGGGGGGTACTGGTTAGTTCATAATGTTGTTCCACCTATAGGGTTGCAGACCCCTTTAGCTGTTTGGGTACTTTCCTAGCTACTCCATTGGGGACCCTGTGATCCACCCAATAGCTGACTGTGAGCATCCTCTTCTGTGTTTGCTAGGCCCCGGCATAGCCTCATAAGAGACAGCTATATCTGGGTCCTCTCAGCAAAATCTTGCCAGTGTATGCAATAGTGTTAACTTTTGGAAACTGATTATGGGATACGGCAGTCTCTATATGGTCCATCCTTTCGTCTCAGCTCCAAACTTTGACTCTGTAACTCCTTCCATGGGTGTTTTGTTCCCAAATCTAAGAAGGGGAAAAGTGTCCACACTTTGGTCTTCGTTCTTCTTGAGTTTCATGTGTTTTGCAAATTCTATCTTATATCTTGGGTATTCTTTATCACAGCAACAGAATAGCATACTAGGTAAGGGGATTTTTGTTTATGTTTATGTAAGCTATACTGTAGTATTTTGTTTCATGATATATGATTAATATTTACTAATTTAGAGTGATAGATTAGATAATATTTATTTTCAGGAAAAGAAAAATGAAGTATTTACTTATTTATATACATAGGCATCATGTTTGCCTCATGAAATCTCATGTGTGTATATTTATATGTTTTTATGCACACATCAAGAGTTAATTTCAGAAGCAGATGAGCACATTTATCTACATTCTCTGACATACTGGTGCTTAATTTCCCTACTAAGGAAAGATACTTAGCAGTTAGATATGGCAACAATTTCATGAAGGTCTATTAATGCCACTTGGGGCAATTCTCATGCATTCCAATACAAATTCAGAAGATTGGCAATGTTACCATTCTTCCTAATATAAATATCATGATTCAAGTATTAATGTGCATTAACAGTGCATTTTAATGGTTTATTAGTCTTGTTGCTGATCTGTTTTGAGAAGCCTCATCAGTAAGGAAGTCTAAAACCAAATTCCTTATTTGGAGTGGAAAAAAAAAAACAAAATAAAACAACAGCAAGAACAAGAACCACAACAACAACAACAACAAAAATCCTCTCTGTGCTGAAGTAACATGCTGCACTGTTAACAGCCACAGCCAGGTCTGAGGATTACAGCAACTCAAATAAATTAATTAGTAAAACTATCAATTAATTTGCAGCCCATTTATCAGAAAAGCTTAATGACTCTGACACAAGCTCATATCTCATTTCACAACCTGCTGTACCACCCCTGCTCCCTGCAGCTGTTCCTTCATGTTCTGTGGAACACCAGCATGCCTACAAAATGCCTGCCAGAATCAGTGTCCCCAGGTCCTCCACACTTCTGGGGCGGGAGCCTGGTCGAGATCTGGGCCAGCTGATACATTTGCCATGCCAGACAGTATTTTCTCTGCCCAGTACTTTGGGCCTTATTACATGATAGTAACAGATGGTTCCCTACTCTCACATGATTTGCAAATCTCAAAGAAGAAAAAAAAAATGAAAGTTCTATTGCTGTCATTTCATTTTTCATATTGACAGAAGGTGAGACTCGGAGGAAGAGAGAGGTCCAGGGAACACGTGTGAACTGCAGTGAAAAATGACAGAACATCAATCCACACATCTTTTTATGTAAAAGGAATGGTGGATGAGGCATTCTCACCTATGATTCAGTTAGTCTCTATTTCATAGCCCATTGTAGCTTTTTTTATCAAAGCCAGCACACATATGAATATGAAGAGGATCTGTCCTTTTTTTTTTAATTAGTTCACTTTCCTTAGAAAGGAATAAACTAAGTCAATCTTAAACTTTAACTCTATTTATTTCTTCACTCAAAGGTATGCACTTTTTCTATTTGTACCACACCGATTCTCTTTCTTCTCTTTCATGAGATTTTAGAAAAGCCCAAGTCTTACATGTAAACTCTTAGTAGAACCACAACCTATAATATTAATTTCACATTGTATTTGTTTTTACCAGGTGCTTCCACTATACAGCTCCTGAGGAACTGCAAATTCCATATTAAAAGTCAAACATAGCTGTTAAGAAGAACTGACTGTGAAAATCATCCTGCAAATTCACTAGTTAGAAAGAAAAGTTATAATTTTGCTTTCAAGAAATTCTTTAATATTCTGAGATTATATGCTTCAAGAGAAAGTCAATATATTTTTCTAATAATAGGTAAATGTGAGCAATAAAAATAAATGAAATTTACAAACACTTGTAACTCAGGAGGAATGATATTGTATACACATGTATATGTAGTGTGTGTTTGTGTGTACATGTATGTTCACATAAGAGACAAAGAGAAAATGAAAACAATAAAATCATTTTAGTACAATACAGAAAGTTTATTAAAGTGTATTAAAGTGTATTAAAGTGTATTAAAGCCACCAGGCAAAGGAAAGAAGAGAGGTCATGCTTTTGTCAGTTCGAACCAGAAAATAAGATGCAAATGTTAAGGAAAAGTAGAAAGGTCTCTCAACAGAGAAATATTCAGTCTTAAAAGCAATGATACATGTATTTCATACACAAACACATAGACATTCATACACACACACAAGAAGTATTCCTTCCTGACAATGATTCTTAGACTATAATTCCAAATACCATTTCCAATAGCCATAATAATCTGATACATGCAGTCCAGGTGATAAGTGGTTTCATCTGATTCAAATAAAGAATGATAACACATTAAATTATGACAACATTTTAATAAACTCTCTTTTTCTGAGCAAACTTGTATCCTGTTCTTAGAATGACATATTATGAATCCTCATTCTGCTCAGTAGCAATCATTTCTTTGTATGTAAGTGCTAATCAAAGAACACTGTGCAGAATTCTCAGTGGTAACAATTTGAAAGGAGAAACCATCAGGAGGGATGATTTCAAAGAATGTACTCAGAACCTGAGAACTATGTGTATCTGAGACACTGATGATAAAACACTTACTGTAGGAAATGTAAATATGGCCTGAAAGGATTTAGTTCCTCTGAGTGTTCAACCAGAATGTCTCTCAATATGATACATGAAAAACTGTTTTATACTAAGGGAAGTCTATGTCAACAAGATTCGGCTCTAGTCAAGAATGAATCAAAATTTAAAGAGTTGGAGGAAGGAAAAAATAGCTAACTTTTAGTCAATTCAAGGTACAAAGCTCTTTGTTATAAAGTTCTTTGTTACAAGGAATGTAATTTTGGAGTTCTGTATGTGGCCCTTTCATATGTTAACACAGAAAACATTCAGGAAAGCAATGTAGGTCTTATTTAAAAGGATGATTCCTTGCAGCAGTCAAAGATTGAGGGTAGTTTTTGAATTGTTTATTTTTACTGAACAACCTAAGATAAAATTTAACCTCATTGGAATTCTATCATTTGAAATCCTATCTGTTCAGTTCATTGTTGTCTCCTTCATACAGAGACCACTGTCTGTCTTAAAATTAGATTTCAATATACTTTTAGTAGACAAGGAATAGATATAATAAAAGTAAATAAAACTCAGAAAAAGGAAGACACAGGAAAATACAAAATATAGGCAGTCTGGAGTCAGAGTTCAAGGAGAAAATGCTCAATAGATATCTGAAGATACTGAACTGTTGTCAAAGGAAGAGAACTTCTCCCTTCAGATTTCCCATGGTGAAGAATCAAGAAACTTTAAGATAAGATTTACATTTAAGAAAGATTTTAAGATACATTTTATTTGCTATAGCATTTTGCATTTTAAATGTGGCTTTTATAGTTAAGATACAAATGTCTCTTTAAAAAAATTTACCATTAGATACATTTGTTGATGTATCTAAAGTGTAACCAAAGAACTAGTCTTCAAAGTGGTCAACTCTGCCATTGTGTTTTAAGTGTTAAAAATTTGAACTGAATGAAACCATGAGATATTTTTATCTTCCAAGCTATAATTTATTCTTGATAATCATGGATCAAAGTATCATCAATATCTGCTATTTTGCAGCATTTTCTATACTTTGAAGTATATCACAAACAAATCATTTGATCATCACACATTGCAAGGACATTTTGATTATAAATTACTTCACAACTCATGTAGCCAAAGGCAAATTATATTTTCATAGTCTTATTGATAGCAATCAAGGATTTTAAGAAAAACTCTGTTTCAAGACAAAATATCTGATGAAATTTGTATAGAATTCTTAATTCAACCATATGACTGCTCTTCAAGGGATCATATCTAAAAATCTAGGTCTGTGTAATCTCGAGAGAATGCAGACACACCACACATCTTTAATCCTTCTGGCTAGACTACAGATATGACCTTAGTAAACACCATTTTAAATTAGCATTAGCTTTTAGAAGGAAGCAGCCATGTTTGAACTTGACATCTAATTCAGGGGCAGAGAAATTGAATCAGACAAAGATTTGATAGAATAAGTCAGAGACAGGATACAACCAACTCTCAGGAGAATATCACAGGAAATCAAAACTGATAGAAGCAGTCATTTGGAGTCAGTGCCGTGAGTCAGTGGAGCTGACTTTGTGAGTTCAGTGCTGGTCAGCAAAAGCAGGTGAAGCCAGAGAATAAGAAGGAGCCAGAAGATTAAAGAAAATTTCAAGAGTGGTTTTGAGGCCAAGCAGAGCAATTCAGTGAGAGAGAAATCAGATTGAATCAGTCAGCTGGGAGAAGAATTTGAGCCAGAACACTTAAGCTGAACCAGCCTGCCAAAGTGCATACAGAACTAGAAAAGGTGAACTTATTTAACAATATGCCCCTGAGACAACAATTACATCAGGTAAATAAAACTTATATTTACAAAAGTTGAAAGCCATTCTTCTGCACACAGGAAGGACAGGGTAATTTTTACCTAAAACATGTCTTCCATATGTTTCTGAGCATCATGCAAAAGATCTGACATTGTAGTTGCTGTTTAGAAAACATCTGTTGAATCTCTAATGACAAACTGAAAAAATAACAATGTTTGCTATTTTTATGAAATTCTTAGGCAAATGGATGGATCTAGAAGATATTATCCTCAGTGAGGTAACCCAATCACAAAAGAACTCACATGATATTCACTCACTGATATTAGGATATTAGCCCAGATACTTAGAATACCCAAGATACAATTTGCAAAACACATGAAACTCAAGAAGAAGGAAAACCAAACTATGGATACTTTGTTCTTCCTTAGAATGGGGAACAAAACACCCATGGAGGGAGTTACAGAGACAAAGTTTGGAGCTGAGATGGAAAAGAAGGACCATGCAGAGACTACCCAACCCAGGGACCCATCCCATAAACAGCCACCAAAATCAGAAACTATCACATATGCCAGCAAGATTTTGCTGCCGGGACCCAAATATAGGCATCTATTATGAGTCTATGCCAGTGCTTAGCAAAAACAGAAGTGGATGCTTACTGTCATCCATTGGATGGAACACAGGGCCCCTAGTGGAGGAGCTAAAGTATGTATCCAAGGAGCAGAAGGAGTCTGCAACCCTATAGGAGGAACAACAATATGAACTAATTTGAGCTCATGTCTCTAACTGCACATGTAGCAGGAAATGGCCTAGAAGGCCATCATTGGGAGGAGAGGTCTTTGGTCTTGCAAAGATTATATGCCCCAGTACAGGGGAATGCAATGGCCAGGAAGCAGGAGTGGGTGTGTTGGGGAGGATGGCAGGGGGAGAGTATAGGGGACTTTCAGGATAGCACTTGAAATGTAAATGAAGAAAATATCTAATTTCACAATGTTTTTTCTTACATATAAATATGGAAAATGTGCTAATTAGAAAATAAATAACACCCTATGAAAAGAAGAAAATATAAATACCAAATCACAGCATGCCAAACACTATCAGTCTGTAGTAAGCTGAAAGAAATGATACATTCTAACGGTTGTACTGAAAGACATATCAACTTAAAACTACATATCAACTTGAACTATGTTTTAGTCTTTATAGATCAGATTCAGTGTTTAATTAGGGACTGGCCACATTTTTATCACTCAGGTTTAAAGCTTTCAGAAGCTAAGGGGAACCTCCCAAAATTTGATTAAAAATGGATGATGATTGGTTAAATTTCCTTTAACCATGTGAAATTTTGAATTTCAGCCTTCCTGTAATACGGTTGCATTCAAAAACACTGATTCTATGAATTATAACTCAGTCAAGACCATAAACTCAATTTATAGAGAAACAGGAAACCAAAGTATGGTTTTCCTCTGGGCTTACTGTGAACTATCTTAATATCTTGTGTTCTCATGCAGATTCAAAACACTTGTCTCAAGGGAATTAGACATTTTTCTGCTTTCAGAAACAACAAACAGAATAGAAGTGTAATATAACATAATATTCCTTGTTCAATTTAACCTGTTTTAGCTGTATTTCTTTTTCTTGGATGGTTCAGTAGAGACAGAAATGAAAGAATTTCTTTTATTACACTTGTTATGGAGAATGGAATGGGGGAGGGGGGCTGATGAGGTAACAGTTTTACCAATATCAGTGGAGCAGGTACTTGGATCTGTAATTTATTTTGAAAACCACAGTGATGGAAGTTGCAAGCAATTTAAAACAATAGAACATATTTGGTCCAAAATGATAAATTGCTGGAAGTCTACTTGGTTATTAGTTTCATGAAAAATAGTTAAAACTTGAATCTTCGGAAGAGGAACAAACTTAACAGGATGGCATCTAAAATTATTTGACTCTTCAAGAAAGTCTGCCTTTCTCTGAAGAGAACACCCTGTATATGCTGCTACATAGTTTATATTCATACAACTTGACAAGATGCAGGATGCATGATCATCATAGAAAGACCACTGTAATGAGAGTTCCATGGTGACTCTTATGTCCTCTTTTTGCTGCTAGAAAATAAATCTTATGAAATAATTTTGTTTAATCAGCCCTTGTCAGTAGGTAAGACTAATTCAATTACTGGGACATGAGAGACCATCTTATCTCAAAGGGGAAACCTAACCCTCAATACATGATTACGTAGAAGCAGAATCCTTTATATTATGATTTCTATCGCCCTCTCCCTCTTCCTATGTCTTCCCCTCCTCTCTCCTTGAGTATATGTTAATAGTTTCACAGACAGACACAGAAGCATAACAGTATACTTCAGATAGCATATATATTATTGACTGAATATTTGTGCTGTTAAAGAAAAATATATGAAAAATTGAGAGATGAATCCATAGAAGCTTAGATTATTCAATTCATCAAAGACAATTAAATGTTTTGTTTTTGTTGTTCCATATTGGGAAGTAAGCTAATTTAAAAATGATTAGTTCTTGAACTCAGATGATGGGAACAAGATAGTATGACAGTTCTCAACCTTTATCTGGCACCAGATGAATTCTCTAACTGATGGCCCTATTTGTCTACAGGAATTTTCATAGCTACAGAACATTCTTCCATTAGAGAAGCCATGAGTATATGATATATTTTGTACCTTAGCTTTCTGGGCAAGTTAGAATTCTTTTGAGTGTGTATTTGACTTTTTCTTGAGTACTAAAACTGAATAACAAGCTATTGAACATAAAGTGTAGAAATAGTTAGAAATAGAACAGACACATGCAGTATATTGGACACGTTGTGGAAAGAACACCTTTGACATAATAGTTCCAGGCTATAACAGCAGCTCTATTCTTCACTGCTATCATGCCTTTGCCATTCTTGCTCATATTCTATGCTGGTTTCACACACCTCTACATTTCTCAGAACTACCCAATATACTTTTTATAAACTCCTTTTATGCTAAAATATATTAGAATTGATTTTTGATGTTTGTAACCAAGATTTAGCCTAGTATTTAAGGGCTCAAAAATAAGTCTTCAGGACTATAGCCTTCTAAACTAATTTCTATGTGCTTTTAAAGCCTCTTGGGATTTATTTTACAGTCAATGAGAAAATAGCATATGACTTATATAGCTTGT